>NC_068319.1:25265208-25598422 GCF_025860055.1 Xyrauchen texanus
ATTCATTTTTGTGTAGTCAATATTATGCCACAAATGCTGTCGATTGAGCTCAACTTTTGAACCTGGATCAATAAAACAATTATAATACACAATATATGCACAAAATGTGTGAATGTAAATATCAAAGCATTGTTTTGGTCAACAGAAATTGTATATAATTCATAACTAAAAAATGTCCCTCAACCATTTATGAGAAAAAAAAAACTTGCCATAAGAACACAGTTCAACTCATGTACCTTCACAATCAGTGTTGAGCAAGTTACTCTAAAAGTAATTCATTACTAACTACTAATTACATCTTCTACAGTGTAATTAGATTACTGTACTAATTACTCTGTATGAAAAGTAATTGCATTACTTATTACTAATTACTTTCTAAAACCCTAATCAACCTCAACCAGATGAAAAATACAAGAATATTCTTTCAAATAAATAATGTAAAATTAATTAATTATTCATGAACTGGTCAAAGAATTTAAGGGGGTAGTGTTAAATTAGAAATCATATATTTTAACATTATTACATCAGAAGTAACTGTAATTAAATTACTGAAAAATTAAGAGTAATCCCTAACTTTACTTTTTTCAATGATAAATAAATGTAATTACAGTAATGAATTACTTAGTAATGCATTACACCTAACACTGTTCATAACAGTTGACTGTTATCTCGATGGATCTCAGTTTGGTTTTATTGTGTTCACTTCTTTATCTAACAGCTATTACAAAAACACACCTTACTGAGTTACTGAGAGTGTAACAACAAGCCCCGGTCTCCCCTATATTCAACATTTTGCTTGTTCACAATTTAAGTACTATTCTCTCAGTCAATTAAGATTGTTAAGCAGTTATAGCTATGTAATAGCCATGTTTCACTGGTTATTACACAACATGTAAATAATTAGTTAACATCGTAATCTGTTACGCCACAAACTTTTGTTGACATAACATCTGGTTTATCCTTGCTTTGTGATATGTTTTATGAAGATTTTTTAATTATTATTTCCATAACTATTGTTGTGGCATGAGAATCCTGCCATTGACGTGATCTTTCTAATACATCCACATCCACCTGCTTTTGAATTGCTTTTTGATCTGAGTTCTCCTAATCTGACCTCTGACTCCTCCCCTCCACCTCTCCACCTACCAAAGTTCATGGGGAAATGGTATGATATAGCGGTGGCATCCACGTGCCCTTGGCTCAAGCACCGTAAAGGAGATGCAGCCATCGGCTCGTTAGAGCTGCAGTCAGGTGACTCTGCCAAAACTGTCAGCATGACCCATACTGCCCTCAGGTACAAATCTCGAAGCAATAGTTCACCCAAAAATAAACATTCTGTCAACATTAACTTGAACTGTTGTTACAATAAGTAATGATTTTCTATCTTTCGTGGAACACAAAAATATACATTTTAAAGCATGTTCACGGTTGGCTTGGGTTCGCTGGCATTTTCGCGCATCGATAATCAGAAGATCATTCCCAATGATTATCGATATACAGTATATCATGATTTTATTCAGATATAAATTGGGCTGATCGTTGCACAAAAGTGTTTGTCTTTTCAAATATATTCCAAAATTCTGCAGTGCCACGAAGCGCAAAACTAGTTTTTCATGAAATTTGACCCAAATCATTATCAAAGGACAAAGATTATTTACTCTAGCCATGTATTTTTATATAGCATACACAATGTATTTTCTGTTACAATTATGTCGTTTTGTGGTTTAACAGCTTGAATTAAATCTATTCAAGGCTACATACAGAGAAATTCCATAATAAACATCTCCATTTCTAATCGTTCGGTTTGCACAGCTATACCAGTTTTATACACTAACCTGCAAACTCATCAGCGTCACTTTTTCATTCTTGAAGCAGTACAAAAACCTTCGTAACCTTGACTGCCTTCTGCTGCGCCGCATCAGCTCATCCTCTGTGTGTGATGGTGTCTTTCATACCTGCAACCCAGTTTCAGTAAATGTTATATCATCCCCTTGTGGTATCCCAATGCTATTATATCAGACTGATAAACAGAAGACCAACTAAGTGAATGCAAAAATGTGCATGCAAATTAGGCTTCTAATTTAAATGTCGGCTAATTTTAATACATCGATGCCTCAAAAATATATCGATAAAATAACGTGCTGATCAATAATCAATATATTGATGTTTTATGACATACTTAGTTTACGCTGCTCTTTTCCATATCATGAAATTGGAGACCGTTATCGTTTTAGCTTTTCAGTCTGTTCCTCACACAAAGCTATCGAATGGCTTCAGAAGACTTGGAATACAGTGCTTGAGTCATATGGACAACTTTTATAGTACATTTTGGTCCATTGTGGAGCTTGACAGCTCCAGTCCCCATTGACTTTCATTGCATGGAAAACAGCAATTTAAATAATCTTTTTAGTGATCCACGGAAGAAATAAAGTCATACAGGTTTGAAATTGAACAAAACAAAAGTGTTCAAAAAGTCTTATTATATGACATCAAATGAAAAATGAAGCTAATTGGTGTGAAACAATGACTTCTAAGAATCAAACTTCTTTGTGCCATCTAAAACAGCCTATATGTGTCATATTACACCCTGTATGTCAGTTATCATTCACTTATTTTGTAGGCATGGAACCTGTAAGTCCATCAGTGGAGAGTATCAGCTGACCAAAAAACCCGGAAGATTCCAATACCACAATGCCAGTGCGTAAAGCATCACAACTGTCTATCAGAGAGTGTCCTCTGTTAAAGTCTGAAGATTTGTCACTGTTTTGTTTTTACTTTGTAGAATGGAAAGCTGATGTGGATACCTACGTAGTGCACACTAACTATAACGAGTATGCACTGGTGGTGATGCATAAACACAAGGCGGGTGGCAACAAATCCACATCTGTGAAACTCTATGGTAAGAGATCCAGAACTGTTATCTTAAGGAATAAATGTTTAGTTCAATATACTGTTTTTGTGAATAAATTAGACAATTCTTCATGTCTGTTGCTACACCCCAATTTGCATACGATCCATCCTAAATGGAAATGCAGGATTAGGATTAGTACATCCCAAATCATAGAGTGAAAAGTAGTATGAAAAAAGGTACCTGTACAGTAAGTATACTATTTCTGGTTGATTGTGAGAGTATGCATGACTTTTGAGCTAGAATTTGCCATAACCCCTCGCACTACAGAGAAGTTTGTGACAGTATTTCCAGTAGAAAAGTGGCAAGGAATGTGAGGCTGATGCTGCCGCCGCATACAGTTTTTCAAGGTATACACCAAAAAGTGGAGTGATAATGAATTTGAAGGTATTGAATTAAGCTAGGTGCTACTGTAAAACAGATTTTGCCTTTTAGTAATCATAACTTAAAATGTAGAGTTAGAAAAACTGACCTGGACAAGATCATTTGTGATCATTTATTGAACTTAGAAAAACTATTCAGTTGAAACAAAAATATAGAGTAGAAATAAAATAAAGTGGACTATGGTTATTTGTCATGTAACAATAATTCAAAGCTCATGTTTTTACTGTGTTTGATGACTGTCAGTATCATTATGGATTGCATTAAGTTCATTAACAGGGTTGGGAGGGTTACTTTTGAAATGTATTCCACTACAGATTACAGAATACATGCTGAAAAATGTAATTTGTAACGTATTCCATTAGATTACTCAAGGTCAGTAATGTATTCTAAGTACTTTGGATTACTTCTTCAGCACTGGTAGATTTTTTCACTTGTATTGACTATAAAAACTCAATATACACATGTTAAAAATACATTCTCTGAAAAAACTAAATATCTTATGCAGTGTTGTTAAATCAAATTGATCTTGTTTTAATGATTTTTAGATATTTTTACAGGAAAACAATAAAAAATATATATTATCAAGAATAAGATTTTTGCCCTAATCTGAAAGGTCTTACTAGAAAAAAAATTATTATGATCCAAGTGAATTTTGTTGATTAAAAAAATATGATCGTTCCTGGTAATATGTGCATGTAAAATGGCTAGAAATAGCATTTTAGCTTAGCGTAAAGCTGACAATATACACAAGGTTTATTTCTATTTCTTCTGCTCCAAACTTACTTCTCTGTCTGCTCGTATGAATGTAACACTTCATAAGAAAGGGTTCCACTGCTGTTCAAATGCACTTTGGATCGCATTATTTATATGTATAAATATTTTCCATCTGAAAGGACTAAATATTAAATGAAACAAATGATAATAAAACGCAATGTAATCTCTTCAGTAATCAAAATACATTTACATACAAGTTACACATATTTTATATTTTAAATACGTAATCCTGTTACATGTACTTCGTTACTCCCCAACCCTGCTCATTAAACAAGTTAGATTGATTTAAGCTGACTTCTGTTTAAACAATGTTTCCCCTTAAGTTGACAAAAATATAAATTTTAAGGCAGCACGAACACGCACTTATTTAAGTTGAAACTACATACTCAAAAGTATTTACAGAGGTAGAGAGCGTCTGCGGCAATGAATGGAACGTTGCCATGCCATCGCTGGAAAGACTTCGTGACCTCTCGTGAACGCACATACTGCTGCTTAATGGAAGCAATGGTTTATAGTTAAAAATACTTAAATACTGATCTTTTTCACACCAAAAGCAATCGTATCGCTTCATAAGACATTAATTTAAACACTGGAGTCGTATACACTCACCTAAAGGATTATTAGGAACACCTGTTCAATTTCTCATTAATGCAATTATCTAATCAACCAATCACATGGCAGTTGCTTTAATGCATTTAGGGGTGTGGTCCTGGTCAAGACAATCTCCTGAACTCCAAACTGAATGTCAGAATGGGAAAGAAAGGTAATTTAAGCAATTTTGAGCGTGGCATGGTTGTTGGTGCCAGACGGGCCGGTCTGAGTATTTCACAATCTGCTCAGTTACTGGGATTTTCACGCACAACCATTTCTAGGGTTTACAAAGAATGGTGTGAAAAGGAAAAACATCCAGTATGCGGTAGTCCTGTGGGCTAAAAATGCCTTGTTGATGCTAGAGGTCAGAGGAGAATGGGCCGACTGATTCAAGCTGATAGAAGAGCAACTTTGCCTGAAATAACCACTCGTTACAACCGAGGTATGCAGCAAAGCATTTGTGAAGCCACAACACGCACAACCTTGAGGCGGATGGGCTACAACAGCAGAAGACCCCACCGGTACCACTCATCTCCACTACAAATAGGAAAAAGAGGCTACAATTTGCAAGAGCTCACCAAAATTGGACAGTTGAAGACTGGAAAAATGTTGCCTGGTCTGATGAGTCTCGATTTCTGTTGAGACATTCAGATGGTAGAGTCAGAATTTGGCATTAACAGCATGAGAACATGGATCCATCATGCCTTGTTACCACTGTGCAGGCTGGTGGTGGTGGTGTAATGGTGTGGGGGATGTTTTCTTGGCACACTTTAGGCCCCTTAGTACCAATTGGGCATTGTTTAAATGCCACGGCCTACCTGAGCATTGTTTCTGACCATGTCCATCCCTTTATGGCCACCATGTACCCATCCTCTGATGGCTACTTCCAGCAGGATAATGCACCATGTCACAAAGCTCGAATCATTTCAAATTGGTTTCTTGAACATGACAATGAGTTCACTGTACTAAAATGGCCCCCACAGTCACCAGATCTCAACCCAATAGAGCATCTTTGGGATGTGGTGGAACGGGAGCTTCGTGCCCTGGATGTGCATCCCACAAATCTCCATCAACTGCAAGATGCTATCCTATCAATATGGGCCAACATTTCTAAAGAATGCTTTCAGCACCTTGTTGAATCAGTGCCACGTAGAATTAAGGCAGTTCTGAAGGCGAAAGTGGGTCAAACACAGTATTAGTATGGTGTTCCTAATAATCCTTTAGGTGAGTGTATATGATGTTAATGCTGATTGTCTGTGCTTTTTGGAGCGTCAAAATCGTGTTACCAACCACATCAATTATAAGGACCTACTGAGCTTTGCTATTTTTCTATTTTTCTTCAAATGTGTTCTGCTGAAGAAACAAAGTCATACACATCTGGGATGTCATGAGGGTGAGTAAATGATGAGAGTATTTTCATTTTTGGGTGAACCATCACTTTAACAAATGTTATGTATTTTTGCAGTATCCAAACATATCTTGAGGCACTACTGTCTAAACTCTCATGGTAGTCGCCGCCTCACATTGCGGCAGATTGTCATAAGTTGAAATCTGTCACTTCAGCAAAACTACGTTTTTTTTTTTGTTGCTCACGTCACCTCAAATTGCAAACTCTCCTTGAAGATCAATGACTTCCAGCCTTTTTATCGCTGCAGATCGCTGTCACTATGAAAGCTCTGTTTTTGTAAGCATTGAAGATCATGTTATACTGCTCCCTGTAGGTCGTTCTATGCAACTGCGACCCACTCTCATCGAAGATTTCAAGACTCTGGTAGCAGAACAGGGAATGAGTGAAGACACTATAGTAATCAAACAAAACAAAGGTGCCTTCATGACACACAAACCAACATGAAACAACTCAACTGCCAACTCTTTGTCATTATAACTGTCTTATCCTATGCGTCATTAGGGGAATGTGTTCCGGGTGAGCAGGCCATACCAGAGCCACAGATCCAGGTAAAGTCCTCATTATCACTGCACTGGACTGTAAACACACACACACAATATTAAAAGCTTCCCTAATGACTTAAAAATGTTTTAATTTAAATTGAAAGTATTATTAACTTTAACCCATAGATAAGCTTTATTAACCCTGTCATTTGACCCGATCACGATAGAGGGCGAGGAGGAATGTGGTTCTGCCACCCCCTGATGAAGGATCAGGTGATGACACGCCCATGTTGAGAGGACCAGGTGAGTAGCTAATAGTGCCACTTATGTGCTTCTTTCATACTTAGTAGTAAACAATATGCACCATATCTTCATGTTTTTCACTCTAAAGGTCAATTAAATTGTCCGGTGTGACAAATTAAGGTTTAAAGTATAAATATGGCAGTAGTAATCACATTGAATCCCTCTGAACCTGATCTAGACCGGCGATGCTGGGGTGGAGGAGGCTTTCTGAGAGAAAAATCTTGTAGAGTGCTGCAGTGAAACTATTTTATTTTCCTTAGCAAAAATTGTGCTCTTTGCAGTCCAGCCAAATTATTTAAATCTATTAGAAAAATATTTATCATTTTGCTTTCAATATCGTGTTTGTTTGTGAACGTGTGTCTTTAGAAACGTGTAAGGCTCAGCCAGATTCCGGCCCGTGTTTTGGAATGTTCCAGCGATTCCATTATAACTCCTCCATTATGACCTGTCAGGTGTTCACCTTTGGAGGCTGCATGGGCAATCTAAACAACTTTGAGACTGAAAAGGAGTGTCTGCAGAGCTGTCGCACTGAGGGTGGGTGTGTGTGTGATTGTGCATGTTACACTGACATTTCTGTATGTATGTGTGTTAGTATCCCAATATGTACAATATACTTCTCTGTTTTGTCTATCTAGCTGCCTGTAGAATGCCCATGGACGCTGGCCCCTGTAAAGCGTTTGTAGATCTGTGGGCCTTTGATTCATCCATTGGAAAGTGTGTGTCTTTGAAATATGGAGGCTGCAAGGGAAACGGCAACAAATTCTACAGTCAGAAAGAGTGTGAGGAGTACTGTGGAGTTATGATGAGAGATGGTAAGACACACACACACACACACACACACACACACACACACACACACACAGAAAGTACTAAAAAAAATTTCATTAGCTTGATTTTTCCTCAGTTACAATGGGGTTCTAATGTCTGAGTCCATGTAGAATCTGAGATTCTAAATCTAATTTAATCCAAGAAATATTTTAAATATTTCAGTAGTTAAAAGAAGTTTTAAAATACATTCCTATATATTTTTATTTCTTTATTTATGCCATTTATCTGTTATAAAATCACTGTACGTTTGAATATCTTCAAGGAAAATGAATGATAGAGTCATTTATACAGCGATGTGCTGATTAATAACAGCGACACTTGAATGCGCGAGCTCGTTATAATGTCGCGGGTGATTGAGTCATAAGTGTCCCAATGTGGAGTGGATGAACACTTAACAGTGCCCGACTTCGTGTTCATGATTTACTGATTCAAGACATGGAGAGCTAGGGAGCTGATTGAGACACAGGGTATGTTAAAGATGCAAAATGAGTAACTTTTGTTTTTGTGTCATCTTGGACTGACATCTAGTGGTGTGGATGTAGCATCAATTAAAATCAATAGTTTTCAATTTCAGATGCCATTGTAGAAAGTTAGTATTCACAGTCAGTCATGATTACTTTAATCAATGAGTGTAACCTCCATTCCCTGATGGAGGGAACGAGATATTGAGTCGAATGAAGCGACACAATGGTCTTTCTTGAAGGCCTCGGTTACCTCTGACCTTGAGAAAAGGCAAATGAGAAATTGGCAGACAGAATTTGGATGTCCCTACCCCAGACATATTGGTATAACAGAATGTTCGGCAATTACAGTGGCTCGGTACAGCATTGTGGCTGGGGGGACACAACGTCTCGTACCCTCCATCAGGGAACGGAGGTTACAACAGTAACCTAGACGTTCCCCGTCTGTTGCTCACTCGATGTCTGTGTCGAATGAAGCGACACTAGGGGTCCCTATTCAATCACGTCATGCTCTGTACCGTGTATGTGAGCTCCATGTGGCCACATGTGGAAGTAGCTTGGTGGTAGCTCATACCTAGCGAGGTACAGAGTAGTTAGTACCCATAGTGGTCTGGTCGGGAATTCCTTGTGAATTTGCGGACCAGAGGGCTAGGGAGGAAAGACATCCAGGGAGCGCGAGTTTAGTGCTTGCACAGCCCCTGTGGCCAGCTGTGTGCCAGCGTGTCTATCCCGAGGGTAGCCTCCACTAGGGAGTACCAGAGCGTGCAGTGGGAGGTCTCTTGGGAAGCAAACAGGTCTATCTGTGCTTTGCCGAACCACTCCCAATTCAGCTGGGCCGCCTGGGGGTGAAGCCTCCACTCTCCACTGAGTGTCCCCTGTCAAGACAGCGCTTCCACTGCCATGTTGAGGTTGTTTGGGATATGAGTGGCGTGCAGCTGCTGTCGCTGCTGACTCCAAAGGTGCGTGATGGTGACTCCAGATGGCGGGAGAGTTGCAACACGTGACGAGAACGCACACCGCCTTGGCGATTTATGTACGCTATCGTGGTGGTGCTGTCTGAATGGGTCAAGATGTGTTTACCTCCGCAGGGCAAGAATTACTGCTAGCAACTCTAGGCAGTTGATGTGCCAACCCAGCCGCGTCCAGGAGCAACTACACACGGCACCCCAACCCCTTTTGGAGGCATCTGTGGTGGCCAGAACGCATCGGGACACCTGCTGTAGGTGGACTCCTGTCTGCAGAAAACAGAGGTCTGTCCAGGGGTTGAAAGTCTGGCTGCAGGCAGTTGTGATGAACACACGGTATGTGCCGTGGTGCCATGCCCATCTCGGGACTCGAGTCTGAAGTCAGTGCTGAAGCGGTCTCATATGCCATATGCCCCAGGAGCCTCTGGAATTGTTTTAGAGGAACCGCTGTGCCTGGCTTGAACAAGTTGAGGCATTTCAGCACCGACTGCTCACGCTCGTTGGTGAGGCGCGCTGTCATTGAGACTGAGTTTCACTCCATCCAATTTCTCATTGGCCTTTTCTCAAGTTCAGAGGTAACCGAGGCCTTCAAGAAAGACCCTAGTGTCGCTTAATTCGATACAACGTCGAGTGAGCGACAGACGGGGAAAAGAATGTTCCATCTTCAATAAAAGTTATGGTTAATTGTCAGCATTTGTGGCATAATGTTGATTACCACAAAAATTTATTTTTACTTGTTCCTCCTTTTCTTTAAAAAAAGCAAATATCTAAGTTACTTTGAAGCTCTTACATTGGAAGTGAATGGAGACCATTTTTTTTTTTTTTTTTGTGTTTAAACACTGAAATGTGAAGTTTATAATGTTATAAAAAACTTGTAATAATTCTTCTGTTAAAACTCATGAATTATTTGAGCTTTAAAATTGTTTAAATCATTATTTTACAGATGTTTTAGGGTTTTAGAGTTTGTAGACGTTACATTAACTAAAATTTGAAATTAGATTAGATTTAACTCTACCAAGAAATAGTTTGTAAGTGATTATATCTCACTAAAATCATGTTTACTCGCATATCCTTTATGTCTTGTGGTTATACTTTTGAAACAGTGAATATTTAAACATTTACATGATTGGCCCCCATTCACTTCCATTGTAAGTGCCTCACTGTAACCCTGATTTTTGCTTTTTTAAAGAAAAGGAGAAGAGCCTAAATTAATTTCTGTGGTAATCAACATTATGCCACAAATGCTTTCGATTGAGCTTAACTTGTATAGAACCCAGAATAATCCTTTCAGCAAGTAGTATTTGGCTGGTCATGTGATCATAACATGACTGCCTCCATGTTTGGACCCTCTCCATGTACTGTAGAATAAAACAGCTTTTATAAGGTCACTGGTATGACTGGAGTCTTCATATTAATGTGAGTGGTCGTGATTTCCTACATATATTTCAAAATTACAATTCATGTCTTTAGGAGTTCAACGTTTTTAATGAGCAACAAATTACTTAGTGCACCTTTAACTCTTCTGTATAAAAAGGTCAAATTACTTTGCTACCGTTAAAGCACACAAGATGCTTTCTGGAACATTCTGAAATCATGCTAGATCACATGATCATTGGGTTTTGTACAAATGTGTAGAGTTCATTCCAGCTGGATTGCATGATGTCATTAAAGCAAAACGGGGACATCTCAAAAAAATGACCAAGAAATATAATAATTAATATAATTTATATATTCAACTCTTCCCTCAAATAATTATGCTTGAAAACTTGTTTTAAATAAAAGAATAAAAAATAATAAAACCCCTGCAAAATAGAAGCATTTTCACAGAAGGCCTCTGACCTTTGAACCCCATTGCATATTACAGTATAACCAATAAAAGGAGTAGATTAAATTGTGTATTCATCAATATGTAGATAATTGCAAAGTACTGATTGTGATTTTATGTCCTTACAGGAGATGACGAGTTTCTGAATGTGAACTGAGAATGGCGTGATGTGAATGAGAACGGAGCATTATTTTTCAAATGATAAAGTGCAACATGGAGCAGTTTCCACAGGCATCTATTTCAGCATTAACACAATAAATAGAGACCTGTTCATTTATCTGTCTGTGCACTTCATATTTAAATATTTTAAAATCATAAGCTGATTTGATGCTGTATGGCCCAGTATGAGAGACCTGGAGTCATTGTAAAATTGTAGTATCTATATTTACACTCACTGAGCACTTTATTAGGAACATTATGTTCCTAATTAAGTGTCCAACGTGGTCTTCTGCTGTTGTAGCCCATCTGTCTCATGGTTCGACGTGTTGTGCATTCTGAGATGCTATTCTGCTCACTACAATTATAGAGAGTGGTTATCTGAGTTACCATAGCCTTTCTGTCAACTCGAACCAGTTTAGGCATTCATACATTTATGATCTCTCTCAACAACAAGGGGTTTCTATCCGCAGTACTGCCACTCACTGGATGTTGTTTTGTTTTTGGCACTATTCTCTTTACACTCTAGAGACTGTTGTGCATGAAAATCCCAGATCAGCAGTTACAGAAATACTCAAACCAGCCCGTCTGGCACCAACAATCATGCCACGAGTGAAATCACTGAGATAAAAGAATTTCCCCATTCTGGTGGTCGGTGTGAACATTAACTGAAGCTCCTGACCTATATCTGCATGATTTTATGCATTACACTGCTGCCACACAATTGGCTGATTAGATAATCGCATGAATAAGTAGGCATACAGGTGTTGCTAATAAAGTGGCCAGTGAGTGTGTGTGTGTGTGTGTGTGTATATATATATATATATATATATATATATATATATATATATATATATATATATATATATATATATATATATATAGTAGATAATATAGTTTAAATCAAAACCTTAGACTGCAGAAGATACCAAAAAATTCAGGACTTCCTAAAAATAACATATTTACATATACATTATTTATTTTGTCGAAAATTACTCCGGCAGATAGAGAACTTGTTTCAGTGGCCAGTAGAGGTCAGTGTTGTTTACTATTGTGGCTCCGCTCACAAGCTCTAATGAAACTGCCCTTTCATTGCTGATCTGTGATCAGTTTAAGGGGTCTTATTATAATGCTACAGCTTTACGTACAGGCAGATAAAGCTGATCCTCCATCCAATCTGAGTAAAGCCCAGAGCAGCCCAGCCAGGCTTCCTGCCCTCTGTTTCCCAGAATTCACGGCTGGTGATGTGGCTGGGAGAATGCTGGGAATATCCGGAGAGGAAAAAGGAACTGTCGGCTTTCAGTGACTTTCCGGACAGGGCCACATCACCTGCACACACCCTCACATGGTCACAAACATATGCAGTGGCCCCTTAAAGTATCTGGATACTTAAGCATCCTTAAACATCTATGAATGTCATTGCAGATTACAAAATATCGAACCAAGAGGAATTTATTTTAATGACAGACAGCACAAGCTCACTTTTCAAGCAAAACATATCACAAAAGGAGTGTGTTAGGTTTTAAATAGTGAAACAATAGATATACAGTTAAAATGAAGATCATGTCAAATGTATTTGGGCATATACAGAGTGTCACACTTAAACTGTATGCATTTCCCTGAATATTAGATAACAAATTTTCAAAACAAGTGTTTTCTGCTAAATCAAATGTTGTTAGAGCATTTTTGGTTTAGTTTTTTGCAATGACTTTTAACCAACTTGTGTCAATGTGATTTTTTTGGGGATGAATTCAGTTCCTCTTAAGTTCACACAGGTGTCCAAGCAAAGTAACTAACTTAGCATGTAACGTTTAACAACTAACATTTGACAACTAGAAAGTGTCCAAATATATTTTGTCTTAATTTTGAGCAGTATATTGCATTATAATGTAAAACCTACTAAAAAATATATATTTTTTATTTTTTTTTGTATGTATTGTTATCTAATGCAATGACATTCATACATAGTTAAGTGTGTTTTAAGTGTCTGAATACTTCTTAGGATACAATTCAACTTCACAAGATGTATGCACTGAGTGAGTAAGACTAAGTATTCAGTCTTATTTTCTTGTAAAAAAAATAAATAAATATCTAAACATCATTAAGACAAGAAAAAACGTCAAGGTTACAGATGTAACCTCCGTTCCCTGATGGAGGGAACGAGGCGTTGTGTCAGAGAAGCCTCTGATGCCTCTGATTTATGAAAAAAGGCCTACGAGAAGTTGGCAGACAGTATTTGCATACCCTGCCCCCGGACATATGGGTATAAAGGCAAGGAAATACATCGAGTTCATTCAGGATTTTTCTGAGGAGCCGGAAATGGTCCGGCCACTACAGTGGCTCGGCTCAGCAACGTGGCCAGGAGGACACAACGTCTCGTTCCCTCCATCAGGGAACTGAGTTTACATCCGTAACCTAGACGTTCCCCGTCTGTCGCTCTCTCAACCTTGTGTCGGAGAAGCGACACTAGGGGTCCAATTTAAATCACACCATGCGCTGAGCCGTGTACATTTTCTGATGACACAGGAGTGAGCAGGTATTTTACGTGCAAAAGCGACCAGCTGTGTCAGACTGCACGTAACCTTCCCCAATACCCTAAAAGAGTCGTCTGAATACCGTACCGCGGAAAATACACACAGGGGGGAGTCCATGTAGGAGTCCTACCCTGTGGAGCACCTATTCCAGTACAGGGTAGATTAAGTACCCGCAGTGGATTGGGTCGGCGAGTTCCTCCGCTAAACTGCAGACCCACAAGGGCTAGGGAGGAATCATCCAGGGATCCGAATATGCAGAATCTCCTGGGGGAGAAAGCGCACAGTTTTACCTCGGCCGAAGGAAAAGGTGCTGGGTGCTAGGTGCAAGCGATCCACCCGGCCAGTCCGTCAGCGTGTTACCGAGTTCTACCGGCTCGGACCTGAGAAAACACAGGACGATACTGACTCAACCCTGAGATTGAAAAAATCTTGCAAGGGTATTAGGTGTTGCCCAACCCGATGCTATACATATGTCTGCTAGGGAGGTGCCCCTGGCCGGTGCCCAAGAGGACGCAACACTCCTGGTTGAGCATGCGCTTACCCACAAAAGGGGGGGGCACGGCCTGGGTGTGATAGGCCAATGAAATGGCATCCACGACCCAGTGGGAAAGCATCTGTTTGGAGACAGCGTTCCCTTTCCGCTGTCTGCCAAAGCAGACAAAGAGCTGCTCAGAACGTCTAGAGCTCTGCGTGCAGTCCAAGTAGGTATGCAAAGCACGTACTGGACACCGCAACGAAGGGGCTGGGTCTGCCTCCTCCCGGGGCAGCGCTTGCAGGTTCAATACCTGGTCTCTGATGGATGTGGTAGGAACCTTGGGGATGTAGCCCGGTCGCGGTCTTAGGATCAAGTGTGTGTCTGCCGGACCGAACTCCAGGCAAGTGTCGCTAACAGAGAACGCTTACAGGTCCCCAACCCTGTTGATGGAGGCGAGCGCGATCAGCAGGGCAGTCTTTTAGAGAGAGGGCCTTGAGTCCAACTGATTCTAGCGGCTCGAAGGGGGGTCTCTGAAGGCCCGTGAGGACCAATGAGAGATCCCAGGAGGGGAATAGGCTTGTCCGGGAGGGAATTAACCTCCGGGCGCCTCTTAGGAACCTGATGATTAAATCGTGCTTACCCAAAAACTTTCCGTCTACTGCGTCGAGGTGGGCCGCGATGGCAGCGACATATACATTTAGGGTGGAAGGGGACAGCCTTCCCTCCAGCCTCTCTTGCAGAAATGAGAGCACTGACCTAACTGCGCACCTCTGTGGGTCTTCGGCCCAGGAAGAACAGCTATTTGTGAAAAAGCGCCATTTCAGGGTGTAAAGATACCTGGTAGAAGGGGCTCTGGCTTGGTTGATCATGTCTACGACGGTAGGTGGTAGACCAGCTAGATCTTCCGCGTCCCATCCAGGGCCAGGTTCCAAAGGTCTGGGTGTGGATGTCAGAGCGTGCCCTGTCCCTGAGAAAGAAGGTCTTTCCTCAGGGGAATTCACCAGGGAGGGGCTGTCGTGAGAAGTGCGGAGGTCCGAGAACCAGGCCCGGGTGGGCCAATAGGGAGCCACTAGTGTGACTTGTGCAAGAAGGCTCACTGGGGGAAAATGTGTACTTGCGCAGCCCTGCAGGCCAGCTGTGTGCCAGTTCGTCTGCCCCGAGGGGAGCCTCTGTTTGGGCATACCAGAGCGGGCAGTGGGAGATCTCTCGGGAGGCAAACGGGTCTACCTGGGCCTTGCCGAACCATTCCCAAATCAGCTGGACCGACTGGGGTTGAAGCCTCCACTCTCCGCTGGGCAAGCGTTGTCGTGACAGCGCGTCCGCTATCACATTGAGCAGACGAGGCATGGCCCATGGCGGCAGGTTTGCGGCAGGGCAGGATGTGTGAAATGGCATCCGTCTGCTTCTTCACTGCTGAGGACTGCTGGGCGGAGTTGTCAACGGTGCCGCCGAATGGACGGAGCTGGGAGACGGGTGCGTTCGAGAAAGCGTGCTTTTTCTACTTCCCGTATTTCGACCAGGTCCAGTCCATAGATTGCATTTCTGGACCACAGGGGGTGGCCATCGCCCGTTCGAGTGACCTTAGTGGCCCGGGTGGCACGATCGGTCATTGAGCGCAGTTCCTGCAGCACATCAGACTACCCAAGTGCAAGTTTTAAGTGCCTTGGCCTGGTGTTGCTTGCAGGAGGGGCCGTGGCATACAGGGCATGTCGAGGGTAGTGAGAGCAGAGAAGCCGGTTCCGGGCAGTAAAAGGTGCCCTTTTACGGCTTACTCAACTTGTCATGCACGTCCGTGAAGAAAGGAACCGGGGGGGCGGGGAACAATGAAGTAGCCCATGAGCGGGGGGCGGGATTTTCCGGTCCAGCCTCGTGCTCGCGGTACCCGGGAAAGCATAGCGGACCTCTGTGCGTCCGACTCAGACTTGGCGCGCAGACCCGAAGGTGACGGCCCAGACGAGTTATCAGCATCAGACGTCGCTGTAACGCTCTCCGATGCAGCAGCGATGTCGTCATCCAATTCCGGGAGCTCAAGGGACCAGCAGGCCAGCCGCGAAACGGGCCGCACTCATCCCGAGCTCGGACGGAAGCAAGCAAGCGTGCCGGGGAGGCTGGTGTTTCGAGGGGATTTACCCGGTGAACAGAGCCCGTCATTGTCCCCAAATCACTTTTCATCGCCCGAGGCACCTGCCCCAATCCCGTAGGAAGGAGGCGAGGCGTGGGGGGTGGCTGAAGTGGCTTTCTCTCATGACAAAAGAAAGCCGCGACCGCAATGCTGTCATGGCTATGTTCTCGCACTGAGAACATAGACCATTCATAAAACGCTGCCTGTGTGTAATCGCAGCCCATGCATGCAAGCCAGCTTTTATGACCGTCAGAGGTCGGGAGAAATCAACCGCATCCAGAAACTACATAGAGGCGGAAACACGTCTTTAAAAAGACGCGTCCTGAAAAGGACGTTCAACGCCAGCTGTGTATTTGCTCTTTTAGAGAAAATAGCTCTTTTAACTGCGTGTCGAAGCGCCCAGGGGCGAACTGCACTGCCGTGCAGAGAAGGAGAAAGCAGCTGTAATGCGCCATAGATCCAACAGCAGGCAGCGTCAGAGGAACAGGAACGGGTGTGTAACTCGCAGCTGACTGCATACACGACCATCTGCTCCGAAGAAAATTTCTGAATGAACCCGTATTTCCGGGGGCGGGGTATGCAAATACTGTCTGCCAACTTCTCATTGGCCTTTTTTCATAGATCAGAGGCATAATCGGCGCTCAAGAGAGACCCCTAGTGTCGCTTCTCCGACACAACGTCGAGAGAGCGACAGACAGGGAACTATATTTGAGAACCACAATAGCAGAAGATATTTTGTCTTGTTTTCAGAGAAATCTAACAAACATTTAGTAGGGTTTATGCTTCAAAAAAGAAAAAACTATTTGCTAATGAGGTGAAAAAAATAAACATGTTTTGTCTTGTTACAAGCACAAATGTTGTTAGTAAATGTTGTTAGATTTCTCTAAAATCAAGACAAAATATCTGTATTTTTCTTTTTTAGATATTTTGTCCAGAAAATAATGATTGAAAAGTACCCATATAAAGACACCCAACCACCTATATTTGTGAACACATACAAACACCTCAAACCTACAAAGACCAGCACACTTATAATCTACACAAACTCACACAATCTCAGTTTTACCCAACCATACATTCACTATGAAATATGAACTTCCCTTTAATTAATTAAATAAACAGTCATTTGTCACATGTCACACAGAATGTGCTGTGTGGAAATGCAAATATACATCTTTAGACATTGAGCTTGGCATTCCTTACCTACCAGTTTACTTTAAATACTGCATCCACCTAAATAAAATATTATAATTGTTAAAGGAACAGTTCACCCCAAAATGAAAATTCTCTCATCATTTACTCACCTCATGCCATCCCAGATGTGTATGACTTTCTTTCTACTGCTGAAAACAAATTAAGATGTTTAGAAGAATATTTCAGCTCTGTAGGCCCATACAATGCAAGTGAATGGCTTCCAGAACTTTGAAGGTCCAAAAAGCATATAAACACGATATAAAAGCAGTCCAGACTCCAGTTGTTAAATCCATGTCTTTAGAAGTAATATGATAGGATAACAATATTGATAAACAATATTTTTACCAATAAGTTCTCCTCCCTGCACAGTAGGTGTCGATATCCACAAAAAATTTTAATTGCCAAAACAAAAGTAGAACAATATAAAAGTGAAAGTGGAGATTTAGAGTAACAAAGGACTTTTGGGTAGTACAAATTTTAAACTAAAAGAGACTAAAGTCTGTTTCTCACCCACACATATAAATGACTTGGTAACCACCTAGCAACCACCTTAGAACACCGTAGCAACTGCATAGCGACACACTACAAAACCACCTACAACAATGGTGGTGACATTGGCGAGGGAAAGCACCACTCACATTTGCTTCAAAGAGTATAATAATATATATCTTATGACTGATCAGTTAAGCAGTCTGGCACAGCTGAAAGGTGTTTAGACATACTTGAGCCTTTTTACTATATTCAAGTTGAGTCATGAACACAGATGAGTCTTCCAGCTGTGGGATTCCTGCAGACCTTTGATGTGCATGTTTCCCACAGTGTTGCAATGATGTGGGTAAATGAACGATACAGAAAGCATCTCGCATGTGTGTGTATGCATGTGTGCATTAGAGTGGGGCCTGTTAGTGGTGCGTCTTTGCTGTGGGAAGACTGCTGGTGTGTAAGTGTGTGTGTGTGTGTGTGTACGTGTGTGCGTACATGTGTCATGTCTGTCGGCAACGCAGGAAAAGAGTTTCAGACCACTGAACAGGATCAAAGCAAGTCAGCTCAGACACAAGGGTTCACTTCTCTTTCCACATACACACATGGTCACACACACACACACACACATATACATTTTCACACACGCATTCAATCACACCCAGACTTTCCCACAGGACATGTCGTATGTGGTTGTGCTGAGTATTAAAGCTCATGCACACACCTTTTAAGGGATATTTCACCCCAAAATGAAAACATTTTGTCATCATTTACTCACCCTCATGTTGTTCAAAACCTGGATGAATTTCTTTCTTCCATGGAACACAATAGGACAAATACCAAAGACATTTATTTTCCATGCAAATACAATGAACTGGGACTGGAGCTTTCAAGATTCAAACAGGCTGCAAAATCACCATAAATGTAGTCAATTTAATAGACTTCTAAAGCAATATGACACCTTTGTGTGAGGAACAAACTGAAAATACAGTAGTTATTCACTTAAAAACTTGACATTCGCCCTAGCTCTCTTGAGCATGTTCATGAGTGTAGAATGATGTGAAAAAATCTTCTTCTTTTTTTGTCAGATTTATCAGTAGATCCGGTCAGCGGCGGACTAGCCATCAGGAGTTAGGAGTTATTTTCCCGGTGGGCTGCTGGGTAATTTGGGCAAGACCACTGCTGCACAAGAACCGGCCCATCCTACAGGTTATATAGGCGGCCACCCTAGGTAACAATATGCCCACGCGGACCCCTTAACAAAGCAAAAATTAAATGAACTCTGCAAGGTAAACTAATACAATCGATTTTAATTTGAAAACTTTTCAAGTTTTTTATTTTGAAATTACTTGCACATCGGCGCTCATGTCCATGTGAGAACAAAATGTGCCTTTTCATAAAAATTTACAAATATTTTATATAATATCTGATGAGGGTATAAAAGTGGTACTCTTTGTTGTTGTTGTTTTTTTCTTATCACGTGACAACCTACATGTTAGTTACACCACATGACTTTGATTTGGATGACAAAATTTCACAATAATTATATTTATATAATTATATGAGGTGTGGTGGTGGTGTAGTGGGCTAAAGTGCATAACTGTTAATCAGAAGGCCACTGGTTCGATCCCCACAGTCACCACCATTGTGTCCTTGAGCAAGGCACTTAACTCCAGGTTGCTCCGGGGGGATTGTCCCTGTAATAAGTGCACTGTAAGTAGCTTTGGATAAAAGTGTCTGCCAAATGCATAAATGTAAATGTAAATGGCATAATGTATTGTTGATAATATTAATAGTATTTTATAAACAATATTTAATATTTTAAATAATATTTAATACAATTATAATATGGGGGAAAAAAATCACTGTTTATTTTTTAAATAAATAATTATTAAAGATCATTCTGCACTGCTTGTGCCAAATTTCAGCATTTAATGTGCCTTTTTTTCTCAGAACGTTTACATGACATGACATATTTAACAAGCCCCAGAACAAATATCAAAATGACTTTGAACTCAGTAACTAAATACATGTTCATCATAGAAGAGGTGTATTCAAGTAATTGTGTTGTGTGAATTGCATTTTTAATATATATATATATATATATATATATATGAGAATCACATCGACCCAAAAAAGACTAGAATAAAGGACATTTTGGCTTCCAAAGATTTTTAGACAGCATATTTATTGCACAAGTCACATGGACTATTTTAGTGTATTTTAATACTTTATGGTGCTTTTGCATTCTTTTTAAACTAGCAACCTCCACTCCTTGTTCTTTATAATTACATAATATTCATTAAATATCCAGTAGGGCCCATTCATTCAATTTTGTCACTTTGTGTTCTGCAGAAGAAAAAAGTAATACGAGTATGGAGCAAAATCAGGGTGAATAAACAAGGACAATCATAACTTTTGGGTGAACTATTCCTGTATGCCAGTTTCATTATATCAATGCACAAACCACCACAAATGCTCTCAAAGATACAAACCACAACACACAAAAGCCAGATCAGAAGGAAATGATATGAGACCAAAGATATACTGGATTGCACCTTCTCTCTTTTCCAAAGCAATTAAACTCAAATGGCAACTAAAAGCATAGACACTGGGTGCTTGGATTCCTTTCTCCTTACAGACTCTGAGCTCGACCGTGAGCACAGGAAGAGCTGAGGCACTGATTGGTCAGTGAGTGTCAACTCAAGCACATTCGTCTGCTTGATTGTGTACATAATAAAGCCCTCAGCAAAGGTTGGAATTAACTTTGTCAAACACTTCCCTCGCATATGATCAAAGCGATGGCCTCTTTACAACCTTCCTGTCTAGATTTGCCCTTCCTGCCATTTGTAACTGTTTCTTTTATGAAACATAATAACTTTGAAATGTATTGAATCATACATGCTTGAATGTGAATGATGTGAGAGAAATCAGCAGCTTCAAAGTTCTTGTTTAATTTGGAAGTATAAAAAAGCAGTTGAATTGAATACAAACACACTGTTGAAATGTGTAAATACTAGTGGAACCATTCGAAATGGCAAAAATTATGGCTATGTTCAGAATGGAATATTATTTCTATAACATTTTTATTTGAGTTATATTACTCTGGCACTGCTATGATGGAGTTTCAAGTACTGCTGCTGAGGAGTAAATTTGGCATCTTTCTCTGTCATAATCCTGTTTTTGAAAGTTGTGTAAACATAATTGAGTATTTTTTCTATAGTTGTTGGAGCAAATGGGAACATAAAAATATTATTTGCTATGGTCTCCCATTCACTGCTATAGAAGTTTAACCCACAGTATTCCCACTTCAGTATTCCAAACCCAGATATGTGAAAAGTTTCCATGATACACATTCCAAAAAAATCGTATGCTGCACTGTTGTCCCATGTCTAGTTATTTCATGCACACTGTATTCATATTATCTACTCCAGAAATAGAAGTATGGTATGCTATTCTGAACATAGCCATTGATTGTGTCCAAACGGGTTTTCCAAGCACTTCTACCGCCTCTTCCACTCCCCATCTGCCATACTACTTTGGAAAAACCGGTAGTCCCAAACTCACATTGACATGTTGGACTGCTTAAACAAATACAGCAACAATGATTACACTTTTCAGGGTATTCAACCTACGAATGGCTTACTTATATTTATAGGAGAAAGTATGTCTAAAACTGAAAAAATGACATCACCTTTGATGTATTTGATTATTATAGCTTGTCAAGACAGACTGCTTGCTTCTTCGCAGTATAAAATAAAACTATTACAATTGAGTCTGTCTTTCTGTATGATGGAAAAATCTTCCGTTTCTTCTTTTTAATGATTTAAAAGTGAAACAAGAAAGGTCTTAAGATGCCTTTCTCATCCAGACATCTCTCTCCCCCTCTGTCTTGGGTTATGTGGGGCAGTAGAGAGAAGGGGAGATGACAGTGGAAAGAAAAGAGGATTGCAGTATTGGGGGTTTGCTGAATAGTACCATTCAGGATGCCCAGTCAAACAGAAACACATCTCCCCACTCACTTACAACCCATAGTTCCACTGCAAACAACCAGGGCTTTATTCCCCACAATCACTCCCCGGCACACACACTCACACTTGTGTAGACCAAAAAGAGTGACGGCATGGCCAGACAGACATACATACATGCATGCAATCACACGCAAACAAGAGGATGAGCACTGGGGTTGACATACATAGCGCGTACTCAGCAACAATGTGGAGCAGAAGTGGAACTTGCAAGCTAAAGTGCTCTCCAGCACTCTAGTGCAGTGTCGACATGTACATGGTCACATGGGATGATCACAGAGTCAATAGAAGACATGAGAGTCTCGACGTGGTGGTCAAGAGGTTTGTTGTCTGTGGTCGTTTTCAATATAGAAGATGCTTCCAAACCTGATTGCTATTGAAACGAGAACTAGTACACTTCTAAGCAATACAAGATGGTTTAACAACAATCGGAAGAACTTTTGCTGAGGGAATTTAATACTTGGGAGCAAGTTGATCAAGGCAAAACGGATGCTTACTTTTAAATGTTTTCAGAACGTTTATACAGTGTGTATATTTCTTTCATTTGGGTTCATTGATAGTATTTATGGAATTAATCAGTTCATCGAATATGGATGGTTGCAAGGTCTTGGCTTACTGGCCCAAGTTATAAGAACCCACCCTCAAGACCCTAGACATGGCTCGGGTCTATGGGATATTTTCGCCCATTTTATTGTCCACTAGATGAAAATCGTTTGTCTGACATTCCTCCTCAACAAGCTGCATGGTTTGAGGTCTTATTAAGGACTTTAGCAATGTTTACACAGTGTTTATTGGACTAATTTGAGACTTTATTCATAGTATATATCTGGAGGGTTGCTGACTGGCCCAAGACCCCATTTCCAAGTCTCTGTGATATTCTGGTCTCTAGATATGGCTTGGTATCCTCCATCAATGTTAGATTTTTTTAACCTGTTCTATTGTCTGCCAAACGGAAATCATGAGTTGCTTACTGGCACAAGTCAAGTGACCCCCCCCCCATGTCTCTATGGTATTCTTGACCCAAAATATGGCTTGGAACCCTCCGTGTCTCAATAACTGGATATCCATTAAGGTATTTTATTATTTAAAATGTTGTGATATTACCCCCCAAAAAAAAGAAAATACTAGATGGAAACACCAATATGCTAGTATGTAAAATCTGCAAGTAATTCATTACATTTAATACAGAGCTACGGCAGGTTCCATTTTTATTTCTATTTTGTGCCAATTTCCCCAGAAGTGACTATTTTCTTCTGGGAAATTACATGGGATGGAAATGCTGCTTTATTTGCAAGATTTGTGTTCTTCGATTTTCTGAATTTGTGCATAAATTACATTCTTTGATGGAAAAATTTATATGTTTAATGGTTTAATGCACTATTTTCATTGATTGTTTTTATGAGATTTAATTAACCTTGAATACTTTCATGAAGATTTTACCCTTATTGAAATCTGATATCTGTTAATCTGATATTGTCCCCATGAAGACAAATCCAGACACAGACTGACTCTCACGTCAGAATGTCCAGCTGGGTGAGGTCAGTGCCCTGTGGTTACAGAGACCTGAACATGTGTAGAGAGGAGAAAGTCTGACCCCACTGCTCGCACCCTAATCCTTAACCTCATCTCTCTATCTCTCACTGTGTGTGTGGTTTGCATGCATACACAGGGTATTGCCTTGCCCTTGAAGCCAGTTGCATGAATACATCGCTGACCAGACATGCCCTCCTAAACACCCACACACTCCCTCTTTATGGTCTGTGAAGGAATGAGGCAAACCGCAGCGAGCAGGACATACAATAGCAGAACAAAAGGTGCAGGCAGCAGGGTACAGCAAAGTGACAGGGCGAGGGTCGTGTGTACGAATGCGTGTGCGTGTGTACTAATGTGCGTATGCTCCATATGGGCGCTCTCTCGCGCAAAAAGGCAGATGTCACATAGGTGGCCCCGCCCTGCAGGTCATTGGGTCACGGCGCTCTGGGACACGTCTAAATAGCTGAGCAGGAGCGAGGAGAACGGGGGCCTCTCCCCAGCTGCCTGCTCCATATACAGATAACCATATTCATGCACTCACTGCCATACACTGAAGGGCTTGAGTTCGCCTCCCATTCGCACTCCTGCTCGCTCGTCTTTGTTTACATGTTTGTTTACTTCTTCATGCTGATTTCTGCTCTATTGTTCTCCGTCTATCATGCTTATCGTGCACACGCTTCACTCTATTTGTGTACAAACTTCAAACCATATTTTTGTAATTGTTTAATTTAGTTAAGTTATTTCAGCTCAACTACATTAAGCAACTAAAAAATATGGTTTACTGTCATTTCAGAGATTGACAAATACAAAGTTGCGAAATGTCATTACATACTTTTTGCTATTTTTTATAGCTATTGCTATAACATACTGATTTCTCTGTTTCATTAAATGGCATCAAATTAATGAAACAAGATTGGAGGTGTGGGTTAAAGATACTTTGACTTTTAAAAAATACTCAAACATTTTAAGTTTGCTATTCACAGGGGCCTGTGTAGCTCAGCGAGTATTGACGCTAACTACCACCCCTGGAGTCGCGAGTCCGAAACCAGGGTGTGCTGAGTAACTCCAGCCAGGTCTCCTAAGCAACCAAATTTGCCCGGTTGCTAGTGAGGGTAGAGTCACATGGGGTAACCTCTTTATTGTCACTATAATGTGTGGTTCTCACTCTCAGTAGGGCATGAGGTGAGTTGTGAGTGGATGCCACGCGCATCAAGCCGCATGATAAGATATGCAGATTGACGTTCTCGGACGTGAAGGCAACTGAGATTCTTCCTCCGCCACCCAGATTGTGGCGAGTCACTATGTCACCACAAGGACTTAAAGCGCATTGAAAATTGGGCATTCCAAATTGGGGAGAAAAGGGGAGAAAATAAAAAAACATTTTATTTTCACAAGAAGCATCTGCTTACGTGGACCATGCCTAGCAATACAGGGGTCTCAGAAAACCTGCGGTCAAGAATTGTTGCTTTGCATAAAGCTGGAATGGGTTACAAAGTTATTTTGAAGAGCTTAGATATTCATCTGTCCACAGTTAGATAAACTGTCTATAAATGGAGATGATTTAGTACTATAGCTACTTTCCCAAGAAGTGGCCGTCAAGCCAAGGATGACTCAAAGGGCACACTGCAGAATGCTCAATGAGGAACAATTGAGCATTCTGCAGTGACAGCTAAAGACTTGAAGGAATCATTGGAACTGGTTAACATCTGTGTTCATAAGGCTACTATATGGAAAACATTAAACAGGCATGGTGTCAATGGCAGGACAACATGAAGGAAGTTTGCCAAAAACATCTTGGCAATCCACAACGCTACTGTGATAATGTTTTGTGGACTGATGAAACTAAGGTTGAATTGTTTGGAAAGAACCTGCAGTACTACGTATGGTGTAAAAAGGGCTACGCATACCAACATGAAAACAGCACAATGGTGAAGTGCGTTGGTGGGAGCATCATAATATGGGACTGCTTTGCTGCATTGGGCCTGAATCGCTTGCCATCATCGAGGGAAATATGGATTCCCAAGTTTATTTTGATTTCCTACAGGATAATGTCAGGGTGGCTGTGCACCAGCTGAAGCTCAATAGTTGTTCACACCAGACATCCTAAGAATATGGTTGAGATTAAGCAGTTCTGTAAGGAAGAATGATCCAAAATTCCTTCAGAACATTGTGCAGGTCTAATCCGCAGCTACCGGAAACGCTTGGTTGAAGTTATTGATGCAAAAGGAGGATTGACCAGTTATTAAATCCAAGTGTTAACTTTTTCCACAGCACTGTGAATGCTTAATTGGATGTATTCAATAAAGACATGGAAGACTACACTTGTTTGTGTGTTGTTAGCTTAAGAACAATGCGTTTGTCTATACTTGTGACTTTGATGAAGATGAGATCACATTTTATGACCAATTAATGCATAAAACTGGCTAATTCAGAAGGCTTCACATACTTTTTCTTGCCACTGTATAGTAGGACACAAGACCCTTAGTACCTTTTTGCTTTGACAAAATGATTACTGCATAATAAAAACGTCTTAAACATTATTTTGTAAAGCAAATTCATTAAGTGTGTTCCTTCCGCTATAAAAACAATAGTCCTTTGCATGTAAGCTAAGGTTAATAGTATCCATGTGTTACTTTGTTGTTGATGACAGCACAATATTTAATCACAACATTAATTTATTAATCAATTCTAAATGGTCTTGCAAAATGTTTTTGTATCATTTGGAGCAGAAAAATATGTAAATTACTTATATATATAAACTACCTTTTACTGTTTAGGCCACTGCCATTTTGGTTCTTTTTACATGATGTCACAGTGGGCAAGTCAGATCTCAATGTTATGTTATAATTTGCTCTCTGTCTGTAATTTCCCCATCTCTCTATTGCTGAGGTTCATTAGCATAGCAGCTGCTGAGTGCAGGGTGTTTGAGATGAGAAGGCTGGTGTGTCTGTATGTGTGTGAGTATGTTTTGGAGGGGGAGTGTAGGGGGGCTCTAATTAATGGTGGTCCGTCTGGGAGCTGAATAGCGATGAAGCAGAATCCAGCAGGCTGGACAAAAAAAGAGGAGAGCAAAGAATAGAGCGAGAGAATGAATGCGCTTGTCACTGTGTGCTTGAAAAAGCACTGAGCGGAGCGAAAGAATGAAAGAGAGTTCAAACAGGAGAGGAGGGTAAGGAAAGACAGGCCTAGCCACCTGTCCCGTTCTCTCGCTATCTTTCCTCTTGCTGTTCAACGAGAGAGAACTTTGTTTTACATGTTTAATAGCATGCATTTTAATGTGGTTTCTCGCACTGAACAAATGTGTGCAGCTCGGTTTGCATTGACAGCTTTTAAGATCAATGATGTTTTAAAGGAATGTTTTGGGTCCAATACAAGTTGGGCTCAACAGACAGCATGTGTGGCATAATGTTGATTGCCACAAAAATTATTCTGACCCATCCCTCATTTATTAAAAACAAACAAATAAACAAAACAAAAACATTTGTTAGAATTAAATGGGGCCAGTCCATAGACGTTAAATACAGACAGTTTCAAAAGTAGAGCCATAAGACGTAAACGTTATACATATCAACATTACTTTAGTGTGATAAAATCACTTACTAATCTTATCTGTGTAAAGATATATCCAATATTACAACTTTGTTATCATGACCATGTAACAGCAGTAAGTCTTGTAACGCTGGTAAATCCATGATTTAATTACACTTTAATCATATCTACGCTTATAATGTTTATGTCTTGTGGCTGTACTTTTGAAAGTGTGCATGTTAATATTTAACTACTGGCCCCATTCACTGCATTGTAAAAAGGTTCAGCAGAGATATGTTTATCTACAAAGCTAGTATGCTAAAAGAAAATGTCTAGGTTACGGATGTAACCTCCATTCCCTGATTGAGGGAACGAGACGTTATTTCGAAGAAGCGACACTAGGGGTCTCTCTTGAGCACCGAATATGCCTCTGATTTATGAAAAAAGGCCAATGGGAATAAGGCAGACAGTATTTGCATACCCCGCCCCGGACATACGGGTATAAAAGCGGAGAAATACGTCGAGTTCATTTAGGAATTTTCTGAGGAGCCGGAAATGGTCCGGCCACCACAGTGGCTCGACTCAGCGACGTGGCCGGGAGGACACAACGTCTCGTTCCCTCCATCAGGGAACGGAGGTTACATCTGTAACCTAGACGTTCCCCGTCTGTCGCTCACTTCGACGTTGTGTCGAAGAAGCGACACTAGGGATCCAATTCAAATCACGCCATGCGCTGAGCCATGTACGTGTACTGCCGACACTAGAGCGGGCAGGTTTTTTACATGCAAAGGCGACCAGTTGTGTCAGACTGCACGTACTCTTCCCCAATGCCCCATAAAAAGTAATCGGAATCCTTTTGGTTACCCTAAGCTGGGGAACAAGATGATGCTTGCCAACCGGGCCGAGCCTAGCCGGGCCTCTTTCTCTCTATGTTTCTCGCATAGAGGCAAACGGCTGGAGCCCTTACACGCATAGTGGGAAGGGGCTCTTACCCGGTTTCCAATTCTTTCAGGGGGAAAAGATCCTGCGGAGACCACACCTGCCCAGAGACGGGGAGGTAAATGGTGAATAGATCACATGGGCCATTCAGGTCACATGTGGAAACATGGTGCGGTGGTAGATCCAGCCTCAAGGAGGGGGGAGTTGCTACAGCACAGCGAATGGAAGGCAGCTGGAACTGCCTAAGGGAGACGCAGGTCCACTCGCAAAGGGACCGTACCACGGAAAATACACACAGGAGGAGTCCAAGTAAGAGTCCTGCCCTGCGGAGCATGAATTGCGGACCCACATGGCTAGGGAGGAATCATCCAGGGATCCGAATATACGGAATCTCCTGGGAGAGAAAGCGCACAGTTTTACCTCGACCGAGGGAAAGGGCGCTAGGTGCAAGCGATCCACCCGGCCGGTTCTACTGGCTCGGACATGAGATAATGACTCAACCCTGAGATTGTAAAATCTCGCAAAGGTATTAGCCCAACCCGCTGCTCTACATATGTCTCCCGCAAGGGGGGGGGGTCTAAAGCTCTGTGTGCAGTCCAAGTAGGTATGCAAAGCACGTACCAGACACCGCAACGAAGGGGCTGGGTCTGCCTCCTCCCGGGGCAGCGCTTGCAGGTTCACTCCCTGGTCTCTGAAGGGCATGGTAGGAATCTTGGGCACGTAGCCCGGTCACGGTCTTAGGATCACATGTGTGTCTGCCGGACCGAACTCCAGGCAAGTGTCACTAACAGAGAACGCTTGCAGGTCCCCGACCCTCTTGACGGAGGTGACCGCGATCAGCAGGGCAGTCTTTAGAGAGAGGCCCTGAGTCCAATGATTCTAGCGGCTCAAAGGGGGGGTCTCTGAGGGCCACTGAGAGATCTCAGGAGGGGAACAGGCTTGGCCGGGAAGGATTTAACCTCCGGGCACCTCTTAGGAACCTGATGATTAAGTCGTGCTTACCCAAAGACTTGCCGTCTACTGCGTCGTGGTGGGCCGCGATAGCAGCAACATACACCTTCAATGTGGAAGGGGACAGCCTCCCTTCCAACCTTTCCTGCAGGAATAGGAGCACTGACCTAATTGCGCACCTCTGTGGGTCTTCAGCCCGGGAAGAACACCAATTTGCGAACAAGCGCCACTTCAGGGCGTAAAGTTGCCTGGTAGAGGGAGCTCTGGCTTGGGTGATCGTGTCTACGACGGCAGGTGGTAGACCAGCTGGATCTTCCACGTCCCGTCCAGGGGCCAAACATGGAGGTTCTGGAGGTCTGGGTGCGGATACCAGAGCGTGCCCCGTCCGGAATTCGCCAGGGAGGGGCTGTCGCGAGGAGTATGAGGTCCGAGAACCAGGCCCGGGTGGGCCAGTAAGGAGCCACTAGTGTGACTTGTTCCTCGTCCTCCCTGACCTTGCACAGCACTTGTGCAAGAAGGCTCACTGTGGGGAATGCATACTTGCGCAGCCTCGAGGGCCAGCGCGTCTGCCCCGAGGGGAGCCTCTGTTCGGGCATACCAGAGCGGGCAGTGGGAGATCTCTCGGGAGGCAAACAGGTCTATCTGGGCCTTGCCGAATCGTTCCCTAAGCGAGCCGCGACCGCAATGTTGCCATGGTCATGTTCTCGCAGTGAGAACATGAACCATCCACAAACACTGCCTCGGTGTGATCGCACTGCCTCTGTGTGAGATAACATCTGTGGCTGTCTGAAGCGGAGAGCACTCTACCGCATCCAGGAACTACGAAGGGGCGGAAGGGCATCTTTACAAAGACGCGTCCTGAAAAGGATGTTCAACGCCAGCTGCGTATTGCTCTTTTAGAAATAATAACTCTTTCAGAGATATCACTCTTTTCTAGAAACTCTTTTAGTTTTTTTGCGCTGTCGAAGTGCCCAGGGGCAAACTGCACTGCCGTGCAGAGAATGGAGAAAGCTGCCGAAGTGCGCCATAGATCCAACTGCAGGCAAAGCGTCAGAGGAAACAGGAACAGGTGTGTGACTCGCAGCTGACTGCAACACGACCATCGGCTCCGAATAAAATTTCTGAATGAACTCGACGTATTTCTCCGATTTTATACCAGTATGTCCAGGGCGGGGTATGCAAATACTGTCTGCCTTATTCCCATTGGCCTTTTTTCATAGATCGGAGGCATAATCGGCACTCAAGAGAGACCCCTAGTGTCGCTTCTTCGACACAACGTCGAAGTGAGCGACAGGCGGGGAACATGCGAATAATGTATTATTGTATAATCATTATTATTTAATATTATGTATATTATTATTAATAAATATTATTATTCTTGTCATATTCTTATAAATGTGATGATTATTTATTTTCTATTCATTTGATTTATATTTAATACATTTGACACTTCAAAACTGTAAAATTATCAATCACCTAAAATTATATAAAAAAAAAAATTACATCTTTTTAAAGACTAATACTTATTTCTAGTGTTGGGTAGTTTTTCTCAGTAATCCACTATAAATTACTAATTACTTCTTTAAAACTGTAATCAAATCACTATACTGATTACTTTGTTTAAAAATAAACACATTAATAATTACTTTTAAGTTACTTTCAGTAATGCTTAAAAAAAAAATTCTTTAACAAATTTAAAATAATGTCTATATTTCCTTCTTGTTCATTGTCACATTCAAGACTTACAATGACTTATTGGGGCATCTTACGCCCTTCAATTGTCACAGAAATGCAGAGATGTACACTTTATTCTACATAAATAATACTATTTTAGAAAAGTGTAAAGAAATATCCTTAAAAGTAATTAACTTAAATTCAGTAACTAATCTGATTCCTAGAATTTACAACGCAATGTATTACACAATTTTTTGACTGAAAGGTGATTAGATTACAGTAGTTGCGTAATTGTAATCAGATTACACCCAACACTGCTCATTTCCACCAGCAGATAAGTGCATTTAATGGAGGGTACTGTGTTTGAATGGAACTTTTCCTGATAATATTTGTGGTCGTGTCTGAACCAGTGGAACAACCATTCATCTTGATTCCTTTCTGGCAGTAATTTTTCTCTTTCTCTGTGAATTTGCAACCATTTTAGGTTAACATGGCCGCAAACATGTTTTTCCATGCATGTATATACTTGCACCAGGGCAAACAATCTTGAAGGCCTTTGAGAATTACATGCGAAAGTATGTGAAACTACTGACAAGAATCTGTCCATGCAGGAGAGGTATTTTTGGATCTCTGGAACACTATGGATTGGCTCTGACAGAAGGTATGAAAAAACGAAACATTCCTGTGCAGCTAACTACAAACAAAAAGACCACTTCACAAACAAAAAGTGCACTAGAATAGGAGCATGTTTTCTTCTCCTCTCTGAAGTACATTCACAAAATTCTTGTTCACATTGTTGAGTTCACACCATCCCACCATCCCTCCCTCTTTAGCTGGTGGTGGGGGAATGCTGGCGCGCAAAGCGACGGGACTCTGTTAAAATCATTTCAAAATTCCTGCGATGATGTGTGTCGGGACTGAGGCACATGAAGAATCTATTAGGGGGCCTCTCTATTGCACTCTGGGAAGGTGGCCAACTCAGCCTCCGTACAATGGAAATCCAGCTCAACAATAACATCCTGCCTGGGGGGTGGAGGGCGGCATAGAGGGGGGTGGAAACAGAGAGGGATGCCATTGAGGTCACAGTCAACTAGCGAGGGTTGTCTTCAAAAGCATGCAGTTAGCAGCTCTGTCTACCTGCAGAAAACTAATTCAAAGCAGTTTCCTTGTGCTCTGTAAATGCAGTTGTTGGACAATACAGCTATGCACAGTGCAGCTTTTGGTTTATTGTAAATTTTTGAAATTTTACAAGCTGGAAATTCCACACTTTGCACAACCAGTAAATCAGGAACAGAAATCAGCAGGACATCCATTTGTGTTATTTATAGTGATTACATTTGCCATATATCAGTGTCTTTTCATCTTTAGGCCATTTATGTCCCAGAGGTTGATTTACATGAAACAAACTGATTTAAACTTTTATTTCTTGTTTCAAATTTGTATATGTGGCTCTCATTAAAACCAAATTGGGAAATGTTTCCCAGGCCGTCATCATAAAAAAAATAAAAGTCTGGTCCCAGACTTTCAATAATAAACTCTGTAAATATATACATATGAAAACTATAACATGTTTTAACTAAGATAATATAAACAAATAGTGAAATAAACCATTTAAATATTTATTTTGTGAAAATTATTTCTTGTTCCACACATAGACTGTAAAAAAAGATGGACGACGTCCCTTCGCTCTTTTCCATTGGTGAGAACTGAAGCCGCCAGTGTCCCAATATGGTGCTGACATCTTGGGACTTGAGTCTGCGCAGTTGCGATTTCGGGACCAGACCTGCGCAGTAGTGAGCAGGAAGTAAAGCCGCAAACTCAAGGCCCCGCCCTCACTCTCGCTGAATCAATCGCAAGGACACGCCCCTTTTTTTGGCTTCACTTTTGAGGGCTTGTGCGGCACACTTGGGTTCCACCAGACCAATCAAATTTGCCCCTAATAATGTTTTTCATTAGTTAGTTTGGTGTTTGAAGGAAACAACATTATTTAAGGTAAATATAATTTATGAGAAGAATATTTTTATTGGACATTATTTTCATGCTGCAATTTTGCCAAATTATGCAAAAAGTGTGAGAAATGATTTGATTGCATGCAGTAAGGATACATAAAATGTTAGCTATGAAATTAGCCTTAGCAAGACAAAAGGCCAGCAATTATTACTTTATAAAGCATTAAAAGTGTCATTTCCATCACCAAATTCTATTAAATACCAATAAAGAATTGGAGATGTGCTGGAAATGACAGTGGTGGGAATTTTCATGACATTTCAGAGTTTGTCAAAAACTGACTTGAATCTCCTCTGATGCATGCATACTGAAAACAATTTGGAGTGAGTTTTACTTAAAGTTAGCAAACAACGCAGCACAGAATTAAGCCATGCTTTTAAAAATACACTAGCGTTTCAATGCTTTTTATGATATTTAATCATGCACCACATGACACACAGAAGCCTTCTACAGGGAAGCTTAATGCATGATATGTAGTCTATTAGACAACATCACCTCAATGGTGATATAAATAAGACTCTGAGCTGTACACGCAGACATCAACACTTGATCCAAAAACACGATGCCGGCAATAATCAACAGATCATTTTTGAATGATTTTTTTTTGAGTAGAAAGTGAACTTCAGACTACACAAAACAAGAAGTTACAAAATGAAACAACAAAATCAAGATAACAACGGTGTAAATCAACTTGCAAACAGTGATATCATGCAAGCTCATTAATTATCCAATCCCAGTGCATGCTGGGACCACAAGCTTTGAAAAGTTAATTAAAATGTACTTATTTTATTTACCTGTGAAATGTACTCAAATTAGCAAATAATATGACATATGACAATTGATACATGATAATGCATGTAAAGAGAACAAACAATCATGACTAATATTAACTTATAAACTAGAGCATTCATTTTTACATGTTTGAATTGAGTACAAATGTAGAATTTAGGCTACTTCATATTTTCAAGTTCATACTTAAACTAACTTATTCAGTGTAGAAAATGCTTTTTTTCTGCTTTATTTAATTCACCACAAAATCATTGTTTTCAGTGTACTGTTGAACATTTTAGTAGGCAAATTAATTAAACTAGTGAGAGTGTGAAAAATGCATAAAAGTGCCCAAAGTTGAAGAAACACCTATTACGGTCTTGATTTAAAGGCATAACGATATTGTAACTTCACGTGAGCTGCGCAGTGTTGTAACATAAAACCCACACAAACACACAGGGAGGGGATCTGTCTTTAAAACAAAGTTACCCACTACCCCCCAGCACTCTTTTATCCAGCATATGAAAGAAACCGGCCAAATGAATGACAAAAAGAAAGAGAGGGGTTGGCCCAGAGAGGAGAGGAGGCCCAAACCAGCCTAATTCTTGAAAGAGCAAGAAAGAAACGTTCACACTGAAGAAGGTTTAATGATTTCTTTACTGGCTTAAACGCACACACACATACAACAAAAAATATTACAGCACTCATTTTCTCATCACGTATGAATCACAGTGTTACAAATGCTCAAAAAAAAAAAAAAAAAATACACACAAAAAACTGACATACAAACAAAAAAGAAAAGCTAAAGAACATTCGCATTACTCATTAAAACATTTTTGTTCGCTGAAGACACAAGATGAAAAATTACTTGGTCCACAAACAAAACAAAACAGAAAAATAAATCAGCACTTTTGCTCATTCATATACACCTATCCAATCATTTAACCCCCCATGTCATAAATGTTATGACAAATGGTGGGATAAAACAACTATACATCGTGCAATTTATTTTCGTTACAATGATCTTACCATCACAAGTATTATTCCCCTTTATTAACATCAGGAGGAGAGCACTTCAAATAAGAAAGTGCTCAGAGATATCAGCGTCTATATGTGTATATATATATATATATAGCCTATATATGTATACACATACACCCGATCACAGAGATACAAACATCTTTGCAAACATAATGTTATACAATGTAACATACACAAAAAGAAACAATATAACCTGGAGATTTTTTATACAATAGTATTTTGTTGTGTTCCTTTTTTCTATTTAGAAAAATAAAATGTCGACCTGAAGTCAACGAATTAACAACAGTCATCAGTGCAATATTTTCCACAAGAGTAAAAATATCAAGTTTAAGACAAGCGATGCATATTTGTTCTGCCTATACCATCAAGTAAGATGATCATGAGAATCACATCTGTTGCATCTCCAGGTGTAGGAGTTGATAGTCCCTGGTTGGAAACAGTTTAACCAGGAGTGAGTGAGTGTGGGTGGGGGGGCTGGACACATAAGCACAATCACACACATGCATACTTACACCCGCTCAACTGCATGAGGCTTCTCACGAATGGACTTAATGATATTTGTCCTCATTCACTCACCGTTATAAAAAGCAGCATTGAAACAAACATCAGGTGCCATGACTCTTAAAGGTAGCAGGCAGTCTTTTGAACGAATCTGTCGATGTTTCCTGCAACAGAAGTCATAGTCTTCTTCTCAATAGTAATGTTCATATAGTCCTGCTCAGTAGTAACTTTTCGTAAGCCTCGGCTCCTGCAGTTACCCGAACAGGCACTAGGGGTCGCAAAAGGCTCCACTTTTTATGTGCAACAAAACTCCCTGCATTTAATAGTCATGCGATGCATTTCGCTTTTTAACGAATAATCGAAACAAAATGGAAATGCACTATTAAGCGATTGGCTGAAAGAAAACGTTAAAATGTCTCAACCATGCTTGGCAAAGAACAAAAAAAATTAAAATAATTAATAACCAATCGATCTTAATTTTGGTTGTGGAGATAAATTGTCCCGAGTTAAGATTTGGAAGAAAAGAAAAAGAGAATCGCCAAAAATGAGGCCTAATAGATTTTTTCGCCCAGTTAAAATGAGTGCTAGAGGGTAACTAGTTCATGAGAAGGCATGGAAAAGGAGAGGATATATCTGATATTGTCGAATACTTTCAAGTCGAGGTAGCTGATGCAGAGAACCAGAATAATGGTAGAAGGTGACGTTTTTTTTCCCGGGGGAAAAAAAAAAGTTTACACGTGGGGGGCCGTGGCACAGAATCTCCACACGGGACAGTTTAGCCTGTAATGAGTCCGAAGCAGCTTTAGGTCACCCTACATACTCTTACACTTAAAAATAAGCACAACATAATTTAAAATGCATCATCTCATTGTACCTTCATAAATAAAGAAACAAAAGCAAACCCAGCCTGTATTCACAGTGATGACCAGGGTGTTAATTAAATTACTGAAAGAAGATTATAAAGTGTGTCCCAAATGCGACTTTCCTGATGTTTTGATACAAAAAAGGCGAAAGCAGCGGTTTTTAGTAACACGTTAAACATGGGTCGCACTGGCCTGAAAGCTGTGTAAAAAGCAATCTGCTAGGTGAAGGCAGAGCGCAATGGACTACTTTTACATTGAAACACGGTAAAGCTATGTGTACAGTACTTAAGAACAAGTCAGTTGTTATGTCGAGGACATAGTTTAGCATTGCTCATCAACGCCGCCGCATGCCACGTGATTTGATTGATGAAACGACATAAGTAAGGTTTGTTTTAAAAAAAAGACAGTGTTTAGCCAGAATAGAGGATGATGTCCTGGAGTTCACCTCTCTCCCTTTCAAATATTCCAGCATTCAGCCACAGCATCAAGTGCCATCTTGATTTCTCCAGCGGTCGCATCGGTGGACAGGTCAATAGGTCAAGCCCCGGGTAAAGCCACACAGTCCAGATCTGATGACTTCAACATTCAATCAAAAGCTTTAGTACCAACGCACGTAAAACACTGTGCGTTTCAGTTTCACATCGTGGATCTGTGGATTTGACCGTGGAAAGAAGTAGCCCGACAAGGACCTCGTTTGGTTTCAGGTACAAGGGAACTTCGATCTTTCCTACGTGTGCATTGACCCGGATCACCGCGCACCGGACGAGTACTTGGCCTTGGTGATGAGGTATAAGACGATGTCTTGATGTCCTCCGAAAGCGGCGATGTGTAACGCGCTCCAGCCCTCCCGGTTCGCCAGCCGAATATCGGCTCCGAATTTCACCAGCAGTTTAACCAGCTCCAGATTGCCGTCGATGACCGACTGATGCAGCGCCGTCTGTCCCTCGGGCCCGAAGGAATTGACGTTAAACTCGCAGTTGGTCATGTTCTGCAGCAGTGAATGGAGCTCTTTCGTGTTGCCTTTCTTCACCGCCTCCTGGAAAACTCTCTGAGGCGCCGAGCACGTCGATATCTCCGCCTGGCTCATGATGTTTGAAGCTGTATTGGATTAAAACCAGAGGCACTCGAGACTAGAAATGAGGCGAGCGTATATCCAGAAAGGACAAATAAAAGACACACTTGGTGTGTAAATGCAGTCAGTGGCTAGTACATCCAAAGACCTAACAAGAGAAGTTCAAAAGGGTCCCTCAGCTGCAGCAGGTTTTGAAGTAATTGACTGTGTGAACGACGGCGTCTCCGGTTAAGCGCATTGAGGGGCCGTTATATTCGGTGATTTACCTCAGGAAATGCGGCTCACGCGTCCCGCTGTGGCTTTTTTTTGGCAAGGCTGACTGAAATAAACATAGGCGCTGTTTAAATGACTATTTTATGACATGTGAAATATTTGACGTTAAACAAGTAACGATATTGTACTTACCTCCTGACGTTTGGACGGGTAAAATTGACTCAGAAACTCTGTCCGCTTGCCCGCTGTTGTGTGTCCGACGCGCGGTCCCGGTGATTCTCTGCTCAGAACTGCGTTGCCCGGGGGCTATTTAGACGAACTATTTTGCATAACAAAAAGTCTCTTTAGAATCTAGCACTGTGGAATGGGAGGTGCTGGGCGAAGCTGATAGGCTGGGGGGTTGGCTTGGGGGGGTGTGGTAAACCCGTAAAATGGGCGTGGTTTACGGCCCAAGCGTTTAACAGCGGCTATAAAACGGCTGCTTTATTACGCGTTGATATGGTTTTCAGTACACCAAATGCCCATAGTGGGGAAAAAAAAAGTGTGTTTATATAAACAACTGCACGAAGGACTGACATAAAATGCCAATTTATGACTGAGAACTGAGATTGTAATTATTATTGTTCAGCGATAACAAGAATAAATCACGTTCTGATTCCCACCTTTAAACCTAAACTACTCGGACTACGCAAGGAAAAGCTAAGTTTTTTTATCTAGTAGCCTACCCCAGATAATGGTGGTTTAATAAAACCGAAATGTAGGCCTATGCTACATGTATACTGTACAAGTTTGGTATTTTTCCATCATAAAAGCATGCAACCCGCTTTATTTGGAATATTTTCTGTAAGTGTTAACATCACTGTATATGGAAACATTGTCCTTTTATCATAAAATAAAAAGAGAGTCCTATGATGTATTTTATTTTCAGATGGTACCCATTTCATCCATAGCAGATAAAAGCAACATTTTCCAGATAGTTCCTACCTATTTGCACTAAATGGCAATGACGTCTGCTCTTCTTTATTGTTTTTTTTTTTTTGTTTGTTTGTTTGTTTTAAGTAACACGAAATACCTTTTTCTGGATCGTTAGACTTTTAGGACTTGTGAAGCAGTTGTTACAGATGTTTTATGTTTGACAGACTTCAATAACAAAGCCTGAGCAACTTCCTGTGCGCGTCTACGAAGGTGTTTGTCGCGCGTTATTCCCTGCTCCGCACGTTTCAGCTTGCTTCGCGCATGCGCTAAGTAGGAAATTGAGTGACACACATAGCAGCTGCACCGTGGGAACCGGACGACTGCAATTTCTGCGCAGCGCTCTCGCTTTTCCTCACTTGCCGCAGTTTGGCGTGGAAAGCCACACACACAGTGTACTGTGCAGCCGTTTGCTGCGTTTCTACAGGCTTCAAAAGATGTGATCTACTAAACTGTTCTGTTTCACCTTATAACCGCTTTGTGCGTCTGTAATGTAGTGCTTACTACACAGTAATAAAGTGACTCTTGCAAATGACTCAACTGTTGGAGGCATAAAACGCGTTATTATAACAGTGCTGTTACAGTTTGGGATTTTTAGTTTAGTTTTTATTTCTATTTTATATCAATCTTTCATTCCAAATTATTTTTAGATTTGGTTAGGTTTCACAGTTTGTTAGTTTTTGTTTAGTTTTTAAAATTGAAATATATATATATATATATATATATATATATATGCATGATTACCAAAAGGGTAAAGGGTCATTTGAAGACCCTAAAAATTTAACAGTGTTTTGTTTTTTGCTCTTCTTCAATAAAATATATATTTATTATACTTTCATATCTGTATAAGTTTGCTATCACAGGGTACACATTATATGTTTTATTTATTATAAGACAAAAGAGTACTACATTAATACAAATGACTACTACGTCACATTTATTTTCTGTGTGACAGTGGTGAATTATCAATATTCCATATGCGTTTACACATACATGATATTCATATCCTATGGATTCATATCCATATATCTATTACTTACTCAAGGTGGCACTGATGTTTCAGTGATTGACTTAATTTACATTTGATATTGCTATTTGATGATGAAACAACATGGAAGTGTAACACGTGAACAGTATGATATGACTATTGCATTTAGGTGTACTACTGTAATTACACAAGTTGTACATCTATTTAGTCTCAAAAAGTGCCTGTGTAGTGTAGATTATGTGTTACGTGCTGCACAAAATGTGTTTGACAGCCAGTTGCGTCTCATGAAATTTCAGACTACAGGTGAAACTCGAAAAATTAGAATATCTTGCAAAAGTTCATTAATTTCAGTAATTCAACTTAAAAGGTGAAACTAATATATTATATAAACTCATTACAAGCAAAGTAAGATATTTCAAGCCTTTATTTGATATAATTTTTATGATTATGGCTTACAGCTTATGAAAACCCCAAATTCAGAATCTCAGAAAATTTGAATATTACATGAAATCAATAAAAAAAAAGGATTTTAAATACAGAAATGTCGGCCCTCTGAAAAGTATAATCATGCATATGTACTCAGTTCTTGGTTTGGGCCCCTTTTGCATTAATTACTGCCTCAATGCGGTGTGGCATGGATGCTACCAGCCTGTGGCACTGCTGAGGTGTTATGGAAGACCAAGATGCTTCAATAGCGGCCTTTAGCTCTTCTGCATTGTTTGGTCTCATGTCTCTCATCTTTCTCTTGGCAATGCCCCATAGATTCTCTATGGGGTTCAGGTCAGGCGAGTTTGCTGGCCAATCAAGCACAGTAATACCATGGTCATTGAACCAGGTTTTGGTACTTTTGGCAGTGTGGGCAGGTGCCAAGTCCTGCTGGAAAATGAAGTCAGCATCTCCATAAAGCTGCGTTGACTCTGGACTTAATAAAGCACAGTGGACCAACACCAGCCGATGACATGGCCCCCAAACCAACACAGACTGTAGAAACTTCACACTGGACTTCAAGCATCTTGGATTGTGTGCCTCTCCATTCTTCCTCCAGACTCTGGGACCTTGGTTTCCAAATGAGATGCAGAATTTGCTCTCATCAGAAAAAAGGACTTTGGACCACTGAGCAACAGACCAGTTCGTTTTTTCTTTAGCCCAGGTAAGACGCTTCTGACGTTGTTTGTTGTTCAGGAGCGGCTTGACAAGAGGAATACGACATTTGAAGCCCATGTCCAGGACCCGTCTGTGTGTGGTGGCTCTTGATGCAGTAACTCCAGCCTCAGTCCACTCCTTGTGAAGCTCCCCCACACATTTGAATGGCCTTTTCCTGACAATCCTCTCCAGGCTACGGCCATCCCTGCTGCTTGTGCACCTTTTTCTTCCACACTTTTCCCTTCCACTTAACTTTCTATTAATGTGCTTTGATACAGCACTTTGAGAACATCCAACTTCTTTTGCAATTACCTTTTGAGGCTTTCCTTCCTTGTGGAGGGTGTCAATGATGTTTTTCTGCACAATTGACAGGTCAGCAGTCTTCCCCATGATTGTGAATTCAACTGAACCAGACTGAGAGACCATTTAAAGGCTCAGGAACCCTTTGCAGGTGTTTTGGATTAATTAGCTAATTAGATTGTGACACTTTGAGCCTACAATACTGAACCTTTTCACAATATTCTAATTTTCTGAGATTCTGAATTTGGGGTTTTCATAAGCTATAGGCCATAATCATCAAAATTATATCAAATAAAGGCTTGAAATATCTTACTTTGCTTGTAATGAGTCTATATAATATATTCGTTTCACCTTTTAAGTTGAATTACTGAAATTAATGAACTTTTGCACAATATTCTAATTTTTCGAGTTTCACCTGTATGTCCACATTAATCCGGATACACTTGAAAATGGCAAATGGTAACCCCCCAATAATCAAAACAAGCAAGTATGATATGTATATGGAGGATACTGTATGAGATATATTTATAATATTTATATTATATTTGTGTGTGTGTGAAAAGTCTCTCTCTCTCTCTTAAAAACACACACTCAATCTCTCTTTCTCTCTCTCTCTTGCTCTCTCTCTCTTTCTCTCTCTCTCTCTCTCTCTCTCTCTCTCTCTCTCTCTCTCTCTCAGTTCAATTCAATTTCGATAAAAGTACTTTATTGGCATCATTGTGTTTACATACAATATTACCAAAGCATTAATTCACAAAACAATTACTGACCAGAAACTTAAACATGATAATAATAAAATAGGACAGAATAACTGTATACAAAGATTAAAGTAAGGTGCCAAGCAATGAATACAAATAAAAACATTTCACCCACTATCACAAACAGACATCAGTTGTAATTCTGATGTAGTCTATCTTTTATAATTAAAAATGAATAGATACGCACACTGGCACAGACATAGGCCTAGTGCACACAAAGCATTCTAGCTGGATGGTAGGGGTTTATTGAAAATAAGTTAGGCTTAACTGTCTCCACACTCTGCAGCCTAAGTTTATATCTCTAAGTTGAAGTTCAAGTGCCTTTTTGATAATTTCTCTCCTGTGTGGCAGGGGATGAAACAAAACACAATGTCTTCTGAACCGCAATAGGCCTAACATATGACACATGACCAGTAGAAACACGTATTAGTACAAATAACAACAGAACACTCCACAGAAAAACAATACAGACAATCAGGGCCATAGCTAGTGGGGTGAAAGATGGTAATGATTCTAGGGTCCAGGGGGCCCAGATTACCTTGCTACGGCCCTCCAGACAATATATACAGACAATTAACAATTGGCAGTGCGCTAGAAATATACTAAAGAGTAAACTGCATCTCTTTTTATTGTTGTTCAAGTTGCACATCTGCATATGTTGAAGCAATGCAGGCTGTAGTTTGTGAGATTGGATCAAGTTTTATTTAGCAAAAGAAAAAGACAGGATTGTGAGGCAACAGAATATGCAAATGAATGTTTTAAATACCCTAGTGTATGGAGACAGTACATGAGCATGTGCGTATATGGTGGTGGATCACAAGAGAGGCGTAAGTAACAGTGATGGATCACGAGGAAGATGCTTAAAAAATACGGAGCCAGAGTTGTCTGCAGTGGCAGGACGAGTGAGAGCTGCCATTGGCGGTGACAGGTCTCTGTGGCAGCTGTCCCTGCCACAGAAAGATTTGACCCCCTCTCTGTTTTCACTGTCTTTGATATATGAAAAATGAAACATAAAAATATATCAGACTACATTCTATTATTTTCTAATCGTCTTAAAAATGTTTTGAAGATTTGACAATATATAGGCATTTTGTTGACCCATTTGTGATAGATATACAGGTCAGTCTCTAAAGACCTGAGTATGTAATAATGTTTCGCAAAACACATTTAAGGGTTAAGAGGCTACACCCCTGTCCATTGAAATGTACATTTTTGGTAAAGTTCAAACGATAACTGATGTGACCTATCTATGAAAAACAGCCATGCTATACCAACTCCCAGTCATCTTAATATTAAAAAGTCAAGTCAAGTCAAGTCAAGTGGTTTTTATTGTCGTTTCAACCATATACAGTTAGTACAGTACACAGCAAAACGAGACAACGTTCCTCCAGGACCATGGTGCTACATAAAAACAACAAAGGACCAACATAGGACCACATGAGACTACACAACGAAATAAAATACCTATATAAAAAAACCTACATATACCTATATAAAGTGCACGTGCAAACATGTGCAAAAAGTACAGGACAGTACAACAAATTACTGACAATGAACAGGACAATAGACAGTGCAGCGCCGACCAGTACTCAGTAGTGCAAAAAGATGACAGTTTCTAAAAATGTAAACATAACATACTATGAGATAATGTTCTATGCACATAGCAGTTATTGAGGTAGCAGGCAACATTTCAGCTTGGCTCACAAAGAGGAGTTTGCTAATCCTTGGTTGTTAACATTCTTTTTGTACATGGAACTTATCCCACTGAAAAATAAGCCAAGAGGAGCCAGACTTCACACGTACAAACACTGGGTTCACATGTGGAAGTAATAACTTGTCCTCATTAGTAATTATTTGTAGTAACTTATCCCTACATATATCCTTCTTCATATCTCCTAAAGGGGGCATGTGCAAATACTGAGTTTCAGGCATGTGTTTTTAGTCGTACCAGCAGGGCCGTAGCTAATGGGGTGAAAGGTGGTAATGATTCAATGGGCCCAAAGGTACATGGGGCCCCACAAAAAATTTGAAACTGTATTTTTTAATAGGAAAGGGGCCCAGAGCAATATGCAGTCAGGGGGCCCAGATTACCTTGCTACGGCCCTGCGTACCAGATTTCAATATGCTCAAAAGTATATTTCAACTGGAAGCTGCTTTTGCCCTGAGCAAAAACTTTCCCATCACTTGAAAGAACAAGGCAAATTGTGATTGTGAGGTATTCATTCATGTGTAAACAGAAGTATTCTTGGGTATAGCAGCACATCTAACCAGAAGGATGTGTCCATGCACTGGCCTTTTGGAAATTATTGAGAAAATGCGAGCCTCTCTCAGAAGCTAGTTATCTCCTCATGTAGCGAATTTGCAGGGTACTTCTGGTACTTGGTATGCTCCATCTTGTTAAAAAAGACTTACCTGCAGTGGCCCCAAAAAGTGTTTGAAAATTGAAGCCATGCTTAAAAAAATGCCATTGCACCAGAAAACTTAATATCAAACTAAGGGTATTTATTTTGGAGAACAATGGTGCAAAGACTCAAAGATTAAAATGATAAAAATTCATAATCTTGTTATCAAACGTTAGTGGATAATGTCAATTGTAAATGAGATTCACTTCTGCAGTGGTTTCTGTGCTAAAACACCTGTGACCTTGAGGGAAACTAACTTCATACATCCATTAAAAATCACAACAAGACTGGTTGGTTAAAAGTAGGTGCAGATAGTTCAGAATTTGTTATTTGCAGAGGGCACATGGTTTAATATTTTGTTATTTATACAATAAAACATTCATATTCAAGTGTGGTTTTAGTGTTTCAATGTTTTGTGGGACTAAAGTATACATGAGATGGTCAACTGCATTTAAAAAAAACATTTCAAAATATACATTTAAACAAGTTTGACATTTTATTTAGTTGTTTTTATAACTATTTATGTCACAAGTAGTCAATACAAATCGAGCCAAAATGGGAATCTTAAATAACACCGTTTATTAAGTCGACATCAAAGCAATAAGTTATAAAGGGAACATCAGAAAGATGCTAACTGAGGCGAAGCTGAGATTAGCCCGAAGGCCATTTGCTCAATGTCATATGTACAGAACTGAACAGGAATGCATCGTTCCACCATGTCACATTTATCAGAAACCTAACCCAGTGAGAGAAAGAGCTATGCGGAGGCAAGCTAAAAACTCCTCCCAGTGTCAGCAAGTGCAAAGACGTGTTATTAAAGATTAATAATTGTGAAGGCTCAAAAGTCGATCTCTGTGTGGAAATACTTTTCAAGTTAAACCTGTTGAGTTTAAGCCTGTTCAGATATAAAAGTTCTTTTTAAATATTTGCCGTTTAATTTTGGTGAAGGGGGAGCTCTTCAAAGATCTGCCAAGCCTACCCCTGTGCAAGGTTCTTGGCGCTTGAGCCAGACAGTCGAGCGGTGGGGGGAGAGAACCAGCAGAGGCCCCTGAGTCACGAGCCGGGGAAACTGCGGGGCTAGTGTGACGTCTCAATAGAGGGAGGGACTTCTGGGCCCGATTCAGCCCCAGTACCACGTGTTCAAGGAGCGTGGGAAAGAGGCAAGCTTTTCTTCCCAGCAAAGAAAGAGCAAGTATCGAATAACAGAAGTGCAGAAGAGCCGGGGCGGTCTGAACAGGGCAAACTAGAGCTCCGACTGAAAGCAGACAAGATTATCTCCAGCAAATGCAAACACGCAGAGCTACAGTTACAGTGAACACTTTGATATGTATATTCAGGGAGCACACATTTAAAAGGGGACACAGATGTACGCTGCTCTGTTTTACTGGACTTGGGAGGGCAGTGGGAAGGACTGTATGTGGCCCATCCTGTTATGAACTTGCAGAACATCCTCAAAAACTTGGAAGGAAAACAGGGACTGAGACATTTGTTTTTAGTTTTGACAGATTTACAAATGGAGATATGACTTAAAGACTAAACATAAACAATGACCGATGCTGAAATCATTCAAGCAAACAGAACTTTTTGGGGAGATTTAGAGATAGTGCAGTAAATCTCTTGCAATTATCTAAAGATAGATTCTAACAAGTTTTATAAAACAATGCTGGGTTGAACAAGACCCAGTGTTTGACCCAACATAAAAGTGCATACATTTATTGTGTAAAAAAATTTGTTATATACATAACAGCGCAAAAAACAAGATTAAACTGTCAAACATTGTCACAATGTAGCAAATGCAAATACCTCCATTAAAATAATAATTAAAAACATCTGAGGTGTAGATCTCATTTTTGAAACAACACCTTATGCTTTTGTAGCCACGTCATCACTAACATGCAAGACCTCTTCAAACTGCGACAGCACCCGGTCAAAGTGGGTTCCCTCCCAGAACACCTTTCCGCAGCCAGTGCAGACAAAGTACACTAGAATCCGGGGAACGAGGCCTGGCGTCTCAGTCTCCAGCTGAACTTTGGCCCTGCTGGGGAATCTGAAGGTCTGGGGGTCCAGGGAAGTTTGTGGGTCCCAGAGGCAGTGAGGGGTGAACTCTGGGCCCTCTGGGGGCCTCCAGCTATTGTAATCTGCTTGTGTCTCTTCTTGCAGTTCGAAGTCTTCCCGCTTGGGTACGTTGTCCTGGCGAAGACCTTTTTAAGACGACAAACAAAGTAATTGAGCACAACACACACTTTGTGGTATATCTTATGATGGAAGGAGCCTAAACTGATGAAAATCCTATGATTTTAACTTAACTTTGTGTGTTGTTAATGGTTCTTTGATGAGTATTTTTCAACTAATATGGTTTCTGACTGTTTCCTGCTGTGCTATCCAGCTGCGGCGGTGACTCTTTACTGAATCTACAGTGCGAAACATACAGCGCGACCAGTGTAGTCCAATTCCCGAACGAATTACTCTTATGAGCTGGTTCTTTTGAATCTACAGTGCGAAACATACAGCGCGACCAGTGTAGTCCAATTCCCGAACGAATTACTCTTATGAGCTGGTTCTTTTGAATCTACAGTGCGAAACATACAGCGCGACCAGTGTAGTCCAATTCCCGAACAAATTACTCTTATGAGCTGTTCTTTTGAATCTACAGTGCGAAACATACAGCGCGACCAGTGTAGTCCAATTCCCGAACAAATTACTCTTATGAGCTGTTCTTTTGAATCTACAGTGCGAAACATACAGCGCGACCAGTGTAGTCCAATTCCCGAACAAATTACTCTTATGAGCTGTTCTTTTGAATCTACAGTGCGAAACATACAGCGCGACCAGTGTAGTCCAATTCCCGAACAAATTACTCTTATGAGCTGTTCTTTTGAATCTACAGTGCGAAACATACAAAGCGACCAGTGTAGTCCAATTCCCGAACAAATTACTCTTATGAGCTGGCTCTTTTGAATCTACAGTGTGAAACATACAGCCCGAAACATACAGCCCAACCAGTGTAGTCCAGTTCCCGAACGAATTACTCTTATTAGCTGGTTCTTTTGAATCTATAGTGCGAAACATACAAAGCGACCAGTATAGTCCAATTCCTGAACAAATGACTCTTATGAGCTGGTTCTTTTGAATCTACAGTGTGAAACATACAGCCCGACCAGTTTAGTCCGAATCACGAAAGAATGACCTTTATGAGCCGTTTTTTTCAATCTACAGAGCGAAACATACAGCGCAAACAGTGTAGTCCAATTTCCAAACAAATTTTTTGAATCTACTCTATTAAACACAAAGGGCGACCTGTGTCATCCAAATCCAACTCTTATGAGTCTGTTCCTTTGAATATACTGCGCGAGCAACCAATGTTACGCTATTCCAGAACATAAGCCAGTTCTTTTGAATCTACAGTGTGACCTAAGTAGTCTGATTCCTGAACAAATTACTCTTATGAGTCTATTTATTTAATCTACAGCGTAGATGTTCAATGTTGTGCGAATTCCTGACGAGTAACGCTTTTGAGCCATATCTGCATATCTACAGATTTAAACACACAGCATGACCAGTATAATGCAGTTCATGTCTTGAAATTGCAAATTTCAAAATATTTCTTCCTGAAAGTAAGAATCGTTAATGGAACCATTAAGGAATCACAATTGGAATCAGAATGGTAAAATTATTTCCTACATACTGTAAATATTAAATGTTAATAATTTCACAGAAAATCACAAAGTAGTGGCAGAGATTATAAATGTTTATGGTAATATCTGTAAATGTATTAACGTACTAGACTTTTCTGTATGTCATATTGAAAACAATTACCTCTTTCTTTCATCATGCACATCATATCCTCTCTCTGCAACTTTAAGTATTCATACCAATTGCAAGCCTTGAAAGAGGTGTCGGAAAAAACTAATTTATTTGTATTAAACCATTATGACGTCATGTTAATCAAATCACCAACAAGATCCTAACTCATGTGTTAATGATAATGATATTTGAAGTGGAGTAAAATACAGGAAGTATATTGGTAGATGACAGATGACCATGGACAAGATTAAGATTTTTTAGGGTCAAATTTATATGAATGTGGGGCCTGGCTAGCTCAGTGAGATAAGACACTGACTACCATCCCTGAAGTCGTAAGTTACGAGGCAACTGAGATTCGTCCTCCGCCACATGGATAGAGGCGAGTTACTGTACCACCAAGAGAACTAGAGAGTACTGAGAATTGGAGATGCCAAATTAGGGGTAAAAATGGATACAAAAAAATACAATTATATGAACGTGTAAGGGAATTTTTTATCACCTTATTCCTTCATTGTGACAAATGGATTTTAATAAGTATAAATATCCATGTAGTCTCTAAATAAATATGAGGTCATATAATGCATGCAGCATGATAATAAAAATAGTTTCTGATGGAGTATATATACAGTAGCATGTCACAAAGCAGGATATTTCATCTCATCTACTTATATATGCTGTTTTGTATCAATAAAAAACATTTTACATTTTTATCCATGGCTGTTTTTATCTCTGCCTGTGGTAGACTTATCTTCAAATACTCTGTTAAGTCCCGTTACACCCTCACAAACACACACACTGTTAGAGCTCGGCGGCAGTGACGCAGGTTAGGTGTGAGGTTAAAAGTTTGTGTCACTTCTCATGAATCACACCTCAGTGTGGCTTCTGTCTCATCCTCAGTGAAGAACCGATTCCCACCCTTTTCAAACGGCGCTAAAAGCCTTGACACTAAACTCTCAGTTTCCACCTCACAGCAACACAAGCTAGATTAGGACATGTTAAATGGGCCACCTTAATAAGACAGCCGACCAGTTATTAAATCCAAGGGTTCAATTACTTTTTACACAGCACTGTGAATGATTAATGAGATGTGTTCAATAAAGTCATAAACGATTACACTTGTTTGTGTGTTGTTAGAGTAAGCACATGGTGTTTGTCTATACTTGTGACTTTGATGAAAATTAGATCACATTTCATGACAAATTAATGCACCAAGTCCAAAAGGTTCACATACTTTTTCTTGACACTGTAACTGTGCTAAAAAATAATGTAACAATGTAAAAATTCTTAACGGCCCTTCTAATATACAAAATAAAAATGTATATATATATTTTTTATTATTATTTATTTATATATATTTTTGGGATTAAAATAGGACAAGGAAATTGTCTTGACAGGTTTTCGTAAGAATCACCTATATGTGCTTTTAAACCTTGCAGAATGACTTTTCCATAGACTTCCATTGTACAGTAACTGCATTACTCTACATGTTATTTGTTGACAGAGCTTAAAGGAATATTCCGGGTTCAATATAAATTAATCTCAATCAACATTATTTGTGGCATGATGTTGATTAAACATAAAATGACGTTGACTAGTCCAGTGTTTACTTAAAAGACAAAAGCAGTAGCAAAAATGTAGGTTACAGTGAAGCACTTACAATGGAAGTGAATGAGGCCAGTCCAAAAATATTAAAATACACATTGTTTCAAAAGTATAGCCACAAGAAATAAACATTATACTTGTTAACATGACACTAATATGATAAAAATCATTTCTATCAGGAAGACAGGCAGGCTTGAGTGAATTTTAAGATGCCATTTATTTGATAACTGTAAAACAGAAAGAAATGTCTCTCTCTTTGGCGTAGGCCCCGTCCGGCAGTCCGAGGGAGTTGTAACCGGAACCGTCATGTCCTGCCGGAGATAGGAGGCAGGGGCGAGGAGCCTACCCCGTGCGGGACAGGGCTCAACTGGTGGTGGTGGGGTGGTGGAGGTTGCTGTGTTAGCACACTGAAACAGAAATGTGATAGATTGTGAGCAGACTTATAAAGCAATGGCTTACATGTGATTGGCTATTAATTACAGGTGTAAAAAAAATGCAGGTGTCTCCAGACCTCTTGATGGGCACATCCACTGTTGTTGTTTCCACATTTGTCTCGTAATGTATAGCAGTGATTAAATATTCTTCTAGTGCTTCATCGTGACCGCAAAGGCTCAAATGTGAGTGTTGCCACCTTGTGGACCCACTGATTAGTGCAAATAATTCCAGGTGCATACGCATTATGCACATTCAAAGATGCGCTGTAAGACAAATCGGGTCCTGTACGAAGCATACTTTGGGCTTTACTGCAACAACATTTTTGTCATAGTCAACATTATGCACAAATGCTGTCCATTATGCATAGCTTGAATAGGACCTGGAATTTTTCTATAACTTGTTTTAGAACCAAGAACCAAGTTTTTGAATATTATTATAAATCATTGTATTTAATAATATACAACAAATTGTCTTTTCAAAACCGAAATAATAACTGGATTTACTTTTACTCTGAACACTCATAAGGTGTTGTGAAAAGAGAGACGTGTATGTGTGTGTGTGTATGTGTGCAACAGACACAGGTGCCCTTTTCAACCCCTGACTGCTCACTCTCACACTCTCTCCATTCCACCTTAAGAGATCCCTTCCCACACACTGCAACTATTTACCCAGCTCCTGAGTTTCCCATGCAAGAACAAGTCTAAACCTGCTTGGCAAACTCTCAGACTCATCCATGCACTACTGCAACTCTTTCTCCATCTGTGTTTGCCTCCAAAACCACATACGCAAGCTTTCACTCTTGAACGTACACAAACATGAGAGAGAGACAGACAGGCGTGACTAGACCGAACCCGATGGCAAATATGTCAGTGCTATGTGTATGAAGCAAGTGTTGTTGTTATTGCAACAACGGCTATGAAATGTCTCTTGATTGCCAAACACTTTTAAATGTACATAGTTGACTTTGATGTGCTGGCACATTAGACCTGCTTTTCTCTTGTTTTGAAGCCACTTTTGCTAGATTTCTAGGCTGCGGCACTAAAGCATTCCAATATCATGTCATAAACTTTCCAGTTTAGTGAATTAAACTTTAGTGTATTACACCGTGTCCACTGTTAATCTCGTCAACGAAATTACTGACAAAAGTTTAGTTGACGAAGGGATTTTTTTATAATTACATTTTGTCAACGATAATCAAGACGAGACAAAAAATATTCATCATGAAGATAATCACTGTTCTCAATAATAACTGTTGACAAAAATATGATGAGAAAAAAATATATAATTTTTTTTTAAGATAGAAAAGTCTAGAAAGAACTGATGCAAATAATCCAGCCATGGTATGTTGGGGATTTCCAATCTTAAGATAAAAGAGCAGATCGCCTGTCCAATTGTTACGAACGCCGGTGAAGGCGCCTCCCCAACCGGCCACCTGAGATCGGTTTCACCCGTGTACTGACCATTAGACTACAATTCCCATAAACCCACATACCCGGCGTGATTATGCTCCAGCTGACTGTCATTAACTTCACACTACTTAAACAGTGTTTGCATGTTCATTCATTGCGAAGTCTTGTTTTGCTCCGGCTGCATTTCTGAGCGTTTATCCTTGTTTATTCCTGATTCTCTGTGTTTTGACCCTTATCTGATTATACCGTCTAAGTCTGTCTGTCGCCTGCCTTTACTGAGTTTACGCCTGTCCCTCTACCATTGATGATTACTGCCTGCCCTGATTCCTTGCCTGTCTGACCACGATTCTGCCTACCTGTACATACCTGTTTGCCTGCCATTTACCTTCGCCTGTACTGACATTGCTTACCTTAATAAATCGCTGATGGATCCCAACCAACCAGAGTCATCATTACAGAAGACTTCGCCATTTACCGATCCAGCGATCTTCTCTCGAGTTTCGGAGGAACTCTCCGCTCAAGCAAACCAGCTGGCTGGCGATCAACACCAGCTCAGCCATCTCACCTCGCTTATCGAGGAGGCCATGAGGTCCCTACGAGGTTTGCACCAACCCGCACCTGAGTCCGTACCCGCGGCACCTCAACCCAGCCAAATGACCACTGCGCTGTCTCAATACAGTGCAGCCGCCAGCCCTCGTCTAGCCTTCCCCGAGAAGTTCGACGGAACTCCCTCCAAATGCAAAGGCTTTGTGATGCAGTGTTCGATCTTCCTGAGCCAACAACCCACTCATTACCCCTCCGACGAGAGTAAAATCCTCTTGGTGTGCTCGCTGCTCACGGGAAGAGCTCTGGAATGGGCCACCGCTGTTTGGACCAATCAGGGTTTGCACCGCGTTACTTTCGATGCCTTCATTCAACGCTTATCCGAGGTGTTTGACCATCCTGAATGCGGTAAGAGCGCCGGTGAACAATTGCTCTCACTCCGCCAAGGAAATCGGACAGCGGCATCATTCCGCACTCTCGCCACGCAAACCGTCTGGGTGGAAGATACACTTAAACTCCTCTTCCGCCAGGGTCTGAACATTGAGGTACAATCTGAGCTGGCTTGTCGCGACGAGGGCATTTTGTTGGACCAATTCATCACGTTGGCCATCCGCATTGATAATCTCATTTGTTCCAGACGCCCAGCTTCATGGTCTAAACCCACGTATTCGGTGCCTCAACACAGTGAGGAGCCAGAGGCCATGCAAATCGGCCGCACACACCTCTCTCAGGAGGAGCGGGATCGCCGCATTGCCAATCACCTCTGCCTATACTGCGGTCAAGCGGGACACCTGAGAGCCAACTGCCCCACACGACCTGCACAAGCACAGCGATATGGGGTGAGTCTGCTAATTTCCTCTACATTTTCCACTATCAGTTTCGAAGTGCCCATAAGGCTCATTCATCAAAAAAATTATTTTAATATCAATGCCATGATAGACTCAGGAGCAGCAGGCAATTTCATTGATGGTGCCTTAGTGAAACAGTACAAAATTCCTCTCATTCCCTGTAATCCCCCTTTGGCAGTGGCGGCGTTAGATGGACGTCCCTTGGGATCTGGACGAGTGCATTATACCACCAGCAACATTACCTTACAGGTTGGGGTGTTGCACTCAGAGACTACCCAATTTTTTGTCATTCACTCACCTCACAACTTCGGCCTTCCATGGCTACGGGAGCACAATCCATTAATTTCCTGGCAGAATAATCAGATCATGCGATGGGGCACCGATTGCTTGCACAAATGTCTGAAAACCATTATTCCTACCTCTGTAGGTGTCACTAAGATCCTGAAAGAGCCTGACGAAACCTCATTAATTCCCTCAGAATACGCCGACTTAAGTGAGGCTTTTAGTAAAACCAAGGCATCTCAGCTGCCGCCCCATCGCGACAGCGACTATGCCATCGAGCTGTTAGCTGGCTCCTCGCCACCCCGAGGCAGAGTCTTTCCACTGTCAGAACCTGAATCTCACGCCATGAACTCGTATATCAAGGAGGAGCTAGCTAAGGGTTTCATCCGCCCGTCCACCTCACCTGCAGCTGCAGGATTGTTTTTCGTGGGCAAGAAAGATGGGACCCTCCGTCCCTGTATTGATTATCGCGGCTTGAACGACGTCATAGTCAAGTTCCGATACCCACTACCCTTAGTTCCCGCAGCCCTTGAGCAATTGAGAGCAGCTAAGATTTACACCAAACTTGACCTCCGCTGCGCATACAACTTAATCCGCATTCGGGAGGGGGACGAATGGAAGACGGCCTTCTCCACCACTAGTGGGCACTATGAGTACCTCGTGATGCCGTTCGGATTGTCCAATAGCCCTTCCGTGTTCCAGTCTTTTATTAATGACGTCTTTAGAGACATGCTGAACCAGTGTTTGATAGTGTACAACGACGACATCTTAATCTACTCGAATTCTCTCGAAGAACACATCATACAGGTCAGAACAGTTCTGAAACGACTCACCAAACACCAATTGTATGCCAAGGCCGAGAAATGCGAGTTCCATCTGACGTCGGTTGCCTTCCTCGGGTACATCATCAGCCCAGAGGGGGTGGCTATGGACGACAGTAAGGTGCACGCTGTCCTAAAGTGGCCACAACCTACGACGGTGAAGGAACTACAACGCTTTCTTGGGTTTGCCAACTTCTATCGTAGGTTCATCAGAAACTTCAGCTCCGTCGCCGCACCACTCACTGCCATGGTTAAGAGGGGGGCACACTAAACTCCAGTGGTCCATCGATGCACTCCGAGCTTTCAGCCAGCTAAAGGAGCATTTCACCTCAGCCCCCATTCTCCATCACCCAGACCCTGACATTCCCTTCGTGGTGGAAGTTGATGCATCCAATACCGGCATTGGCGCCATTCTCTCCCAACGTCAGGGTAGTCCTCCAAAGATGTTCCCGTGTGCTTTCTATTCACGTAAACTGTCTCCTGTCGAACAGAATTATGATGTGGGCAACCGTGAACTTCTGGCCATGAAAGCAGCTCTGGAGGAGTGGCATCACTGGCTTGAGGGAGCTAGACATCCTTTCCTTGTTCTCACAGACCACCGCAACCTGGAATATCTACGCTCCACCAAAAGGCTCAATCCCAGACAGGCTAGATGGGCCTTATTCTTCACTCGTTCGACTTCTCCATTTCATATATTCCCAGCTCAAAAAAACGTCAAGGCCGACTCGCTCTCCCGCCTGCACGACCCCTCGCCTCAGCATCCAGTCTCCGAACCTATCATCCCATCCACCCTGATTGTAGCCCCGGTCCAGTGGGACATTATGTCAGAAATTTCTCAGGCCAATGCAACCAATCCACCCCCGCCAGGATGTCCACCCGACCAAGTGTATGTCCCGCTCAGCCTGAGGGAGAGGGTAATTCGTTTGGTTCACGCCTCCACGAACTCCGGACACCCCGGTATCACTGCTATAATACGCTTGCTCAGGAATCGATTCTGGTGGGAAACTCTGCAGAACGACACATCCACGTTCGTGAACAATTGCCATACCTGAAATAGGGCAAAGACCCCTAAACAACCCCCAGCAGGCTTACTTCAACCTCTTCCCATACCTCAACGACCCTGGTCCCACATCGCCGTGGATTTCGTGACTGACCTACCAGTTTCGCAAGGGCACATCACCATCCTAACCGTCATAGACCGGTTCTCCAAGGCGTGCCGCCTAATTCCCCTAAACAAACTCACAACAGCTTTCGAGACAGCAGAACACCTCTTCCACTACGTCTTCCGCTATTATGGGCTCCCCGAAGATATCGTCTCGGACCGGGGCTCTCAGTTCACCTCCAAGGTGTGGACCGTTTTCTTCCGTCTACTTAATGTTAACATCAGCCTCACTTCTGGTTACCACCCGCAATCTAATGGTCAAACAGAGCGACTCAACCAATAAATCACCAAGTTCCTTCGCATGTACTGCCAAAATAACCAAACTGACTGGGTTCGCTTCCTTCCTTGGGCCGAATGTGCCCAGAACTCCATCCTCAAACCCTCCACCAAGTTAATCCCGTTTCAGTGTGTGTTAGGGTATCAACCCCCTTTGTTTCCCTGGTCCGGTGAACCTTCAGAGGTCCCCGCAGTGAACAGCTGGCTCCAACGCAGCGAAGTGGTTTGGGACCAGGCTCACGTCCACCTCCAACGAGCCTTAGACAGATCACGGGGACAAGCCAACAGACATCGTCGTCCTTGCCCTGACTATGGTCCTGGACAGTGGGTCTGGCTCTCCACTCGAGACCTCCGCCTCCGCTTACCCTGCAAGAAACTCAGCCCCAGGTATGTGGGTCCCTTCAAAATCATTAAAAAAATTAAACCTGTATCATTTCGTCTCCAACTACCGGCTAATTACCGTATTTCTCCTACTTTCCATGTCTCGTTGCTGAAACCGGCCGGTGGTCCGGGGTCTGAGGAGGAGGAGACGAACCCTGCCCCCCCACCCATAACTATGGATGGTGAGAAGGCTTTCTTGGTACGAGGGTTGCTGGACTCCAGACGTCACCAAGGTCAAATCCAGTACCTGGTGGACTGGGAGGGGTACGGTCCGGAGGAGAGATCCTGGGTCCGAGCCAACGACATTCTCGATCCCAACCTCATCTCGGAATTCCACAGGATCAACCCGGCAAAACCGGCCCCTCGTCCTCGAGGTAGACCCCGACATCGGTCACATCCTCGCGTCAGGAGCCGCTCACAGGGGGGGGGCTCTGTTACGAACGCCGGTGAAGGCACCTCCCCAACCGGCCACCTGAGATCGGTTTCACGCGAGTACTGACCATTAGACTACAATTCCCATAAACCCACATACCCGGCGTGATTACGCTCCAGCTGACTGTCATTAACTTCACACTACTTAAACAGTGTTTGCATGTTCATTCATTGCGAAGTCTTGTTTTGCTCCGGCTGCATTTCTGAGCGTTTATCCTTGTTTATTCCTGATTCTCTGTGTTTTGACCCTTATCTGATTATACCGTCTAAGTCTGTCTGCCGCCTGCCTTTACTGAGTTTACGCCTGTCCCTCTACCATTGATGATTACTGCCTGCCCTGATTCCTTGCCTGTCTGACCACGATTCTGCCTACCTGTACATACCTGTTTGCCTGCCATTTACCTTCGCCTGTACTGACATTGCTTACCTTAATAAATCGCTGATGGATGGAATGAGTCATCATTACACCAATGAACTTTACTAAAACAAAGTCATTACCCTTACTTAACTGAATTTGAGAAAGTTTTTACAAGCATTTTAATTTCTTTAATTTAAATTAAGGCTGTTTCAGTCAGCCGACATCATTTACTTGGATTAGGTCGAATCAATGTACTATAGTAGTTTTAACTCAACTTCATTAGGTTCAACAAACTCAATATACTAATGTTTAATTTAAATAATTTTCTTATGTTGGTCCAAGTTAATTCATTTTAGTAATCATTAGTGTAAGCCAATTGAGCAAGTGTAAGGACAGTGAAACTGTTGCACTGTCAATTTGATAGCAACTGCTTATTGAGCTAAGCATTATTCAAATTAAGTATCAATTAAACTAAAGGTCCGTGCTGATCCTACAAGCATCCAATCTTGCATGAAATAACACTAAACTTAAACATTCATCCAGTCCGCTGCAAAACATGCTGGAAGATGGAAATCCCCTGCCCAGTTTCATCACTGTTACAGTATTCATGTAGTCCAAACTCAAATGGATTAAGTAAACTTAAATTAGGTACATTTCATTGGATAGAAAGCAATGAAATCAAGTTTTGACTAAATGTTGTTGATAGGTTAATTATCTCACTCAGACACATCCTATATACTGTTTGTGAGATTAATCAGCTGCATCCACAAAATAAATGTAATATTACAAAATATAGTACTGTGCAAACGTTTAAGGCAAATGTTGCATGGTGAGGATGTCTTCAAAAATAATGACATAGTTTTCATTTATCACTTAATGTCATACAAAGTCCAATAAACATAGAAAAGCTAAACCAATATTTGTTGTGACCACATTTGCCTTTAAAACAGCCCCAATTCTCCTATGTACACCTGGACACAGTTTTTCTTGGTTGTTGGCAGATAGGATGGTCAAAGCTTCTTGGAGAATTCATCACAGTTCTTCTATTTAGGCCGTCTCACTTGCTTCTGTCTCTTCATGTAATCTCAGATTGACTCGATGTTCAGTGGGGGGCTCTGTGGGGGACATTACATCTGTTGCAGGGCTCCCTGTTCTTCTGTTCTAATCTTTTCTATTTGCAAAATTAATGTTTGTGAGTCTATCATTTATATTTCCTGTTAACACACTAAAGCTGACGATATAATAACCATCTTAAGACAAATGCTTTTGTGATACGGCTGGGTATCGAGTTCGATACATTTTAGGCATCGACCGAATTGCATCTAAACAATCGAGTATCAAAAAATGTCTTGTCATTTGGTACCAAATTTCGATACCTAAGGGGTTAATCTCGTCAACGTCAGTGATAAGCATGTAGCATGCAAGATGTGCCCAAATCTAAAAGTGCTGGTCATTGGCTGTGGTTAAGCATCAAGGAAAAACACTATTTTATGCCAGTTACGCCCAGAGATACGGCTCACACGTGAGGCTGTAGTGTGTTCGTCCCAACACCCATAGATTTAAAAGATGTGGAAAAGATCAAAAGTGTGGCTACATTTCACCAGGCTCAATGCCAACAGCGCGCGATGCAATATTTGCGACAAGATAATTGCTGCCAAGACCAGGCAACACAGCAAATGCGATGAAGCACTTGACAGTACACGGAATAAACTTAAGAGCAGAAAACTTCGACTGCAAGAAGACTGAGCCGGTGCAGTCATCCTCTCAGTGTCCTCCTGCCATAGAGCCTCCTTCAACATGCCCACCACGAGTCCTCCTCCAAAGCTACTGATGAATGCATGACTGGGACTCCGACTGGTAAGGTTAACTTTTAGCAAACAACCCAACAAACAAAATTGGCTAACTTGTAGTGGTACATTCTAACCTGTCTAAACATAAGGAATTCACAACAGAGCAACTTCAAAGAATTATCTAAAACTTCACTATTTTCATTATTCGCTACTTTTTCAGGAGCTCAAGTTTTCAGGAAAGTTTTCTCATGATGTTTAATTTTACATATTAATATTTAATATGTTTGATACATGTTTAAATAATGGTGTGTTGTTTATATTTTTCCAAAATATTTGAATATTTGGTTAAAGTTTTGTCTGTTACAAATTGATCATTTTTTTCTTATTTTGCACTTTAACATTAACTACAATATGTCTCTCAACTAAAATGAATGAATATAACACAATTAAATACTGATTAAAACAATCTGTGTGAAAATGAACACTGTCCTAAGTTATTTTCTGTCCACATTTAAATGCAAATTCAGTGCAACGCTGCACAATCACAGCCAATCAGAATACATTTGTAGTTAATATACAGCTATGCAGCACCTGATTAGGTCACAGAGTCAAGGCTAGGGTATACTTCATTTTTCCCCATGCCGTTAAGTCTTGCACAATTTGAGCACTTTTTTTGATCGCAAGCACATACGGTTGCATTCAACTGCTTTGTGATACTTGTTAATCCAGTCAAAGCCAGACGTATGTGCAGACGACACGCATAGATGTGGACTGTCCCAATGTCTACAAAAGCTAGGCTGTTCGCTGACAGTCTGCGAGTACTGTGCTGATGATGAAATGTGAGTGAGGCCAACATAACTTAAACTCCAACAAGCTAAAAAACACTTCCAATTAGAGAGACGTGCTGGAGAGAAGACAGAAAGGACAGCTCCCATAGAAGGGAGGAGGGGGAGGGGAATGGAGGGAAAATATTCATTTCGACTAGCACAGACTCCAGTTCCCTCTCTCTCTCTCTCTCTCTCTCTCTCTCTCTCTCTCTCTCTCTCTCTCTCACTCACTGCCGCTCCCATGGGAAAATCCTGGAGTGCATACTGGCAGCAGGTTTGTGCTGTGGCTAGGTCACATGACCAAGCAGTTGACCAATGAGGGAAGAGTGCTATGATTCAAACTATAGCAGAGGCAGGTAAGCGTGAGAACAAGAGTAGGGTTCAGATTCCTGCCCTATTGGCAATGCAAACCTCAGTCTTTGACACATGTGTTGCAAGCTTGGGCGGCCAAAAACAAAATCACAGCAGTCTTGAGAGAGAAAGATATTTTGCCCATGTGGGAAAATAAATATTAACTAACCAGACTCTTAAAGGAATATTCCTGGTTCGATACAAGTTAAGCTCAATTGACAGGATTTGTGCATAATGTTGATTACCCAATTTTTTTTTTTGACACATCCCAAAAAAAAGAAGCAAAACTCGAGGTTACAGTTTGGCACTTAGAAAAGAAGTGAATGAGGCCATTTTTGGAGGGTTTAAAGGCAAAAATGTGAAGCTTATAATTTCATAAAACCACTTACATTACATATAAAAGCAAAATAGTTTTTAATTTCACCAATGGTTTGGATAGTTATAGCTTAGGGTCCATTTACACGACAACGTTTTCAACGAAAAACTGAAAAGTTTTTATGCGTTTTGGCTGTTCGTTTACATGACAATGGGGTTTTGGGGCCTCAAGTTTTTGAAAACGATGCAGTTATCATCTCCGTGTAAACATACAAAAACGTGTGTGACATTTGTGTAAACGGTGACGCCATGCGCACGCGTATTACGTGTTCTGTCTATAGGCATGTGTGCGAGTACTTCAAAACAATGCGTGAGACATTCAAAACTACAATGGCGGACTACAGGACTTTGTTTGTGCTGCTCAAGATTTTGAGTTTATTGACGCTTCTCCAGCAAATTAATTGTAGTAATAAAGCAACCTCATCGTCCATCCAGACAAAATTGCTCGATGCTTTCACCATCTTCATTGCTTGTATTCTCCGCTCTGTGGAAGAATGCTTATGTGCGCAGGCACTTAGTGTTTCATAACAATGTGACATCGTCAACTACTGGCCTGGCATGCATAATACTAAGTTTTTAGTAATTTTCGCGGATCTGCGTGAACGGGGATTGTTTCAAATAGATTGACGTCTGTACGCGAATCTTTTCAAAAATGCAAAGGGAAAACTTTTCCGTTTTTAGTACATTGTTGCCATGTAAACATACCATTAATTTTAACTTTGTTTTTATATATTTTTGTTTCATTTGTCATAATTATAGGCAAGTTATCAGTTGAGAGTTTCAATTAACATTTAAATTAAGAAGTGCTTTTGTATTGAAACAGGAATCACAATCATGTGAAACAGTGAATCGGCACAATTTATCTGCCAATTATTGAATATGATTCAGTTTATTTCAATTTGCATAATCGTTTTGCTTATACAGTGCCTTGCAATGAACCGGTAAAAAAAATAAAAACACAAGTTGCTGATATTATTGAGACCTTGTGTGGCATTTTAAGTACAAATATAGCAAATAAGACAAATATCGATAAATGTTATCATCTACTCTATTTAAAATGGTATTGCCTCCTTAAATAGTTCAAATTTAGCAACTTTTCTTGTAGTTTGTGGTGTAGCTAACTACTTTATAAAAAAGGAAGCTTGACTGCAGTTTAACTAGGTTTATGAGTAGCTTGTGAAGCTATAGTTTCCAAGTAGTTTCCTCAACACTAGATATGATAATAACCCTGAACAGAACCTAAGGAACCTCAAAAGACATTAAGAAGAAAACCAAAAGTTCAGTTCTCTTAGAGGTAATAAGATGAGAGACTGCTCGTTTACTTGAGGCATTAGTAGAAAGCTCATCAGCGTTGACCTCTCTTTCTCTCTCCCGTGACCTTGCCTTGAGGTGGTTTAGATAAGCGTTGTTGGTGGTGCTAATGGTCCGTTCATTGCCCAGAAAGCTGAATCTGACCACTCAGGACAGGACAGGACACAGTCAACATGCCAACTTTTCCAGCACTTCTCTCTTTTTTCTAATAACATACATATGTGCAGAAAAGGCTTCGCTGTTGGTCTTGGAACCACTCATACCCAGAAAGCTTCTTGGCAGCATTGGACGAGGGGGGCTGGTTAGGAACTGGAGCTCTACAGAGAACCAAGAGAGCTCAGGAATAATGGCCAGTAAGGAGACTCTTTGTGTGGGCTTTAGCTGCAGGGCTCAGGGGGGCACTGGGGGTTTTGTGCAGTAGCTTGGCCTGTATGAAGCTAGCCTTTCCACCCACCCCATTGATACTTGCCCCCTTCTCAGAGCTGAGCTCTTTAGCACTGCCCAAATAGGGGGATAATAGCCCCACTACGAGCCCTGAAACCAAGAATAGTTCATAGCGCTTTCTTTTCTCTCGTTCATCTCATTCTTTCATCTCAGGCTGTCAGATCAATGACTCTAACATACTGCCAGAAAAAAACACCCTTAAGGATGTCACAGGGGAATTTGGAGTTGGTGATATATCATATATTTACTATAAATTTGATTTTTTTTGTTGCAGATATAAAATGAACCAACACTGAATATTGCATTGGTTTTAATGTGTCTTTAACACAATGTACCAGTAGGCCAGTTTTCTCAGTCCTTGTGTCTTGACTTGTGAGTTTGAGAGCTTTAAAACAGGTGTTTTATGATAATTTCTCATTTAAACCTCATTAGCAAAAATGCTGGTAGAGCTCAGAAATTTTATTCATTTCTGAGAATAAGTTCTGTGAACTGGTTGAACTCGTGAACTGGTTCAAAACCATACAAATTGTATTATTAATTCCTGTCTCTCAAAAATGTTACTCAAAAGTACCATGTGGTATTTTACATGTTTTTGTAAAAACTATTGTTGTTTATTACCATGTATTGTTATATTGGTGCATATAAATAAAGTGATTAAATATAATTCTTCCTTGTGTTCAATTAGTAAAAAATAGTATGCAAAGTCGATTATTTGGGACTAGATTTTTACTGTAGTTTACATTTACAGATTTTTTCTTGATTTTTACATTTTTAAAACATTTCAGAAAAATTTATAAATGTCAATATATATCATCAATAATATCAAGATATCCTTTATAAGCTATATCAGGGAGAGAAAGAAATAGAGAGAGAGAGAGAGAGAGAGAGAGACTTCCCACCACACCCACAGTAACTCACTGTGGTATTTGTCCCGTCCTGTCTCCCGGTGTCTTGTCATGGGAGCGCCACCAGATTCTGTTGCGAAAGCCATGTGCTACATTTCACACCTTTCTTTCTTCCCTTGCTCGCTCTCTGTAACTGACATACTTTAGCATGTTCGGAATGCTATTGTGAAGTCTTCATGATTCATACTCAACTGTAAATATTGACTATAGCAGCCCTGAAGGCGGGGATGAGCCTGAGAAAGATGTGGGATGACTGGTGTCCTGCCATGTCCAATGGGCACCACAGATTTCAGACCCAGCAGGCAGACAAAAAAAATAAAGAAAAAGAAAGAAAGAGAAACCACATGATGTGTCAACAGTTTGAAAACTCAAAGTTTAAAAAATCTGGCTGTCCGGTATTTCTTATCTCATTAGCCCTCTATGTTCTGCAAAAAACCCTCCCCACCTTTGCTGACCTAGCATGCATTTATCTACCTGTCTAGCATGGAAATATTCAATGATGCTGGAAAGACATGGGAGCCTGAGAGGGGAAAAGCGACTTTAAAGTGCCCCTTTTCCAAGTGTTGGTGTCTGCAAGGAAAGGACAAAAATTGAGGGCTTTAAGATGGCAGCAGGGGTGGACAAGAAGACATGTGAGAGAGAAACAAGAAAAAGGGTGTGGAGAGGAAATGAGGCAAGATGGTGAACAAAAGCCAGGGGGGAAAGTAGCTAGAAGAAGGGGGAGATGAAGTGGAGGCATTGAGGTAGAGGAGGCATTGGGTGTTGGGTTTGACTCAGGTGTGAAAGTGCTGAGGTGAAGCCTAATAAGGCCTGAGTGAGTTCCTGTGTCACAGACCCCATCGCCAAGACTTCATCACCCCTCCTTCTTCTGGTTGGTCCTGCTAAATTCTCTAGGGCCAGAGGCTGTCCCCTTTCAGTCTCCTTTGACACAGTTATTATAAGTGTGGGAACTGAATCTGTCCCTCTCCCAGTGCCCCCGCAACTCCATTGCTCCACCCCACCGCAGTCCCTCAATCACCCCCACCATCTCCAACTCTCTTTGCCCCCTGCTTTTTACTGATATCTCGGAGCTGGACCCCAGTAACCCCCCCCCCCCACATGTAACAGAGCTGCTATCTCCCTGTGCAGAGCTGTCTTTCCCGGTCTTTGTCAAACACCACAACCCCCCATCCCAATCCTCCTCCATCCCTGACGCTATCTCCTGCCGATAATCATGAGAACCGTTCTGTGGGAACTGGCTGGACCAGCCCAGCTCACAAAAATAGATGAAGAAAAGACTGAGAAAAAAATGGTGAGAGAGCAAAACAGTCATACCTCCCAGAGAGGAGGTTTAAACAGACGGACGGAGACAGGTACGCAACCTGACCAATCAGTAACATGCTGGGGAAGGGGGGGAGGGGTGCGGGAAAGTTCTCCCACAGTGGTGGAGTTTGTCCCTTTGATTTCAGGCTCTTTGGCCCAGTGCTTTAACACTGTAGCTTTGGGGTCTTCAGTGTCCCCTTTCTTTGTAATGGATATCTTCAAAGAGGGCAGAAATCTGGAGATCAAAAGTGGCAGGCTATTGAGAAAAAAGTCTGATAAGAGCCCCGGCGGGTAATGAACATATACCAGCATGGCTATATTCAGATGCAAGTTCAGATGATATCACAGGGCAATCCCTTTTATCCATTGAAACAGATGAGGTTAACATAAGCGTCACCTCCTTTTCCTCATTTGCAAGCACCATGGACACAATGGCGTGGTTCCTGTGAGAAAACTGACTTTCCTCGGATGGGGATGTAGGGGACGGAAGAGAGAAGGGGCGAACGTGCATCTTGTCTGAATTTGGCCATTTTTCCATTCCAATTTTATTCAACGTCATTCAGTAGTCTAAGCTCTAGCAGGCCTTTCCCAAGCTAGAAAGGCTGACCCCAGTGTCGGTATACCTCGACTGTCCCACGGGGGGGAGGGGCAGGCTGACCCCAGTGTCCATATTCCTCGACCCTTCCCACCCCGAACTGCCCAGCTCTCCCAAAACAGACTTTCAACCCTTGATAACATCAGCCAGATCAGGCACAGAGGAAGCACTGCCAGCCTCTGTTGACCCCCATTCCCAAGCCCGACTCAGAGAGGTTCCAAGTAACAAGCACAGTATGCACGACTATTAGCAAGTCAAAAAATTATCGCAAATTTTGAACATTTATCATGCACCCAACAGCAAAGCTACTGTTCAGTAATCTTGCTCACTAACCACAAACAATCACACTACAATACACACTACAAACAGAGACAAGCAATGGGGTTCCGAGGCTGTTATAGCTCACGTACTGAAGTGATAGGCTTCATTGGGGGTCCTGTTTTTAGTGTCTCAACAGGAATCTACATAGTGCAAGTGCACAGACTAGCTACAAACAGAATCAATTACAAGTCCAACAACATTCCTATAGTCTGCATGGCAATATTAGCTAGAACAGATATAAAACTCAGGACAGCGAGCGATAGTTAGAAACACATCCATCAAATTCTAGCTTAAAGACCCTAGAGCATGTGAAGACTGCAGACCAATTTAAGCAAACTATCAAATGCTCACAGTTAAGAAAACAATGCGCTACATTATGTATATTTCCCCCACTTGTACCCTTAATGGAATATCATATAATGTTGATTACCACAAAATATAATTTAGGCTTGTCCGTGCTTTTCTTAAAAATATATTAATAAAAAATTAAAGTTACAGTGAGGCACTTACAATGGAAGTGAATGTGGTCAGTTTTTGGAGGGCTTAATAGGCAGATGCATTTGGAGCATGTGATTTTATAAAAGCACTTACATTAATTCTTCTGTAAAGTTGTTTAAATTGTTTTTACAGTTGATTAAGGGTTAACAGCATTACATTTTACAAGTTGTAAAATTAGATTTAACTTTACAAAGAAAAGGTTAGAAAGTGATTTTATCACACTAAATACATGTTTACACACATATTGTTTATGTTTTGTGGCTCTACTTTTGAAACCATTAGTATTTTAACATTTATGGATTTGCCCCATTCACCTCCATTTTAAGTGCCTCACTGTGACCCAGATTTTGGATTTTCTTTTTAAAGAAAATTAGGAGTGAGCCTAAATAATTATTTGTGGTAATAAACATTGATATCAATGTTATCGGAAAAATTGTGATATTGATGATAAACTTTGATGATCAAGTCATTCAGTCATTAAATCACATATGTTTAGCTAAAAACGCAAGCAGTATGGAGTTATACACACATTTGGCTAACTGAATAACAGTCATGAAATCAGCAGGTTTGGAAGCATTAGCAGGCTAGCGGCTACATGGTCCTGCTGTCATGGTAACCAGAAATAAGGCTTGGTAGCCTCTAGCTAGCTATCCGGCTAATATGAGATTGTTGTGTACTGAACAAGACAGCACTGACAATGCACTACAGCTATCGACTGAACACAACTGCAACTCTGACATCAACACCATTGCTGTTTATTAGGTCATGATATTTTCATGATCCAAAGTGCTGTCACAGGCAAGAAAGTGTTCCTTCTTCTTGTGATGTTTATTGGCAGTTGGCAATCCAGCTTATGGTGCATTACTGCCACCTCCTGAGCTGGAGTGTGGAGCGTCACAAAATCTTTCAGTGGAGTCAAACGTCAGCTGGAGATTATAAAATTGAAAATTTCATTGAAAAGAGGTCACACATCTTTTGTAGGATTAAATCATAAACAGAGTGTACTTACCCTCTAGGGTTTAGTTGTAAACAAACAAGTCATGATTAATTAAAGGCGGGTGCACACTGTACAATTTTGGCCACGATTCTATAATAACTGTGTCAAAGGATTTCTCTCGTCGCTGGTCAAAATCGGCAATCTTACTACGTTCAGTGTGACATGTTCACAGACAGCCGATTAATAGCCGTTGCGATGATCTTCAACCTCCGACGAAGTTTGGGCAGTGTCTGAAATTTAGCATCGTAGCCGTATAGTGTGACTGCTATTAAGATGGTCTGGTGAGATATTATGCTCCTCTCTCGCAACCCAATTCACTTGGAAAGAAACCTGCTCCATGTTTGCACCACCATAGCAACATTTGTGCCAAGTTATCTCTCTACTCAAGCACTTTCACTGTTTTTTCTTCGTTTAATTTTATATAAAAAATTTGAATAAATAAATATGCAGAAAATGTTGGAGACAAGAGTAACAGGTCAGCAATATGAAAACATTATTCTCTGAATTAAATAAATACAGAGCTTAGGCTACAAAATGAAAATAAATAAATTACTACATTTTCTTGTTATTTTTGTTATTTCTTTGACATTTTTATTTATCGTGCATTTTCTTTACGTTATTTTAATTACTATTTCACTTTTAATAAATTTACTTTAAACGTCTGTATTAAAGTATTTATGGGACGTTGTAATCCAAATCAGCATATACAGTTGGATATAATTATAGAAATCTATATTTTATTTGTCCATCATCCATAGGGAATTTGCCTAGCGTGATATATTATCGGAATTTATGAGTTTTCAAAATTTTGCATGGCCAATAGGTTACTAATCTAAAAGAGGAGAAAGACGTACTATAACCCACCTTTTTTGTTTTCTTCAATGTGAACAGAGACGTTTATAATTTTTCAGGCTAAAAAATTATAATCTTTTTATTCCCGCAATGAATATTTTATTTTAGTTGCTCATTATTACTGTAGGCTACCTCCCACACTCATGTTCATTCTCAACATCTATAATTCTCTGTATTTGTGATCAAGGTGTCTTATTATAGGCCTATTTGACAAAATCCATCTTTCTTGTAAACGTTAGCCTATGCTCGTGATGGAGTGGTATTGGAGCAACGGAAATGCTGATGTCCTGACTTTCAGAGAGAGAAAAAAAATGCTCCTCCGTGGTGGGCAAATTTCACCGTTTCGCTTCTATTCAGCAACACTCCCGTAATGTGAGTCACGTTCACTGATTGGGACGATTGGGACCACAGTCAGCTATGATGTCTATCGTGCAGTCTGACATAATGTCACATGGTGTGCCATTCTGATATCAATGCGTTCATATCGTATAGTCTGACAAGCAACAATCATAAAGGACTATTATAAATCGTACAGTGTGCACCCGCCTTAAGAAAGAAAATGGCGGCCGTAAAGGTAGTTGATAGCCAGTTTGTGTTTAAATATAAGTTTTTCCCATTTTTCCAACTTTTGATTTAATTTCTAGTGAGAAAGTCGGATAGAAGTTATTAAAAATATGCTTGGTTATCGACAAAACTCTCTTGATTCCAAGTTCAAGATTATTAGACCTCTGCTGTTCAGTTGGACTGAATGAATGCTGGTATATAAGCCACGATGTGACGTAGTGCTGCCTAGCAAGCCTGTCCGAAACCAGTTTCCAGAGTACCTTCGTATGCAAACGCTGTCTGTTAAGTCATTGACTGATAGTTCAGCGAGGCAACACGGTAGCTACCTTTGGTTTTGGACGCTGCCTTAGTCTGTTTGTCAAGTTGCCTTCATTTTGAAGAGTATATCTATTGGTTTATACTTCAAAAACAACAAACTTCTTTTGTGAAATGATTTGCTTGAAAAGTGGTCTTGTGCTATCTTTCTTTAAAATAAATCCCACTTAGCTTGACATTTTGTAATCTAATGCAATGACATTCAGACATTTTTATGTGTGGCTTTAGTGTCCAAATACATTTAAATGCCCCCGTAACTCTCAATTATTATGTCTGTGCAGAGCACCTTACTTTTGTTCCAAAGGTAAAATTACAGAAAAGGATACTTGTTTAAAGTAAGAGAACTGGTGAGATAAACATTGCTTAATCTAAATGACCAAATAAGCCCCATTTAGCTGCTCAACCAAAGCAAAGTAGTGTAGCATTTACACTGGCAGCAGCAGACCCGTCTGCAGAGCTACAGGGAACCCTGCACGTAGCCTTTCACATTAGAGGCATGCTGTGTCATTTTCAGAATGAATTCTCATGAAAGACGGCTGGAGATAAAAATGGGTTTGAATGATTGCTTTTGGAAAAACATAACTCTGCAGTCTATAAAAACATTGAAACTTGTAGATAAATTCAGGGGATGGAAAAGCTGACAGATATACACACATGGTAGTACAGTCTGTCTCCCTTTCATTGTAAATCATAGACACACATGATGCCTTCCTCCTTCACACACACACACCATTCATAAGAATGACTGCATTGAGGAACCCTCTACGAGTACAGCTCATAAAAATGCCCATTAACACACACTTTCACAAATGTGTCTACTGGGAGGAACGAAGATGGACAGACAGCAAGAGACAGAAGAAAAAATAGATTTTTGTAGTAGAGAAGTGTGAAAGGAGCAAGTTTTAAAAAAACATGGTACATGAAAATGGTAATGATTTTTAGGTCAATCATATACGCTTCAAAGTATCATGGTATTATTATCTGATACTATGACTATACCATGGTACAGTGAGAAAAAAGTGTTAGAAAAGTAGAAGATGAATGGCAAGAGAAACAAACAGCAAAGAGAGGGGGAGAAAGAATGAACTTTGGTTCAGGTGCCGAAGCAGTACAGACAAATAATGTTACCACAAATTACAACAATCCAAATTATAACAAAACTAATGGAATAATAAAAACCTCCTGGACATAATTTTAAGACATCATAAGCTATGTTTGCATCCAAGTTGTGAATTTAATTTATGCAAATAATTGGAATATCAGAAAAACAATTAGCAAATAAAGCAGAGTTTCCATTCCATTTGTATAAAAGAACAAAATCGCAGCTTCTGGGGATATTGACGCAAAATGAAATGACAATGGAAGTTGAACCCACTGTGGCTCATTTATTAAATGTAATAAATCACTTGCACTTTAGAGCATGCATACAAAAAGTTCTGTCAAACTTCATTTGCCTTATGTCTGGGAGTAAAAGCACATCAGATTGTTCTGGGAGGTACAGTAATTGTAGCAAATAGTGCTGCACGATCTATCGAATTTATCGAAATATCACAAATGTACATATCACAATATGCATATCGTAAAGGCTTGTGAAAACAGAATGATTTTAATACAGTAATGTTCAAGGCGACTCAAATAGCAGACAATAGACCGGGTGCGCGATTGCCACTTGGTGTGTGCATGCAACATCCATAGACGCTGACTGAAATGATGGAGCATGTCACAATTTGTGCCTATGAAGCTGTAACCGGTGCAGTCTTGTGATTTCACTCTGTGTTGTGTATGTGCAGATAATAATGAGACCAGACACCAGTATACAAACTCAAAATTGGCTTGTTTATCGGCCACTGTGGTCTAAGTGGATATATATATAATGATGGGTTTCAATTAATGGATTGTCCCTTAAAATCCTTCCTGTCAGTCTCAAGTTCAGTGCGGACTGACAACAAGCACGTTAAACCAATCAGAAATCCAATGTTTATGGCAAGTGTTTCTGGAAATCATTTTCAAAGCAAAAGTACCTCAAAGAATGAACTTATTTCAAGTAGGAATAGCTGCAGGCTGGAGATATCCAAATGGGAGTGGAGTCTTCAAAAGAGGGTGTGGCTATTATAGAAGGGGCGGGGTTAAACTAAAAGGGTTGTGCCAACTCCAAAAGGGTCACTTCCACTCACGGTTATGGAAAGGGTTAGGTTAAGGGCTCCCTATATCTTTGCTGGCGGTTTGGAGCTCCAGCCTCTTTTGGTGCTATGCCTGTAGCTATATCTTTCTCACCAGTTTGTTTTATTTTTATCCCCTTTTCTACCAATTTGGAATGCCCAATTCCCACTACTTAGTAGGGCCTCATAGTGGCGTGGTTACACAGCTCAATCCAGGTGGTGGATGACAAGTTTCAGTTGCCTCCACTTCGAACTTGTGACTCCAGAGGTGGTAGATTCTTAAAAAAAAAATTATTAATACGAACATGAATAACAGTGTATTAATTAAAACAGATTATTTCATAATATGGTGAAAATAACTTTAAAATGATATGCTTTTTAAAAAAAAATATATATATATATATATATAACTGAAGATTATTTTAATATCTGCAACATAGCAAATAGTAAAAATGTTTTTAAAAAGTTTATTTGGGCAGTGGGGTTCCAATGTTCCATGCGCTGCGGTGACATCAACATAGGATTACTGTATCGTATGTCGCATTTTCCAACAACTTATTGCATATCGTATATATCCTCTATATCTTGCAGTACTAGTGGCCAATTATGTTGATGACAGGCTTCAGATTTACCAGAGCAATATTTCAGATGATATGCTATTGATGATTTTTTACGTTTTTATGCACATTTTGGAAACTTGTATCTTGTGTTTCCATTCAGCCATGTGATATCCCAAAATCTGCATGAAAATATGTGGATGGAAACCCAGCTGTAGGCACGCTTCCAGCATGAAGGCCACACCAAAGGTTGGTATCATTATTACGCTACCTTGTAAGACACATTCTTTTGGTCAAAATCTAAGGCAGCATCATATGTACTGTATCCTTCGTAGAGAAGACAATTCCAGATTGCACTGTGATGAGCACAGTGAAAGAAGTCATCCAAGATGGTGGACTATTTGAGGGAAATGTACGCAAAAGTAAAAGTACATATATTTTATTCAATACCAAAAAAGCTGCCTGAGTTGCTGCCTACGAATAGCTTTAAATCTTTAACTTATCCTTATATTTCAATTAGGGTGCTTCCTTAGATGGCAGCTGCCTATGTAGGCAGCAGACAGCAAGGCAGATAATATTTAAAAATGTACACAGTCAAATAATAAAAGACAGCAGAACTTTACAGGGGCAATTCAGCTTCTTTAAAACAGAATGAATAAAACTGCCCTTGGGCCAGTAAACCAGAAGAAGAATGTAGGGCGAGATCTCACCTTCACCCCTGTATCATTTTCTTTATTTCAGTGTCTATATAGTGTATGATATAGTGCACTAATATACATTTTAAACATTCCAATTACCTGTAAATGTTGAGCAGTATATATATATATATATATATATATATATATATATATATATATATATATATATATATATATACGGTAAAACCAAGAGCTATTAGAATTGAATAGAACCAATCAATATGACAAGAAGTTAATAGTGAAATATTACAAGAGGGCACAGCAAATTTCAGACAATTTGGAGAATTCCTAGAGGGCACATAAACAAGACCTAGTGTTTGTGTCTGAGCTTCTTTTCTGGCACACATTTTTGTGCACTATATGGAAGTGATATATGGTTCTGCCTTTCCATGAGGTGAAAGAGTGCAGCCCCTCCTCTCTGTAGAACATAAGCAGCCCTGTCTGCCCGGGGCCAGTTCTCATGACATCATCGCAGAACTGGTATGCTCTCAACCAGAAAGCAGCGAGAGGAAGAGCTTATTTCATCTCTCTCGCTCTCTCATTCCATTCCTATATCTTTTTCAAAAGATCCGTCAATCATTTACCCTCCCTGTCCCTTACTTGGGAAGAATTTGCTCTCTTCTTTCTTTGTGTGTCTCTAAGGTTCACTGTATCTCTCTTTTGTGTTATTATCTCACAGATATTCACCAGCTTTTGCTTGTTATTAATGCAGTTTGCTAAGACAAGCATCACTATTATTATTGCTCATACTCAGGCTTAGGGATTTGAACAAGCCCCTAAACCTAAGAATTAAACTTCAGTGCAGATTTGTACAGCTTGTTTAGGAGAGGTGTGCTACTACTTTCATAAGCAATGAGACTTAAGATAAAATGGGTGAAAAATGTACATTGACGTACCCATATCTTATGGGACTTACATGGACCCATATCTAGGGATCAGAATATCACAGAGACTTGGTTGTGTGCTCTTATGACTTGACATGCAACCACCCAGAACACCCTAGCAACCCCATAGCCACATGTTAAAAACATTCAGAACAACTTAACCTGTATTGAAGGTATGTTGTGGGTTAATATTAACTTAATGTCTTTGGAAAGTGTCTGTGGCATGCTGTGAATTATCACAGACTTTTGCCTTGTCCATTTTTAAGAAAAGGTAAACAGTACAGTTATATACTTACACATCATAGTGGTAGTCAATGGGTCAAACAGACCCGAGGGTTTGAAATCAGGAATGTTCAGCTCGTATTTTTGTCAAAGTCTTTACATGAATTCTTAACCTCTTAACTGGCAGACCCACCAGAGGGACGGAGTGGACACAGCTATTCTAGGGTTAACCCTGAACCCTGAAGAGTATCTGGAGTGGTTTTAATATAACGCACTCAGCACATGTAAGCAGACGGAATTGAACTTGGAGCACATCTGATACTCTGAGCACGAAGAGGAGTTGTGGAGAACAGAACCGCTATAAACACACTATAATCATGCACTAACACAATACAGACAGGACAGATCGGCGCATATAAACTTTGAAGCAAGCAACACGATCAGACTGTTTAATGAATTAAATCACAGCCCTTTGTGGTTTAATAATCGCACAAGTTCATATTGTGATTTCAATTTTATTTCGATTAATTGTTCAGCCCTATATCTGTCCCATTTGTTTGACGACTTGAAAAGATTATCTGTGGTAATCAAACGCATTTAAAATGGGACAATGCTAAATACATGTGTAAACGGGGTCCAAAACGTTTTGAGATTTATTTACTTTGACCAACTTTGGAGGTGGTTGTATGTTTTCAGAAACACATTGGGCTCATAGTGTAAACGCTCATCTTTTTGAAAGCATTAGAACAGCAGCGAAGCACTGCCAACTCACCTGTCAATCAACCGCTTTGCTTACACAAGAGTTTCAAACTGTGCTGGTTGAAATAACCATACAACCAGACATTTTTAAAAAGTGTATACATATTCACACGTCTGTCCATGTGTTCGCCCAAAATCGCCCAAAATGCATCTTAATACCTGGGCTAGAGAAATCAAGTTCAAGATAACCAAAAATATTCTTTTAATAGACGGAAAGAGGCAAGTATGTGTGCATGCGCCATCAGGACTGCGGCAAATACGGAAATTACGCACTATTTAAATGTATATTTAGGAAAAGCCCAAGTAAGTGTCGCTTACTCTTATTCTCTGTGGCAGCAGGAAGCAGCTTGGCTCCGACACAATGGCTCACATCAAACAGCAAGGCTCTGCACTGTGTTACCGTCTCTCACACACACAAACACACACACACACACCACTGCCAGCCAGGCCAACAGAAAGCACAAACAGATCTAGACAAACAGGACATTCCAGCTGCCGGGTGCAACGGATTCCTCACCACGGCTAATCGCAGAGCCAGAGAGTGAGAGCGACCAGGGTGCCAACAGGAAATATGCTCCTATTAAACACACTCTCTCAAACACACACACACGCACCGGCGCTAAAGCCACATACACTGACCCCGTCCACAGATCGACCCCTCACATTAGATGGACACACACGTGATGTTAGCAATGGAATTCTAGCTTACTACAGTACATACTGAATACTGTGCAGTATACAGTATATTGCATACTGCCTTCGTATTTTATTAATGTATTAGAAATACATTCATCACAGTGGAAATGGAAAGTCAAGTATATTGCATTGTACAATACAGTATTGCGAAAAAGAAAAGGCTAGACGAACCACAATGTTTTGCAGCTATTGGTTAAAGGTTTAAGATAATCTTAGTAACACTTGAGCTAAGATTTCCACTGATTGACCAAAAACAGTTCTATGTGGAACCTTTTCACCTGGCACAAAGAACCCTTATGGGTTATGAGCGATAGAGCCGGTGTCCTCTCTTCTCTAGGTTCTTCAAGACTTTCTGCCCTGTCACTATACAAGAACTGTTATACTGTGATTTTATGCATATTTCATTTTATTCTGGAAAGGAGCCGTTCATTCAGGTACGAGGGAAGAGTCTGAACACGTTTATCCACTGATCAAACTTCACTCCCGCTTAAGTTCTGTAAACGTTCACCCCTCTTGTTCAAAATAAACTGTCCTAGTGGGTAACACTCTCGCTCACGTTGCTGTACTGTACCTCCCTATGCTGCTGTTTATCTGTCCGAAAAGCCTCACCTGATGCGCCAAAAGTGCGCAAGGGATGGATGTTATATGAAAAAAGGTATGAGAAATCACAAAACATAATGTAACCAAATGCTACAATTCCCTTAATAATAATATCTCAATATGTTAAATAACCATAATGTTAATTAAGACTTTATTATTACAACTGTAATACAATAATACACTTTTAGTGTTTGAATCAATCATATCTCTCACTAAACACTGTGTATAATGTGTATTTTTGCCTTCTTTTATTCAGTTGGCATGTAGGAGTTCATAACAGTTTGCTTTATAATCTCATTCATATCTGGTTAATTACTGCAATATCATGTAGGATTAATTTTCCCCCTCTATGATATTGCATTATATTAGTTTTGTACAGTATGTTAACTTAATAGCCAAACTACTTGGACACATGTAAATGATATATAAATAAAGATGAAATAGGAATGTGTTTCAGTCACAATGTACATAGTATAGTTTAGAGACGATCTAGAGGCATTTCGAATATAACACACGGCTATTTCTCTTTAAATAAATGTTGTTTTTTAAATTGTCTGTTTGACTAAGAATCCTCTTGCAGCAATGCAGGTCTTTGGCATTTAGAAGCTGCTAGTTTAGGACCCGTGAGGAGTCTGTTTCTCAAACTAGAGCCTGTGATTTACTTGTCTTGTTGTTGTGCATCTGGCCCTCCACTTCCCTCTCTATCCTGGATAGAGATCATTTTTTTTAAAACAGTAATGAATGGAATATCCATCATCTCCCTAAAACAATAGACTTAAGGAGAAAATAGAATTTCAGGAGAAATGTGTTTCTTTTTGCCTATTTTTAAAAACAAAATTTGACTTGCAAGTGTAAAGCAACTTGTAAGAACTCAATACCTCAACAAATGGGGAAAAAATCCACTGTATTGTGATTTCCGCATGGTAGCGCAAGCATTTTCAATGGTTCTAATAATAATAATAAGATTTCCCAGAATTTCACCAAATTAGCACTTTAGAATGATTTTGTAAGGAATAGGAGACAGTATATGTTTACCATCACAGGTAAAGAAAACATTTATTAAATACCTAACCCTAACCATTTCAAACCATAAACAAAATGTGCATTGAATGACTTTGGCAGTATTTTTGATTAATTTAATGCATCCTTGGTGAAAGGAAGCATCAATTTCTTTCAAGAACAAAAATGTCTTTGTGTTCCAAAAATGGAAGCGTATCTACTATATACAGTATAATATAACTTTCATAAAGTAACTTGTAATTACCTGAGTAGTTTTTCTGCAAACTAATTATTTACTCTTACTAGAGTCATAATATTTCTCAGTAGTTCTACATGTACTTAAGTGAATTATTTATTCAGTAGCAGTACTTTTACTTCTACTTTTAAAGCAGTACTGTTTCCACCACCACCTGTTCCTAAATAACACATAAAAGAGTGTTTTTCAACGTTTTGTCATTTCTTGTGAAAATCATCAGCACAGTGTCATTTCCAGCACATCTCAAATTCTGTATTTTGTTTAATAGATTTCTGTGGTGGAAATGACTGTTTGTTAACATTTTTTAAATTAAAGGGCCGACTCCTTTGTCTTGCTAAGGCTTATTTCATAGCCAACAATTTATGTATCCTCAATAATACAATTAAATAATATTTTCACACTTTTGCATAATTGAGCAAAATCACAAACTGATTGGAAAATATGCCAAATAAAATATTTCTATTTAACTTGAAATGTCTTGTTTTCTTCAAACATAATATCTCTCATATTTCCTTCCAAACATGCTCTTGACACTTGATGACATGGTTAACAAATACACTGAATAAAATTAGAGGCAAAATTGGGGGAATATTTATTTAAATCCCTTACACCAAAAAATACTGGAACAGTTTTTGTTTATTTACCTCTTTGTTTGTAATTTTATAGTTTTAAACATGTAATAATTTGTTTTATTACAATGGAGTTTCTTATTGAAAAACTGAAGTCTGGGTCTGAGGCAAGGCTAAAATATATATACAAAAGGCTTTTGAAAAGTACCAAAAGTAAATAATGAAGGCCTTGTAAAACGTTTCTAAGTCCAAAAACAAAAACAAACCATGGTTGATCACTTCACATGTAAGTCAGACAATTTCTTACAATATAAGTGGAATGTTCTTGGCCAGAATATCATGCAGTCTAAACCAGACTTTATGCCGATAGTCAAAAGTCTAGCTACACGAGACTAGACTGAACATCCTCTTTGGAGGTCGAAAGAAGAAAAAACAAAGGGAAGACAAATCGAACTAGATTCCTGTGGGTTTTAAAAGACGCACTTCATGCGACCTTTCCATCCTCTTCTCATCTTTCAGTCTCTCAAACACGCACAGATTCAATTATTCTCACACTGACTTTCTCTCTTGCACTTTCCCACACACACACACACACACACACACACACACACACACACACACACACACACACACACACACACACACCTCCTGTGCTTCAGGCTCTGCTCTGGTGCAGACAGCTTGTCAGTCAGTATGTCAGCGTGGCCCCAGAAACAGGAGTCATAGGCTATTTGCCACACACACACACACACACAGAGTAGGAAATATTTGGGATGGTTCCCTCAGAATGTCTTGGCATGTCTCAGGAATGTCTCTCTGCTCTTGTCTCTAACTCTCTCTCCTTTCCCTTTCCTTCTGGCCCTATACAGGCAGGGGTCGGGGTAGAACAGCAAGGCAACAGCCTCTCACAAACTCTACGCCTGTCTTTGCACTCATTGACCTAGATTGAGTTTTTCATTTCATTACAGTCAACATGAAACCGCATTCACAACCCATTTTATGAGCCTAATCTCAAGATAATTATGTGACTGTGGCAACATTTTTGCAAAATGGCATTTCGTGGCTCGTAATTCAGCAGTTCCGAGATTAAATGTCCACTGTGTGGCACTAAAAGAGGGTTTTCTCCCAAACACATTTGAGGGTTTTAGGTTAATGCTCGATTGAGTTTTAAATCAACATAACCTACCTCCCTACCCTAAACCTAAACGTTACTAATAGTGTCATAAAAAGCCAAAAATGGAAGCATCCACATCATTTTGTGATAATTTTATGACACTTTCAGCTAATGTGTCAACTTGCATACTATTCAGGACAAAATGTTTTCTGTGGAAATTAGCAGCTTGGACATTCTGTTATAAATATCTACTTTTGTGTTCCACTGAAGAAAAAAACTAATATGGGTATTAAAAATCATGAGAGAAAATTATGGTAGAAATTTTATTTTTGGGTGAACTATTCCTTTAAGAAAGTAAATAGTGTAAATTTGTATTAGATGTTGACTTGAAAACACAATGAACTTTTGGTTTAGACTGCATATTACACAATGGGTCCAAATATGTCAAGCGAAAATTGAGTAGAACAGGAACAGAAATACACTTAAACAGCCAAGAGTGTTTCACAGAATTTCTCCACTGCAACCAAACCTCAACGTTGACCAATATTTTCAGTTTTTTCCACTTCTTCTCAGCGTTTTGAAGTTCAAAGACACAAAAATCCTTCTTTCAAACACCCTCCAGCTCTCACTTCCTCTCTTTCCTTCTATCTTCTCACGTCATTTCTGTTCCTATTCACCCCACTAAGCCGAGGTCCACCACAAACCTGCCCTCCATCCTACAGCCCCCGTGGGAACTCCAGAGCTAGGGCCAGTGCAGCGTCAGCGATACGGAGAACCGCGTCTGGCTGCCAGTCTCACTTCTAAAAAAAGGTTCAACAGACATCTGATGCTGTTGTATGATGATGGTTTCGAGTAAATGCAGAGAGTTGGGCTTTGTGGTTTGGATGACATCGGTGGAGCAATATTTGTGGAGTTTCTTCAGGGCTGAAATCAGATAAATGCCCGGGATCAAGTATTGTCCGTGTAAGTCCAAATCACTGTCACAATTATTAAATGGTATGAGCGGAAATGATTTGAGTAACATGGTAATGTGTGATGATTGCATGGTATGACTGGATACTAGATCGAGAAGTGGTTCTCCATATGAAGAACATGGGGTTTGCTTCAATGAATCATAACCATGTTGACCAAAAATATTTAGTGGTGTTTGCCAAGGCAGGCATGACTATTACTATTTCTCATACTTACGGAATAAAGACTTCGGCGTGTATCTCACAATGGTTGTGCTCCAGTTGTGACATTTACCTCAAATTGTGCAGGGCTTCGTTTCCCAATAATGAGGGATCTTAGCTCTTAAGATCATTCTCTACCTGTGAGGTTCCGAATGTAGTTTATGCATCCTGGCCAGCGCTGAGAAAAGTAACAGGTACCACGTGACACCGCAATCTAGTTACGGAGGGAGGTTTCTGAATTTGAGGGGCTGCATGATGTTAGCCAATCAAAACAGTGGACGTTTACGTTGAAATTTTAAGGAGGCACTTAGGCCAAACCGATCATTTTAGACAGGGGGACTAAAACATGGTGGAAAATGATCATATCAAACTAAATTGTGACTGTTTTGGTGCAACAAAAACTTGTATAACACTATCATTGGACCTCAGGGACTGCTAACCGCATCCATGTATGTCTGTAAAGTGTTGACAGTAACTTTAGTGAGTATGTCAAGTATATTCCTGACAGGAAACATGACATGCTACTGATCCCAGCTCTAATCCATTTAGCAGTCTAGTCAGTGTGGTGACACATTTGAATTCTGAGCCTGGCTTGTGGAAAAAGAGGAATTCACTGGAAGGGCCATTGATAAAGCAGTGAGAATAGATTGAGACAGACAGATAGATTGCAGGACAGAAAGAGAGAGGGGATTATGGCGGGACGGGCAGGGGAGAGGTTAATGATTGGCAATGAGTATCAATGGGCCACATAGCGGGCTCACAAGGGCTTCAGGAATGCCTCTTACAGACATGGGGGACACGTCACCCAGCCACTGTTAATCAAAGGACTTTACAATCAGATAACAAAAGGGTTAACTTAGCATTGGTGGGCTTTCACATACCAGCCCTGGGGTGCACCTTTAAAATGGCCTTCTTTCACCATATCTTTAGAAGCAATCCAATCATTTTTGGTGAGAAACAGATCAATATTTAAATCCTTTTTTTTATTCTAAATCTCCACTTTCACTTTCAGAATGTGAAAGTAAAAGGGGAGATTTATAGTAAAAATGACATCAATGTTGGTCTGTTTCTCACCCACACCCATCATGTATCTTCTGAAGATATGGATTACACCACTGGAGTCTGTGGATTACTTATATGTTGCCTTTATGTGATTTTTGGACCTTGAGAAAAGTGATAGGGAGGGAGTAATTAACTTAAAAAAGTGTACAAAGACAGATAAATAAAGTCATAAAAAACATGTGATCATATTATACCAAACGTTCTATAAAGACAACGAAATTTGTTCACACATTCCAAGTTTTTATGTTTGTTTGTTTGTTAGTTTTGTTGGAAAAGGTGGAAATAGTTTTAATGTAAATTCCAACATCTGTTTGAAAAAACAACTGCAGATAACACTGGCTCTTGTGTATGGACTAATGCATGTTTGTCTTAAGTATTTCATGCTGTGATGTGCACAGAACGGGGCCAGCAGGACCACAAGCCCCTGCCCCTTTCATTCACAAATCTAAAAGGTGCCCTTCTGGTCGCCCAGAAAAAAGTAGAACATTTAATAATTTAATTAAAATGGTTAAATAAAACAAAATTAAAATCTCATAATAATCTCACAATAACAGTAATAATGTGTTATTATGAGGTTTCTTTGTATTAAAGAAAATTAAGCTGAGGTGCCTTTAACAGCACGTGCTACAGCAGATCCTCCCTATGCCCTACTCACTTCAAAGTGCAGAGCCCTTGAAGTGGGTACTCTGAAGGGAACACGGAATTACTGTATGAATGTACCCTTCGTCTTGTGGAAGGGCCCATTAATTTCCTCACTTCCGTTTGGAAAGAGCATTTGAGTGGTACGCAGGGCCGGTTCTAGACATTTGGAGGCCCTAGGCAAAATGTATGTTGGAGGCCCCCCGCCATGCCCTCCTCCCCTCCACCTTTCAGAATTCACGAGTTCACACTTACATCAAATTAAATAGAGTAAAGATTATGCGTATTTGGCATGCTGTCCAGGGGAGGGCTCCAGGCTCTGAATTTTGGCCAGATTTACACAGTATTACATTGGATTGCATTGTATTTTGGATTGTGTTGTTTACATCCAATAAGAGATTATTAAAAATCAAAGTGAGGAGATGGGGGTGGTGGAGGGATGCTGATAAACTGTCAATGAACAGAGGTAAGTCTGCAGTATATATACCTCTTATCTCGTTGATTATCTGAATGTGCTCCTCCCGAACTTTGTTAATAAAACATCATTTAATAAAAAAGACTTGAAAACAAATATGATTCCTAACCATTTTATTTATACAAAACCTGTTATCAGTATTTTTATATTTTTACTTAAATGTGCATATTAATGTAACTTTAATTAAGGTAAACAAAAAAAAAATAATCTGAAAAGTCATCTTTTTATTTTAGCAGTCAGGAAGTTTTTTGCAGTAATTTGTTCAGTAATTTATTTATGGTAACACACTAACCCACTATTTGGGATAATGAACAATTTTGTTTTTGATAGACTAAATATAGTCATATTAGGTATGTATTGTAGAGAAATACCTTATGATACACAAATCAGCTGCTAGTGGAAGTGAAAAGACAAGTTAATTTCGTCAACTGTAATTGTGTGCTTATTTATATGCTTAAGATTGCATACTTATTTTCAATAAATATTGCAACAGTATTTATGACTGGAAAACGAAAAAAAAATGAAGTCTATTATGGTCTATAGTCTATTATGATAGACTAGAGCAGTTAATGTAGGCTAAACATCTGCGTTTTAGAAGATATACAGACTGTTTTAAAACATAATAAACAATGCTTTAGTATAGTGCGTTTGCTCTTTGACTGACAAACTTGACTTTTTCTGTAGTGTTTTGCGAGTCAGCTCCTGACTAGGGCTGGAAATCGATTGTAGCTACATACGCTCGGATTCAAAGTGTCAGAAGCGAATTCAGTCCATCAACGGCGCTCGCGCTCTTTTGAACTGGAAATAACCGTCAAATGATCTATCTCAAAATGACGCTGATCGTTAGAATCAGTTTATTTTTTACAAAACATTACAATCACTCAAAAATAGATGATACCTGAATCACGAGATGCACTTTCTTTGCGTGCCTGTTTAGCCATACGCTTAGCAGCCCCTGAAGGATGAGTTCGCTTCGGCGCCATCAGATAAATTTGCAGAAAAGTTGGATTTTATTCATCTACAATCTCTTCATTCATAAATTCAGAGGTTGGGAGTGACTCGCATGTAAACGGTGATATTAATTGGTTTAACTACAGGTGAATGACAATTGTTATATCCAATGGACAAACAGCATAGTATTTTGCTGCTCTTGATTGGTGGATAAGCATGTGTATGTTTTGGAGGCCCCGCCTCCAAGGCCGAGGCCCTAGGCAACTGCCTAGTTCGCCTATAGGTAGCGCCGGCCCTGGTGGTACGGAACAGATCAAGTTAAAAGTATGCCAAAACATGTTCATGTATTATTATATAAGGGACTCAACAGCAAGCATACAGTCATTTCCTCATTTCTTTTTGCAATGCAGGCAACATGTATAATAGATAATATGTAGCATACATTTCAACATGTTCACATACTTTAAACTCGTTTTTAATTCTACAATAATTGAATAAATGCTTTAGAATCCAGAAATGACATTGCTCGCATTGCTTTTGTTCATTTAAGTAACATACTGTTAGTATTTCAGCTGTGTACTCACAGAACAACACACACACACACACACACACACACACACACACACGCTAAACTATAAATGCAAACCAACACAGGTTAGATAAAATGTCCATTTCATGTATTGTGTTGTAAGTTCATCAATTTGTAAGTTCATCAATGTAATGCTCGACTGCTATTTAAGACATCACAAGGGACACTTGCAGTGTAAACAGCTTTTACAAAAAGAAAGACATTTGGAGATGGTGGTGGTGTAGTGGTCTAAACCACATAACTGGTAAACTGGTAATCAGAAGGTTGCTGGTTCGATCCCCACACCCACCACCATTGTGTCCTTGAGCAAGGCACTTAACTCCATGTTGCTCCGAGGGGATTGTCCCTATAATAAGGGCTCTGTAACTCGGATAAATGTGACTGCCAAATGCATAAATGTTATAGAATACTGCATTAACTGAAGGAGATTTCTGATTCAGGCAAAGCCAGTTAGGTTTTTGTTTAATCTAATAGACTAAATCACAATCAGAAATATAACATGGAATTATTGACTGAATGATTATATTCATATTTCATGATACTGTCATAGTACTCAAAGATACTTCAAAAAATACGCTTGTTTTACTCTGACACCTGGCAAAAATATGGGATTATCAAAGACCATGTCTAAAATGGGGGAAAAAAATATTTTATAATGCAAGAAAAATGCTTAAATACTCAAAAAGCAAAGAATTAGTTAAGTGTATATTAGTGCTACTCTTTAAAAATAAATAAACAAATACAATTAAAAATATAAGTTCCCTTATCCTTAATATAGCGTTACAGGCTCGCTATAATGTCACCTGTTCTATGGCATTTTGCCAGATTTTCCAATCAATTTCTTCTAATAATCCCAGATATAAACAAGCATACTTCTCCATTTCGACATCGTCATCTGATCTTTCTTATGATTGCAAATATATTAAACTAAAATGACAGTAAGCTGGCCAATTTCAATAAAGTACCTCAATACTCTTTCCATTTTACACAAATGTGGAGACATCTGGGACACGAAAGGTACACAATTTGTGATATACACAAAATTCTGTATGGAAACGCCTCAAGAGCAGAGTTCTTTTGCACTAAATTAAAACTTATGCAACACAGTCTAAGCATGACATCATCACGCACACCATTTTATCGGAAAAAGGCCATTTGAATGGAAATAAGCAGGAGACAACAAATTTCGCAAACACTTTTTTTTTTAACGCACTTCCACTTTGTCGATAGCAGAAGAGTATAAATAGTGGATGGAAAATAAATTGTTTCCATAACCATGCAAAACCTGCACAAAACAAATATACAAAACATTCAATTTAATATCCACACAAAATATATGAAATATATAACACTATACTATTCACATTGAAGTACTGCTTAATTCCGACAATATTTATGTGATCAACTAAAAATGTGAAAGACACTTCTGATGAGGCATTACAAACAGCTACCCCTTAGGGTCCCAGGGAGATTGTATTCTGTGGGTTAATTGAAACACTCATGATCAATCTGTTACATTTTGTTCAGGAAAGCACAAAGACAGCAAACAAGGATGTGGATGAGACCTCAGGCAACAAATGGTGGAATGTCACAGATCAGGATGGGAGCCTGTGGCCACCCGCACAGGAAAGGTAGGTGGCCGAAACACTGACACATTTGTGGAAACCACCACCTGTGCGAAGCTTAAACGAGCCATGTCTGCAATTCTGTATCGGCAGTGTTTTCCATTCCTTTGTGGCTGGAGGTGTGAGCTTGGTGTGGTAGAAAGTCTAATGAGTGGTATGAGGTGTGTTGCAAATGATGTGTGCAGAACGGCATAGTCACCGAGTTGTTTGGATACCTTGGATTAAAAGTTACAACATCAACAACAATGGCTGTACAATGCATTATTAAAGAAACTGATCACCCAACAAATTTAAATTCCCCTATTTACTCACCCTTGTGTCATTTCAGACCTGTTTGACTTTCTTTCTGTGTCTGATCTCATGAAAATTACATGACTGGTGACATTTTTGCAAAATGACATTAAATGGCTGCTCCTACAGGTATTGCGGCAGTTTTAAGTTGAAATGTCCACTGAGTGGCGCTAAAAGCGAGTTAAATGTTCTCCCAAACAGAAGATGTCTTTAACAGGGTCATGACATGCTTTTTATTATTATTTTAATATGTTCCTTGAGTTTCACCTACAGTATTAGTAAAGTTTTTGCACAAAAAAAGTCATATATTTGTGAAACATGATCATATTCCACACTCATTCTAACCCTCTGTAAGAAACGCTCGGTTTTGGTGCTGCTTCTCCTTTAAGACTTGAAAGTAAATGCACACTGTTATGATTGGCTCTCTGCTCTTGACTGACCTGCTCTTTCTTTGCCATCTCACTGCTCACTGCTACTGGGCAGGCTACGAAGTGATGAGGTAAAGTAGGCGTTCATGTGTTGTTAAGGAGGCAGTCAGATGCAAATTTCCCCTTAAAGGTTAAAGGTGCTGTAACCGATTTCAGCTGTTCTATTTCCACAAGACTGAGCCGTTGAATAAGCCATGGCCCCTCTTTCCAAAACCCTGAACTACAATGATACCAAAATAAGCTTTATTGAGAATAGAAATTGTTGATTAAAACAACAGCTGCAAAATAGCGCCCTCAACTGAAACTTTTATGAACAACACGGCATAAAAATGACATTATGCCTCAATAATTCTCTTTTTTTAGCTTACCTTTCCATGTAAAAATCACTTACAGCACCTTTAATGCACTTTTTAAATTAAAATCAACAAAACCTACCTCCCTACTCTAAACCTTAAATCCCTAAACCTAACCAATAGCATCATAGAAAGCATATGTAAAATCAACCGTGTCATTTTTGGCTCTCCTATGACACTTTCGGCTCACATGTGCTCCTCAGGAAGTAAACTCCGGTCCTTTGCAGAGCAAGCACAACACTCTATCTGTTGAGCTAATGTGCAATTTGATTGTGCACAAACAAGCATACAAAGCAAATATTAAAAAAACTATTGCTTTACAAACCATGCACTATAGTAAATTATTTAGATGTCATAAGATATCATTGTGAGGAACAGGGCCAAAAATGTGTGTTTATGAACTGATAATCTGCCATTTGTGTGAAAGGGAATAAGAGCCATTGTTGTTGTCATGCCTCTAGTGTTCATCTTAGCAGGAATCTGCCACTATACATACAAAAAACACGTGAAAGTAACACATTCTTATTTGTGTGAACTATTAGTTTAATAACCCTAAGAAATCTGCATAGACCCTTTCATGCTAATCTTTGTGCATACATGTATGTCAGTATTTATGTCTATGCACGTATAAATAATGCTTTTTATAGTGCCAATTGTACACCTGATTTTTTAAACCACGAGTAATAAATACATGTAGACCTGCGGTGGAGCTGGAGGTGCAGTTCCAATGCAGATAAGGTATTACAGCAGGAATGAGTCAGGCAGATATCTTCCTCCATCTCTCTCTTTGTCACACACCTTAGTCTGTCTCTGCCTTTGTTTTTCTACATGTAATCTCTCCCTATATCTCTCCGCCTGTTCTCTCTTGCAGTCAGCCTTCTTTCAGCTACCCATTCCACTTTTTATTTATCCCCTTCATTTATAACATCACTATGACTGCTCATAGTATTAAACTACAGTAAGTATTAAACTTCAGTGCATATCTCATTACACCATGTACATGAATGGTACCTCAAATCATGCGGCTTGTTGAGAAGAGGTGTGGTTTTACTTTTCTTAGTAATCAGACTTTGCATTTCAGCCTGCTGGATGATAGAACAACTGAAAAAATCCCATAGACTTGCATTGAACCATATCTATATTTTCTGCATCCCTCCATTAATTGGTTATTTCCTTATCCAAATCCATTGTCCAAATTCCGATCATCATTTATGTGAGAGGAAATGCCTAAAACACAGGAGAGATGCTGTGCCTCCTCTTGTTCTAGCAAATTCCTCAGTGGCACCTCAAGACAATGATTCACAGGATAAGTGACTCCAGAGGAGCCCTCTGGCAGAAGTCCTGCCTCACAAATCTTATGTCGAGACAATATCATTAAGTTCTGCCAGATAAGGGCGTCTGCATGCTGATAAAAGCAATATGAAAATTCTGTATCTGTTTACTCACCCTCATGTTGTTATGCAGAACAAAATGGAGAATTTCTAAAGAATATTTATAATGTTTTTTTCATATTACGACAGTTCTTCATAGCAAATAGTGTAAGAATCACACAAAAATGCTGTATATGTTTGTTTATAGCCACACACAACTAACCTGGCATCGACTGAAGATGTCCGCAGGGGTGAGGTGGAAGTTAAAGTGTCTGAGAATGTCCAAAGCCTGGTCAGCGGCCCTCTTCCACATGAAAGTCTTGTGGAATGGGTTTTTATCAGTCTGCTGAAAAACAAAATCATGTTTTAAAGGTACCAGGTTGATCTGATCACAATCTGAGCACTTGTGAGGAGGAACTGAATTCGGTTTGCTGAATTTGAAGTTCATGGATTCAAATATTTTTTTGGTTAAAGTGTTTTGTAGCATAAATATATTCATGAGCAGAACTGTGTATTCCAGAATACACTTTAATACGGACCAGACCTTATGTCAAAATTCTGGTTACGCAAGGCTACTGAAACTGAGATTATTAGGGGACGCCAACATACGAGCTCCATTTTTTGCCAGTTTGATCTTGGTGTTGTCTGCCTAGCTATGGCAAGCACTTCTGTTCTTTTACATTATTAAGGCTTGTGGAAGCATATACACTTGAAACAAGAGAGGACCTAGAATAGAGCCTTGGGGGACACCACATGTCATGAAGGTCCACTCAGAATCACAGTCGCCTATTCATACTAATTATGATCTAAAGCAGATGAGGACACTCCCAGAGAATACTGCCTGCTTCCCACATCATGTGTAACCAAAATGGGGTTCACCATCACATATCAAAAGGTGTCTTACTGTCTCACCTCTGCAGCTACTTTTTGGTCATCTGTGTTTTCAAGCATCCTGACATCCACCCCCAGACTGCATGTTACCACAGAAAACCTGCAGCTCCCGTGGGGTGATGGGGGGCCCGTGGTACTCTGAATTTAACTTAACATCCTCCCTGGAGAGGGGCTCATTCACCTTCTGCCGCGCCTGATGATAAAGTCCAACATCTTCTGTGTAGATTTGTTTTTTGTCTAAAGATACTAATCCACTATAATGCTTTAACAATACTTTTAGTAAATTTGAGTTTTAATCATTAAAGAGCCCATCAAATAGTTTGACGAGTGCAGTGTTCTTTTCTAATTATGCATTTCCTGTTGAAAGAGGAAGTTAGGGCTGAACATATCAAAAGGCTTGTTACCTATTTAAATAGACAATAGCCCTTAGTTTTCATTTCACACCCATGATTTTTTACTTGCTATTGATAGGTTTGTATACAGCCCTGCGTGCAAGAGTCAGCAATATTTTTAGTCCGCTTAACTGGAAATATTTTTTCTGATAAAGGTTTAATATTATGAACTTGTGGGGCCTGGGTAGTTCAGCGAGTAAAGACACTGACTACCACCCCTGGAGTCGCGAGTTAGATTCCAGGGTGTGCTGAGTGACTCCAGTCAGGTCTCCTAAGCAACCAAATTGGCCCGGTTGCTAGGGAGGGTCACATGGGGTAACTTTCTTGAGACCGCTAAAATGTGGTCTTTCTCACGGTGGGGCGCGTGTTGAGTTGTGCGTAGATGCCGCAGAGAATAGCGTGAAGCCTCCACATGCACTATGTCTCAGACGCAGAGGCAACTGAGGTTTGTCCTCCGCCACCCAGACTGAGGCGAGTCATTATGCCACCATGAGGACTTGAGAGTGCATTGGGAATTGGGCATCCCAAATTGGGAAGAAATGGGAAATTAAAAATATATATATAATAATTATCAGCTTGTGGGATACACTAGCATATAGATGGCCTTAAAGCTAAACAGACTAAAAGCCACAAAACATACATTTTGATTTAAAGAATATCATATTTTATATATAAAATATGCAGTGACATAAAAAAACAGACTATAAAATAAACTTAACAAATAATTGCAATAATACAGAATGTGACCCATGACATATGGAACCTCCCAAATATGGACAATTGTGTGCCACATTTTTATTTAACCCCCCGCCCCCCTTCTTAATTTCTACATAATAAAAACTCCACATTCACATAATCTACTTTTATATTGCATTTTATGACAGTAACTATGACAACGGAGCAAATATCAAGACCACAGGCACATAAAAAGTGCAGTAAACAAATGCGGTCCCAGCCTGGCAGGCCAACCTCTCTTCTTTTCGACTGCCCGCTCTTGTCTTTGGGCTACTACTCCTCACGGCTTTTGGTCTGTTGGGCAAAGGGGATGGAGGGGAGGTCCTCTGGCAGCCCATACGCCCTCTGGTCCTGGGAAAGGGTGAGGTAGATGTCCAGCAGGCAGTACGCATCAGCATCAGAGGGTGTGATATTGAAAAATGTGGACATGAAGGAACTATAAAAAGTGTTTGAAGAAAAGTAATGCATTTTTAGAAAGTTGAGAATGTTTAAAAATGCCACTTGTTTATTAGAATTTATATCAACATTGAGATTCTTTTTCTGATAATATGTAATTAAACCTTTAGATCCTTGAATATTTTTTTTTTTAATGTTTGCAATCATATCATTGCAAGCAGTTCATCAATGAAGAAGCAGGTTGAATAAACAAGATCCAATTTAGATTTAATAATGCATCATGATGCATGTATTACAATCTGTAACAAATCATGAGAGCTGGCAGCCCTGCTAACTACTATACAGTACTACTATAATTTAGCTGAAGCTTTTATCAAAAGCAACTTTTTTACACTTGTTACAGGGACTTATAACTCTTGAACAACCTGTCACAATGGTGAGAGTTTATGGATGAACCCTTGCAGGATTTGACCAACAAATTTTCAGTTTCCACTACAAATGTTTAACCATTATAGAAGTGTATGCTCAGCTTATATTCAGCGTGAATTGTGCCTTACCTGCATTGCAGAGTTGGCTGATGCGGAGTGGCCGGCATTCTCAGTTGGAGAGCTGCTCAGTTTTGTTTGGTGGTTTCTCCAGCACCTGCTGCACCAGCAGACTGAGACCCTTCTCCGCCAGACCTTCACTCACCTTCACTGACAGAGACACTCTTCTGCCTGACCAACACCACTAATGCTACAGGGTCAGAGGGCAATGGTAAGAACAAATATTGTAGATTCCAAAATTGAAACAGAAATGGGGTCTTGAACTTAAATTTTTACATGAATTTCAAAATGTCTAAGTTTGTGGTATGGTCCCCCTTTTGCTTTAAATATAGCTTTTAATGGAAACAAGAAATTCTGAATTCTTGTACAAAGGAGTTAACATGAGGAATGTCACAAAAATGCTTGGTTTCTATTTTTGAACTATTTTTGAATGGAAGTTAATTGATTTACATCTTTTGATTAAAGTGTTTATATATTCATGAGCAGAACTGTGTATTCCACTTTTTTCTGTCTCCGAAATTATCAGTACTTTTGGACAGCCAAAAAATCTGATCCGCTAATTTCTTCTGCGAGTCGGTTATTGTATAATCATGTTTCTCAGATAAGCCCACCACTAAGAGGGACATAACAACAAGACGAAATAGCATTGCTTGCTTTACTTGTCTAAGTGGGTGTTTTTTGACCAGAATAAGCTTTAATATGAACCAGACCATATGTCAAAATAATGGTTACGCGAGGCTACTGAAACTGAGATCTGAATCTTAGAGCACACCAACATTTGACGTCCATTTTTTATTTTATTAAAGGATAACCTATACGCCTGTAACAGCATGGCAAACTAGCCAGGTAGATATGGTTTCATCTGCCTAGCTATGGTAAGCACTTCTGTTCTTTTACATTATTAAGACTTGTGGTAGCATATATAGTTGAAACAGGAGAGGTCCTAGGACAGAGCCTTGGGGGACACCAGATGTCATGGATGTCCACTATGAATCACAGTCACCTATTCCTTATATTAATGATCTAAAACAGTGGAGTCCCCCTATGGTCTGCTTTAATGACAGCATTCAATGGAAAAAAGGAATTCTGACATCTTTTACAAAGGAGTTAACATGGGGAATGTCACAAAAATGCTTGCTTTCTATTTTTGTCATGTCTCGTCATGTAGCACTGCCCACAGTAAAATCTCATTGGTCCATGGTACATTAAATGTGATATTGTCGTTTCACACATTATCTTGCTTAAAAACTTCTTATATCATGCCTAGTTATGTTGTTGTTTTAATTATTTCGATGATTAAATTCGAAGACAAAATGGCTCCAGAACCTCCTAATGGACATGGAGCAGGTCCAGAACTCTCTCCATCTTCAGAGGCTCCTCTCTGAGCTCAGGCCATGTTCTGAACAGACTCCTTGAGTCTCCAGACATCCCATAACCTAAACACACAAACATACACACTCACGCTAGCAATGATATCCAAAGTTACAGGCAGAAATCTAATTTCCATATTCACACTAAGCAATATGACGATCTGGGTCATTCTTGAGAATTTTGGAAAAAGTTTGCTCCTAAAGTTTGTTCTGGAGAGGGATTGGGTCATTCAGAAGTCTCCTCAACCAGTTTAAGGATACTGTTGTCTGACAGCAGAGCTCTGATGACGTTCGCTGTGGTGTTGTCGTGGCTGATGATGTGTGCACACAAATCCAACAGAAACACCTGTCTCTGTATGGCTAGCTGGATCAGAGCCACAAACTGAGTGGACACAGTCCCAAAACCGGCCCTCCATTCCATGTCTAATCCCACCACACAGCCAGGCTAAAGGAGAATGGGGAATTTTTTCACATTATCCAACAAATACACACATTGGTCATTCTACAATTGAAGTGGGATTTTACGTCTTTTAATGAATAATATTTAATTAATTAAACCTTTAAAATATTCAGACCATGTTTCCAAATTTGTACATATATTTTTTTATGTATTTGGAGTAAAGACATCCATATATTCATGCTGAAGTAGAAGAAATTTACAAAGAAAACAAATCCAAATCCTTAACATCATATTAGACATACTTTGCTTTGTTAAAAGCATTTGACACCATTTTCAACCAAAACTGTAAAACGACCCATTTATTTGTAATTTATCATGTCTCCTAGACAAGTAACACATTCTCATTCACGTTCACATACATTTAACTACATTGCATGTTTTACCTTTAAAACAGCCTGTCTGCACTGCTCAAGTTCATCTAATGTCTCTACAAAATGGACGTCTTCTCTGGCCAGAAGCAGTTGGTTGTATTTTTGCAGATCAGACTGGGGAGGTGTCCAGAACTCAGGTTGGACACTCAAAGCCCACATCTCACTGTGACAGAATAAAGTGAATATTTGTGAGGGTGATTGCTAGTGTGTCTGTGTGTTTGTGTGCACTTATTTGATATAATGCTTACAGCTGCTTGGGCGAGAGGCTCTGAATTATGTCCCATACCCCAATGGGCAGTCTTTGTCTGGGTACATGGTAATGTACTGCCCATTGGGCTGCAGTCTTGAGACTACAGTGTTTCACCAACAGCTGCACCAGCTGAATCTGCAGCTCTGTATTACCCGCAACCACAGCCTGAGTTCAACACACACACACACACATACACACACACATACACACACACATACACACACACACACACACACACACATTTAAAACGTTTTTATGATATTTTGGTCTCTAGATATGGCTCGGGGCCCTCCTTCAATATACGTCTATGTACATAGGGGAAGTTTAATACTTATGTTTAGGGGTTTGTTAACCCTAAGTATAAGCAATAGTAACATTATGTTTGCGTTAGCAAACACCACCATTTAGCATGTTAAAGTGCTGAATCAAAACATGAGTAGTACTACCTGAACATGGTCTCCCCAATTGTCTTCTGACATGATTTTCTGTCAGATAAATACACAGAGGTGGACAAAATCATTCCAAATGCACAAATAAGTGGATTGTTAGGCTACAATATTATTTGTTAATATTATTTTTCACAACACAGAGGTGGACAAAGTTATTACATTTTGAGGAAGATTCTAATCAATTACAATTTTCATCAGAATAAAATGTTGCACAATAAGAGAAGTGACATCTGATAATCAGTAATCAATGTTAATGGTTTTATGGTTAATGAGCACAGTTGAAAAGTTTAAGTTGCAAAAACAATGGCAGTGAAAACGAGAAATTGGGGTTTTCTCACCTCACCAAAAGTTTTGAACATAAGAAACCTCAGTGAATCCTGCTTCCTCTTGTAGACTGAATTAGAGCACAGACCTGCAGTCAACAAACCACATAGCACCGATAATTGTAAGTTAAACATTATGAAGTTTATGCGTGTATTTATAAAAGGTAAACACTTCAGTGATGGACAAGAAACAGATGTGGAGTCACACTCTCTCACACACATCTGGGTCGATGCAGAATTTTCTGCAGAGTCTGAAGACATGTTTGCTAAGCAATTTGGGCTGAATCCGGTCTGTCTGGTGTTTGGAGAGGACCATCTGCAGGTAATGACTGCAACCAAAACCTCGTAAAGTTTCTGTCAATATCCTCTGCATTAGGGATGAACCAATATATAGAGTTCACACACCTCTTGACCAATTCATTTTCATGATTTCAGTCATACGTGATCAGTGGAAGGATTTTTATAGAAATTATTTTTTAAAAACTGCACACTACAAAGATACATTTCTAGCCGATAAAATATTTTAGAGCAGAGCACAGCAAAACTCTATTTTTATAATATAAATTTTCATGAAAGATTTTATTCATTTGCATGACTTTTCCAGGCTTGAAAAAAAATCACAATTTTAAAAATCCCTGATACATCCAAGTATTTCATGACCACGGGAACCCTGAAAATGTATGTTCCCCTTCTGTCACTCGCTCAACGTTGTGTCAAATGAAGTGACACAAGGGGTCTTTCTTGAGAGAAAGTCTGGTAGCGGCACCCAGAGCCGAGGTACCAATCGTCAAGCCATGAGGGTTGGGGGGAAGACGGAGGGTTCCAATCCAGCCCAACGCTCACAACGGCCCGTAAAAGTATGTCGGCCATCTGCGCATCAGACTCGGACTGGGCAGGGTGGCCCGAGGACGGGAGTCCAGTCGAATCTTCAGCGTCAGATGCCTGAGCGCTCTCCAATGCAGCGTCGATACCATCATCCGGACATGGCTCTGGGGAGGATGCAAACTGTCCGTGAAGCGAGCTGCTGTCGTCCCGAGCACAGACGGAAGCAAGCGAGCGTGCCAGGGGGCGGGTGGTTCATGGGGCTGTGCCCGGCGAAACCAAGCCCGCTGCCTTCCCCAAATCGCCTCCATCGCCCTCAATCCCGTGGGAAGAAGGAGTGACGCGGGGGGTGGCTGGAGTGGCGTTCATATTTAAGAACGAACGCCGTGACCGCAGCGTTGCCATGGTCATGTCCTCGCAGTAAGAACATGAGCCATCCACAAACGCCGCCTCAGTGTGATCGAAACCAATGCACACGAAGCAGCGACTATGACCGTTGGATCTGGAGAGATATATACTACATCCAGGAACTACAGAGCAGCGGAAAGGCATCTTTAAAAAGACGCGTCCTGAAAAGGACGTTCAACGCTCGCTTGTGTATGTTGCTCTTTTACCAGAAATAAACTCTTTTAGAGGAAAATATATACTCTTTCAGAGAAAATCAACTCTTTTGTGAGAGAAGTGCTGTAGAAGCGCCCAGGAGCAGAGACTGCACAGCGTGCAGAGAGGAGAAAGCCGCTGGAATGTGCTGTCAGATACAACAGAAGCTCTCTTGCTGAGGTGGGTGAAGCAGTCGTGAACACAGCTCGCTGATCAAACCAACGCTCGGCTCCGAAGAAAAAATCTGACTAAACAGACGCACATCTGCTCCCTTTATACCCGTATGTCCGGGGTGGTACATGCAAATTCTGTCTGCCAATTTCACATTGGCCTTTTCTCAAGATCAGAGGTACGTGAGGCTCTCAAGAAAGACCCCTTGTGTCACTTCATTCGACACAACGTCTCATTCCCTCCATCAGGGAACGGAGCTTACAACAGTAACCATGACGTTTTGGCCTGATAATGTTTCCTGATTCTGATCATTGATTAATATTTTTATCATATGACTGATTGCTATTATTATAATCTACACTGTCTTGTCTGGGGTTTTTTTTACAAATCACAAAAAAAAAATAGATAATTAAACACAAAGATAAAGAAAACAAAACAAAACCACAATAAAACTGAAAAAAAAACTGAAGAAAAGAAAACACAAAACAGAACAGAAAAACATTTACAAAAAAAAAACATAATCACAATAAAACAGAACAAAAACCTAAACATAAAACAAAACCACAAAACGGAACAGAAAAAATCTGAACAAAAGCAAACAAACAAAAACATTATAGAGCAGAAAACAATACAATACAAGAGAACAGAACAAAATACAATGAACAAAAAAACAAAATTAAAATAAAAACAGAACAGAAAAAAAAAATCACAACAAAAAAAACACTATGGAACAGAACAAAAACAAAACACAAAACGTGTAGATTATGCATGTAACCTCCGTTCCCTGATGGAGGGAACAAGAGCACTGACCTATCTGCGCACCTCTGTTGGTCTTCAGCCCGGGAAGAGCACCAATTCGCGAACAAGCGCCACTTCAGGGTGTAAAGTTGCCTGGGGGGGCTCTGGCTTGGTTGATCGTGTCTACGACGGTAGGTGGTAGACCAGCTAGATCTTACGCGTCCCGGCCAGGGGCCAGACGTGGAGGTCTGGGTGCGGATGCCAGAGCTTGCCCCGTCCCTGAGAAAGAAGGTCTTTCCTCAGGGGAATTCGCCAGGGAGGGGCTGTCGCGAGGAGTACGAGGTCCGAGAACCAGGCCCGGGTGGGCCTGTAGGGAGCCACAAGGATGACTTGCTCCTCGTCCTCCCTGACCTTGCACAGCACCAGTGTTGGTCTTGACCAGGACGTGTCGGGACACCTGCTGCAAGGGCACTCCTGCCCGCAGAAAGCAGAGGTCTGTCCAGGGTTTGAATGTTTGGCGGCAGGCGGGGATGACCATCACATGGTGCCACGGCACCACGCTCATCTCGGGACTCGAGTATGAAGCCAGTGCTGAAGCGGTCTCATATGCATCAACCCCAGCGGTGTGAACGCAGCGGAGGATGCTATATGCCCCAGGAGACTCTGGAAAAGTTTTAAAGGGACAGCTGTGCCCGGCCTGAAGGTGGCGAGGAATTCCAGCACCGACTGCACACGCTCATTGGTGAGACGTGCTGATATTGAGACTGAGTCTAACTCCATGCCGAGAAAAGAGATGCTCTGAACCGGGGCGAGCTTGCTCTTTTCCCAGTTGACCTGAAGCCCCAAACGGCTGAGGTGCCTGAACACCTGGTCTCTGTGAGTGCATAGTAACTCTCAGGAGTGTGCCAGAATGAGCCAGTCGAGGTAATTGAGTATGCGGATGCCGGCGTCTCAGAGCGGGGGCAAGGGCTGCCTCTCGACTTTCGTGAAGACGCGAGGGGACAGAGACATGCCGAAGGGGAGGACTTTGTACTGATACGCCTGGCCATCAAATTGAGAATTGAGACGTGGAAGTACGCGTCCTTCAGGTCTACCGCTGCGAACCAATCTAAGATGTGTTTTTCCATGAGCATTTTGAACAAAAATGTCAAAAAAAAGTTGAAAGCCCAGTTGAAAACTCGCAATTCCAAGATCGGTCGTAAGCCGCCGCCTTTCATGGGTACGATGAATTAATTGCTGTAGAAACCCTTCTTCATCTCAGTTGGAGGGATAGGCTCTATCGCGTCTTTGAGTAAGAGAGTAGCGATTTCCGCGTGCAGGGATTTGGCATGCTCGCCGTGTACTGCGGTAAAGCGGACGCCCATGAAATGGGGCAGAGGCCTGGCAAACTGAATTGCGTAACCGAGTCGGATGGTCCAGGCCAGCCAGCTTGACGGGTTGGGAAGTTAAAGCCACGCATCCAAGCTCCGTGCTAGGGGCACCGAGCGGACGATTCTTTTTTACGTACCCGGCAGGGCTTCGCAGCGGGGCGGAGCAGGTAGTGCGGTGCCGGGAGGTGAGGACGTGTCCCAAGGCTCTGGTGCTGAGAAAGGACTCAAAGCACTTACCTTGCTCCGCACTCCCGGCAGGGGGCGGGTTAGCGACTAAGGAGGAGGTCCAGTAGAGGCATCCTCTGGACTCGTCAGAACTGGCCGGCCGGGGAACAGTCGTGGGACTGAGGAAGGAGGGTCCACGTCCAGCGTGCCGGGACTGTTGAGGTGTGGCGGCAGAGTGCCGTGAGAATGGGATTTGCAGGCCAGGTGACCCAGAGACAAAGGAAATAGCTCTTTTACTGAGAATATGGGTACCGCAGCGCCATCTAGGTCTGCTTATCCGCTCCGTAGCTAACGTCTTGGTCTCTGGGTCAACCATCTCAGGAGCGCCTGGGAGCCTTCCGGATCCTCGAGGGGGTCCGTGAGACGGGGGGCATCTGCTTCCTGCGGGGTGCTCGATGCACAGGCTGAGAGCTGGGCCTGGGTTGAGGCGGAGCAGGGCGTTTCTTCGCCGCAGGTGGACTCCAGTTCCAGTCCAGCCAGAAGAACAAAAAAGAAAAACAGATAATGTGCTAAACTTCTGCTAGATGGTCAAGGGGCATATTTATCTTGAAATGCCGATAATCTTAAAATGACAAATTATGTCTGATTTATCATCCTTGTCAAAAAAATCAGTCTGCCACAAGGACAATTTCCTTTGCCCAAGCTAATATTGGAGCCTGTATTTACAGCAGAAGTGCCAATGAGCTTGTAATGACTGGTGATGACTTCCCCTCACCTCTTTGTAGCAGCAGCAGAAGCAGTCCTGTAGGAACGTCATGTGTTTCAGCAACAGAGGTTTCTCCAGTGAGCTCAGCTGATAGACCTCCAGCAGGGGGTCCATGTACCTGGGCTGAGCATCTGTGAGAAGCTCCAGGGCTCACTGCTGTAAACGCAGCTTTTCTTTCTCACTCAGGCCCTTCAGAATGGTTTTGGGATTATCGGTCTTGCAGCTCATGAACTCAGTAAGGATGAATTGGCTCAGGCTGGTAGATTTGACCTTTTGGATGGTAACACAGCCCTCCAACAAGTCCAGAAGTCCAGTCAAGGGCTCCGGCATATGTGAGAAACTAGCTGCTAAAAACTAATGCAGCTGAAAGAGGAAGAGGCGATGTTTTCAGAAAAAAATGGCCAAAAGTGATCAATCATGTATACATGTATAAATTATCAACCTAACAAAGAAAATTCTACAGATTATATTTACTTAAATAATACTCAAATCATTATACTGTACATTCATTCAATATTTATGTCTTTACCAAGCTCAATTCTTGAGCTTGTGAATGTAAAACCAAATGTATTGTTTTTGTTTCAATTATAATGTCCATTTTGCTTACATATAAATAAAATTGTGTTGGGCAACACCTAATACCTTTCCGAGATTTTACAATCTCAGGGTAAGAGTCAGTTTCGTTGCGTGTTTTCTCAGGTCCGAGCTCAGTAGAACTCGGTAACACACTGATGTACTGACCGGGTGGATCGCTTGCACCTTGCACCCTTTCCCTCGGTTGACGTAAAACGTGCGCTTTTTCTCCCAGGTGATCCCACTCACTCGGCTCCCTGGATGACTCCTCCCTAGCCCTCTGGGTCCGCAATTCAGCAGAGGAATTCGCTGACCCAATCCACTGTGGGTACTCAGATCTACCTTGTACTGGAATAGGTGCTCCACAGGTCAGGGCTCCTACATGGACTTCCCCCTGTGTGTATTTTCCGCAGTACTGTTCCCTTACGAGCGGACCCGCGTCTCCCTTGGGCAGTTCCCACTGCCACCCGGTCGCCGTGTCTGTAGCAACTCCTCCCTCCGAAGAGGCGGGATCTACCACTGCGCCACTTCCCACATGTGACCTAAAAGCCCATGTGGGGTATGTCACCACTCTTACCTCCCCCTCTCCGCAGGGTCTCCGCAGGGTCTTTTCCCCCTGAAAGAATAGGAAACTGGGTAAGACCCCCTTTGACCAGCCATTGATTCTATGCGAGAAACATAGAGAGAAAAGAGGCCCGACTAGGCTCAGCCCGTTCCCAGGTTGGCAAGCGTTGCCTTGTGCCTCTCTCTAGGGTAATTATAAGGATTCCGACGACTTTATGGGGCATTGGGGAAGGATACGTGCAGTCTGATACAGCTGGTCGTTTTGGCACGTCAAGTACCTGCCCGCTCCTCTGTCAGCAGTACACGTACACGGCTCAGCGCATGGCGTGATTTCAATTGGACCGAACGTCTAGGTTATGGATGTAACCTCCGTTCCCTGATGGAGGGAATGAGACATTGTGTCCTCCCGGCCACGTTGCTGAGCTGAGTCACTGTTGTGGCCGAACCATTTCCGGCTCCTCAGAAATATTCTGAATGAAACAGACGTATTTCCCCGGCTTTATACCCGTATGTCCGGGGGCGGGACATGCAAATTCTGTCTGCCAACTTCTCATTGGCCTTTTTTCATAGATCAGATGTATATTCAGCGCTCAAGAGAGACCCCTAGTGTCGCTTCTTCGACACAACGTCTCGTTCCCTCCATCAGGGAACAGAGGTTACATCCGTAACCTAGACGTTTTTGCTCAGAACGAACCAAAATTAATATGTAGGCACAATTATATTTTTGTCTACAAAACTAATTTAAAAAATGTAAACATATGCCTCAAAAAGTTTTTAAGATCATGAGAAACAATTCAGGCAAGTGACCCCAAACCTCTGAACGGTAGTGTATATCATAATTAATACACTGATTTATTTAATTTAATTATGTCATTTTGAGTACTTGAACAAGTCCTCCGTCCAACTGAAGCTTTATATTATATAATATATAATGCTCTCAAATTGAATTTCGATTCTACCTTTTCAAAATTAAACTATACACATCAGGGCTGTAGGAATACCTGAAAAGAAGTGAGGGGCCCCACATTTAAAAGGTGAACAAATGTAGGAATTTCTTAAAGTGGGTTGCTTGTCTTTTCTCTCAAGGAGGATATGCAGCTGATCTTTTCTATCAGTTTTTCCATCTCAACTCTCACGAGACACTCACACACACTCTGCTTTGAAAGAGAGTATAATGACATGTGTGTCTTACCTCCTGCAGCTCTTTCCTGTTCCACAGACCTTGGAGGTGCTCCTGCAGTGCAGGCAGGTCAACACCTGGGGGAAAAACATGACACCAGGGTTGCACACAAACCTGCTTGTCAACTCTGTGACTCAATTCTCAATTGAATACTTCACTAAATGTCTGCATTCCTTCCATTGTCTTATATTTTTGAGGCTTTTTGCCTCTTTTTACACATGTTACACCTTGAATATCCACTTTTACCTTCAGGAAGAAGATGTATGTTTCCCAAATGGTTCTGTATTCCTAACTCCACTACATCGCTCAATGAAAATGAGCAATTTTTCACAGATTTGTTTCTATAGTTATGTTAATGTTATTTTGTACGTTTTGGACACTGCATGTTCTCATGTTACATGATGCCTATATGTTCTAAATGTTATATGCTTTGTTATGCAGTATAGTGGTTGACTATGTACAATCTGACACAAAACAAATTTCTTAGAGATCAGAAAATAAAGTATTATTATTAGGGATTTTCCCGATAACGATACTGGTATCGGAATCAGGTCCAATACCACGCTCATACTTGTACTTGTAAAAATGCTCTGATAACAAAAGGGTACGAATGTCATTATGTAAAGTTTCAGTGCATAAATTAAAATCACGTCATGTCCTATTAGTTTGCATGTGCAGTGTTTTAAATGTGAGAACTTGTGAATGTGTGGATCCGGTGTTGTGCTGACATAAAAACACTTACACAAGTGCTCATACCTTTAAGAGATCCTTGGCTCATACATGGAAAACACCATCATGAGCATCGCACGTTGTTTGTAGCAGATACAGCAGGCAGAGCGCTAGTTCGATTTTGAACGCGCCTTATACAGTCTTCATATTTATTTATTTAAATAGTAGCCTTTTGCGGTTTAATAATCACACATTTGAGTCATGTAGTGACCGGCTTTTCCGGATTGAGAAGCAACTGACATAATGTTAGAGCTCCTTGGTCATAACACAGAAACACTTCAAAATAAAAGCTCTGCCAAAATAAAAGCTCAATTTAAATATAAAAAAGTATGACAGAAATAGATAACTACTGTATATTTATGCAATATTCAAAGTTATACTAATAATAATAATAATAATAAATCAATAGTAATTTTATTATATTTAAGCAATATCTCACATCTGTGATTCTCTGTTATACAGCAAGAAAATAACTGTTACACATAAATTCATTTTGTATTGTGGATTGTGCTGTGAGGTTTTGTATAAAATCACTTAATTTGATACAAATAATACAGTATCGTGTTGAAAATTAATTGTTATACTTTTATTGAATTAAAGTTTTAATGAATTTATTTAAACACCATTTTTATGATAACATGGAAATAAACTGCTGATATGGAGTTCAGAAAAAATCAACAACATCACTAATTAATATTATATTGATTTAGTAGTTCTAGAAAAGAGTGTCAGGAAATGTTGCATGCTGTGCTTGAACTTGTGTCAGCCATATGAGCGCCAGAGCACAGGGGCATGTACACTAACCACTGTTCCACAGCTCGATTCTATAAAACATTCTATCAAAAGTGTTGTCATTCAAAATCATGACCAGGTGATATTTACATTTAATTATTTAGCAGACTCTTTTATCCAAAGCGACTTACAAAGGAGTACAATAGAAGCGATTCATCCTGATATCATTGAGAACTGATTGCAGAATTAAATAGTATCGTTCGATTATTATATATTATATCTAAAAATACTGTCTTCTTAAATAGCTTTAATGCAGATAATCTGCACTTTTTAATTGGTTTTAAATTTTTACTTATTCGTGAATCAAGATTTCAGTGTGAAAGCGTTCATGCGCAGACTGTAGTTTAACTACTTTAATAATGGGTGTGATAGCGCTGCTCATTTTATTTGCTTCAAAATTTTACCGTAAATTTAGAATAAATTTCAGTGCAAACTTATTTGTGAATCAAGATTTATTTGTGAAATCGTACGTACGCAGATTTTACACTGAAATTCATGTAGTTTCTATTAGACAGGTGGTTGGAGGGGAAGGGTTAAAAGAAATATAAGAAATCTTTGTGACGTCAGATGAAAAAAAATATCTTCAGGGGCAAGTTATTACAATTTGTAAATGTAATATTACAAGATTAGTTTGTTTTGTGGAATGTCGTGCACTGTAATTGCACAATAAGATCGAGAAGTTGTATTGAGAAAGTTAATAGGGTGAATTTCAAAATCATGACGACTTTTAACTTGGGACACAAGTTTTCAATATGTACTTTTTCCCACCACCATAAGATTTTAAGGGACACTTTTCCCTTTCAAATCCAGGATACAGGTTTAACTATTTTACATCCTTTGTAATGCACTCCTTGACTCTTTCTGTTCCAGTCAACTATTGTTGCATGTGGATACTTATCAGCGCATTTGAATTGAGCGAAAAGGGTCAGAAAATTAACATTTAATACGTGTAACAGGGAGAGAAAGCAGTGCCCTGTAATTGCTTAAAAGGTGTTGGGGCTTTGTGCTTTGGGGAGTGATTTCAGGCCACAAAACAGTGAGAAGATGAGCCATTTTTGAGGAGGAAGGCAGGGGTGAGACAGGACAGGCTCATGACAATAGGGAAATGGAGGGAAGGTATATGGTCCTCTGAGTAGGCCTGAAAGCAACTGCCTCTCTTATGCTGTATGGCCAACACCTTCTCCCTCCCTCTCCTTTTTCCCAGGGCCGGTTTTCCTGCCCCCCTTGCCACCCCCTCTTCATGTTTGTCTCGGATTTCCCCCGGAAAGGGCAACACGGTGGTCACGGTGTAAAAAATCCAGCCTTCCTGAAAGACAGCCTGGGAAAGTGGTGCAAAAGGCTTTTCTGTGTCCACTCTTAACCCCAACCCCCACCTCGCCCCATCAGGCTGCATATTCCTGCATGGAGCTCAACGCATTTGCCCACATTACACCATACACCTACCTAAATGAATAGTTCATCCAAAAATTATGGGTTTGGAACCGCATGAGAGCGAGTCAAATATGATAGGATTATAATATGTTTTTGGGTGAACTCTCCCTTAAACAAACATTGTTTATACTCGGGAGTTCTTCATAAATTAACTTTCCTCGATTAGTGTGGCAGTACCGTGCACACATACTAGTGCAATAACAAACACACATTATATTCCCTCGTCTTTGTCTCTACCCCACCCTTACCCCATTCTTTAACAGGCATTAACATACACAAATGCATGCACGCATGAGAGGAAAGTGGGGCGGAAGGACATTCAGGAATGTGGACTATGCAGCTAGTCAATGGGAAGTGAGAAAGTGAGTGAGTTATTGAAGGAGACAGGTATGTACTTACAGAAGTCCATAACGTCCATTACTTCCATTCATGGATGAATGACCCATTTAAGAAGCTTAAAATGGAAAACAGTGAGTGGTGTTTGCTTGTGCAAAATTCGCCTCTGCTGTATTGGGAGTTGACCTAACAACTTTCCCAACTTTCGCCAATTAGTATCTAGGACATTAATAGGGTGTTCTAGAAGGATGCTAGATGGTTGCTTAGGCCACATCCACACAAGTCGTGAAGTCCATTTTCAGTTTCCTAAAGTCATTGTTTTCTAAAGTGTGCAGTAATGGAGAGCATTTTCAAAACGCTCAGTTTTCGGTGGTCTACACCTATATGTCTTTGTTTGAAAACCCATTAATTGTGCTAAAATTCTCATCAACACTAGAACTGTATTTTTCCCCACCCGAAAAACAGAGCGTTTTGAAAACACACTCCATTACCACATATTTTATATAGTTTTCCAAAGTACATTGTACTGTAATGGAGAGCGGTTTCAAAATGCTGCATTTTCAGTGGAGGAAAACATGGAAGAGAAGTGTAAACATAGCAAAATGAATGTGTTTTCATAAGAAAAGGTATTAGGGTGGAAAATGTAAAATTAAAAAGCTCTGCATTACCGTATACTTTGAAAACCATGAATTTTCGAAATGGAGAGAGTTGTCGAGATGCTTCTTATTGGTGGTCCACACTAATACATTTTGTTTGAAAATGTATTAATTTCATTACGTTGATGCCTCTCGTTTACACTAAAACAGCATTTTCCTCCACCGGAATGAAGCGTTTCAAAAATACTTTTCATTACCGTATATTTTGGAAAAGAGTTACTTTAGGAAAGAGCGTTAGAGCGTTTTTGAAATGAAGAGCTTTGTCGAAATGCTTCTTTTATGGTGGTCCACACTAAAAAGTTTTTTTTTTTTGAAAATACATTAATTTAGATATGTTTACGCATCTCATTCACACTAAAACTATGTTGTCCTCCACCAGAATGAAGCGTTTAGAAAATGCTCTTTATTACCATATACTATAGAAAACGAAGACTTTCTTTTTGGTTGCCCACACTAATACATTTGTTCAAAAATACATAAATTTTGCTATGTTCCCGCCTTTCATTAACACTAAAGCAGCTTTTCGTCCACCAGAAACAAAGTGTTAAGAAAATCCTCTTCATTATCGTATACTTTGGATAACAGTTAGGAAACAGAGCGTTTTCGAAACGCTCCATTTTAGGTAGTCAAATCTAATATGTTTTACTTTAAAAATGCCTCTCATCCAAACTAGAACAGCATCTCTCTATTATCGTATACTTTGGAAAACGATGACATGAGGAAACTGAAAATGGAGGTTAAGTATCCTATAATTGAGAGCATTTTCGAAAAGCTTCTTTTTCGGTGGTCCACACTAATACGTTTTTGTTTGAAAATGCATTAATTTAGCAAAATTTACGCATCTTGTTCAAATTAAACTGCCGTTTTACTCCAACGGAAACAGAGCATTTCAAATGAAAAGGTCTCTTTGGAAAACTTTGAGAAAACTTTGGAAAACGATGATGTCAGAAAACTGACAATTAAGTATGTGGAAATGGAGAGCGTTTTCCTCCACCAAAACAAAGCATTTTCAAAACGTTCTCCTTAATCGTACACTTTGGAAAACAATGCTGTTAGCAAACTGAAAATGCAGTTTTCAAATAAAAATAGACTGATGTGGATGTGACAAAAAAGGGGCAGTTACACTACACTTGCAAAATTATTTCAGCAAAATGGACAGGATACGATGTCACATGCAAGGGCTTCTGGTTTTTATCATTTGTGAATATATATCACAAATAGCAAATAATATTATCATCGAAATGTTAAAATACACCATATATTAACTTGCCTGCTACAAAAAAAGCTTTGAAATATTTATTCTATGTATTGAGCCAAGAGGTCAGAGTGTGTGATCTTCTTTTGGTCACACGTCTTCTTGTCATATGAATTCGCAGTTCAGTTCACCAAACTTGAACTTTTGTCCGCAGTGGAATGCGAAATGAACACAAAGTTGCGTTTCCGGTCTCCTGCATACAGTTTCGTTTGAATAGTACTGAAGTGTACAGAATTCTTCCACCTGTTTTACTGTCTGCCAGATGACAATCGTAAAAGGAAAGCTTTTTCAGAGGCAGAGCAAGTTACGATATTTTGCTAAAAGTTAACGAAGACAAAATAGTTTGTTCATTGGAATAACTTGCACAGATGAATTAATCACAATAAGACCAGGAACATGTATTAATAAAGATAATAGGGTCTATTTTGATTCATGTTGACATACTATAATATTTAGGGTTAGGGGTTTGTTCAAATTCCTAATGCTTAGTATGAGCAATAGTGATGCTGCTTTAGAAAAAAGTTTCCAAAGGCTGATTTCTGTTTGAAACATACCTTTTGAGTGTCCTAACTGGCTCATTATCGCACACCTGGTGGTGCTGTCTTAGGTCAATGCTTCCAAGCCCTTTACAAAAAAAAGTTCATTGTTGTGATTATAAAATGCATGAACAGATTCCCAATGCAGATCTTGTTAACAGGTTAGATAGAACATGGCAAACAGAGTCTACACAAGACTGCCATTGCATAATTCTCTTTCCTGATGGTTTTTATTAACATTCATAACCAGTTTATAACTGATGACAGGGATCTGTCCATGTGTTTCAATTCAGAAATTCTGATTCTCAGGTTGAGAAGTTAGTGCAGGATTTGCAAGTTGACCTAAAATAACTGAATGTAAAATGAAAATGATTTTTTTCCCCATGTAGCAATCCCCAAAAATGCAGCTTTGGCAGCTGGTCTCAATATTTTTCATGCTGAGCATGTAGGACATTAGAGTCATTTAAATGAGTTCTCACGAATTCTCATGCAGTTTTTCTCAAGTAAGCAACAGTTTTTCTGACAAAAAAAACTGTTACATGTTGTTCCCCTTTGTATATGCAATGCTTCAAGGTTCACTTCGGAAAAAAACATCAAGATTCACCCTTAGATTAAAAGAGGAAACATAACAACATATGTTTTTTTCTGGTTTGTCAACGTAACAGTTAAACCGACTTGTGTTGAGCAACATGTGATCAAGTGCACAGGTGTCAAGACTCAAAAATCACAATCCAGTACCCACATGTACACATGTCAGTCACACACACACACACACACAGTCTCCCTTCCTGTGGGAACAGCAGCCCAAGAAAGGGCAGTCTGCCAGCTGGCTAGGCGACATGCTTTAGAGGCTGAGGAGGGGGTGTTGGTCTGGAGTCTGGACTGTTTCTCTCAGAAGTCTCAGGGGAAGCTCCTGGCACTAAACTCAAAACCTCTCAGTCCACATTATAACTCAAATCTCTTCTGGTCTTCACTGCCATCTAGTGGAAATATATTACACTCACATTATGACATGCACCTCTCGGCTGTCTTTTTGGCTCTGTTCAGGTGCTCTTTTTACTCTTACACTAAGACTCATTACGAGGCTCAATGTCACGAGGCTCTTTTTTTATATATATATATATATATTTATTTTATTTATTTTTTTCTGGATCAAAAATACATTAAAAAATGCAATTCACAAAATTACTAGAATAAACCTCTTATATGACGAATGTTTTCGATTACTGACATTTAAATAATTTTGATATTTATTTCTGGGGCTTAAAGTAAAATATGTCATGTGATGTAACATTACATTTTATTTATTTATTTTCAATGCTATAAATGTTTTTCAAAAATGTAAAACAACAAAATGAACACAAAGATTACATTTCTACAAACTTGAGGCATATATGTTAAACTAGATTTTTAAAAGATTTATCATTTTTTTCACCTCGGACAACCTTATTATTCATGAATATTAAAGGAATAGTTCACCCAAAAATGAAAATCCTCTCATCATTTACTCACCCTCATGCCATCCCAGATGTGTATGACTTTCTTTCTTCTGCTGAACACAAACAAAGATTTTTAGAAGAATATTTCAGCCCTGTAAGTCCATACAATGCAAGTGAATGGTGGCCAGAACTTTGAAGGTCCAAAAAGCACATAAAAGCAGCAAAAAAGTAATCCATATATCTCCAGTTGTTAAATCCATGTTTTCAGAAGCTATATGATCAGTGTGGGTGAGAAACAGATCAATATTTAAGTAATTTTTATTATAAATCTCCACTTTCACATTCACATTCTTTGATTTGCATTCTTTGTGCATATCGCCACCTACTGGGGAATAGAAATTATAGTAAAAATATTTTAAATTAAATATTGATCTGTTTCTCATCCAGACCTTTTATATCGCTTCAGAAGATATACATTTAACCACTGGAGTTGTGTGGATTACTTTTACGCTGCCTTTACATGCTTTTTTGAGTTTCATATTCAGGTACTCATTCACTTGAAATTTTCCTCTAAAAAGTTTAATTTGTGTTCTGCTGAAGAAAGAAAGTCATACACATCCGCGATGGCTTGAGTGTGTGTAAATGATGAGAATTTTCATTTTTGGGTGAACTATTTTTTTAAGGAGGCAAACTGTAAATGTAATATGAACCTAAATATCACTGTGCACTGTTTTTTCAAATGTTTAGAATGTATAGTTTTCTCCAGACTATATAATAACAGTTTCACCTGGTTTCACCTTTTTGCATTCTTTATTAAAAACAGCAATATTTTGATTAATTTCTTTCATTTTTGCTTGTATTGTATAATTAAACCCATCCAGAATGAATCTCATAAAACCTGTCAATAACATGTTGATATCCCAAAACCAAAATCCAATAAAGAAATTGAAGCAAATTTTTTGCATTATGACAACATCTTCATGACAATTAACCGCATCCTCCATCCCACAATTTTCATTACCATAAGCAAAAATCGCACTCTCACTGCTGAAATTACACAACTATTTGATTTAACTGTCTTATTAAGAATGATTAACATTTTTATGTATGTATGCATACTGATAGCATTTGTTGTAGGGCCTACTGAATTTAATGTATGCTGATTTAAATAAATACTACATTTAATTTCCTAAAGTAAATATTAATATCTAATTTGAAGAGAAATGTTTTACATTAGTAAAGGATCAGAGATATGAGTTTCTTCACATGACAGAAGTGTTGTTAGAACTGTGGATATCTCTGCTTAGTTTTCTCCTTTGTTATTCAAATGACGCGTAAATGACGCAAACAAAAGAGCCACGCGACCAGACGCATCAGGACGCTATACACTAAATTGATCAAACCGAGTCATGCCGCCGTGATTTCGCGCTCCACACCACTCATTATTTATCATTTTGCCTTTGATACTTTTGATGTCGTTTTTTAAACCTAATATGTGTTAATAAAAACAAATTCCTTTTTAATGAAATGTTACCTGGCCTATACACTTTTCAGGCCAATTCAGCTTCAGTGAGTAAAGCAGGCATGATAAGTAGGAGGCCAATAATCATGAGCATAATAATGAAATGTGAAACAAATTAAACAGAATTAGGCTAAGCAAAATTATTTAAAAACAATCAAAACAAATGTTGGCGCAGGTTGTTGTTTTTTTTTTTTTTTTTTTGCAAACAAATACTGTCGAATTGGTAACAACATAAACTATTTTGATCAATTTTACCCTAATGAATATACAGAAGTGTACACAGCGAAAGATTAATTCAAAACTAAACTTTACAGACTTTACAGAATTTACCTTAAACAAATATCCATTAAAAGTCCATATTTAGGCCTACATTTCAGATAAACTTCAAAAGGTAGCAGAGATGTGTTAATTTCCATAATTTGCGACGAAAACTGGCAGTCTACTGTAACGTATTGCACATGATTTCACTGAAGTACATACTTTATAACAGCTAATATCAGCTGCTTCACGAGACATCGTGAATACGGACTACTACTGGGGTTCAAAACTAAACGATTATTTTTAGATATTTGGTCTGAACTCGTGTTGTTTACAAATATTCAACTTACTTAAATAACGTGGACGTCAAACCACGAGATGGTATGTGGAATAAATATTTCCATCCATCCGAGCGGAACCATTAAATGCGGAAAATGTTTATTAGAGACAATTGACGATGTAGCACAAGAACATTCACGCGAGTCTGCTGACATGTTTATAAACAAACGGTCAGCATTTCATAATTATACTTCTTAACGCTTGTGCGTCTATTAAAAAAGAGTAACTCAGATGTCCTTAGAGGACAAAATGTCCTTGTCAAAAACTGACATGATAATATTATATATTCATATTATTATCCACTTTCAATTACTTAGATTGTTAACCAACGTTAGTCCTGATCATAACTACCAAATATTCATTAATTTTCAGGATTTTAACCCTTTAAATGCCAGTTTGTTTACATAATGTCACAGCTGTTTTTCACACACACACACACACACACACACACACACACACACACATTTCTCAATACACACATACAAAACACTCTCGCACAATTTTAGCTGCATAATTTATTCAACTGACCTGCAGTGCTCTATAATACAGAAAATAGGGGAAAAGCATGTATTTTCTCCTTATGCTAAACTTGAGAAAAATGGCACCATCGGGAGGGAAATATTAAAAATGTAAATTTTGAAGCCAGGGCTCTGGAATGAAAGCAGAATATCATAGAATTCATGATATTATGCTTTAAAGGCACTGGGATCGAATATTGCCGTTTTAATGGGGACATTTTTGTCCTTAAGGTCCTAAGTGTAACTATTTTGTATGCGCAGTGTTTTATAGATGCTTTATAGGAACTGAGGTTGAAATATCAAAATCGAAACCATATTAAATGGTATCAAAACTATATTAGGCTAACAGATAGTAACATCAGGCTTGATTAATAGCTACAGAATACTGAATGCTGATGTTTATAAACCTACATTTGTATATTTTTAAATAAATACAAATTAAAGAATACATTATTTATAACAAGTTTATTTCTTTTCTACCTCATTATTAATCCACATTTAACAATATTCCATGTAATAATTGGTATAATAGATATTCTTTGTTATATCCAATAGAGTTATTAAAGTCAAATCAAACAAATTTCAGAAAATTCCCAGCTGACATTTTTTTATTTTGTTAATAATTTATTTGAAGAACGATAAAGATAAATTATGATGAAAGCCAAAATATTAAATGTAATTTATTAATATATACTAAGTAATCTGTTATTTGTAGAGGGGGTCAAAATGGTGAATTCACCTATCACTTATGAATTTAGAGCAAAACTATGGATTACATTTTTTTTTTTTAAAAAGGTAACAACTTCATTATTTTATTTTTACACAGAGATACATAAGCATATTACTTCAGCAACCCTTGTTGCATTATATAGTGTGAGTCCAAAATTTGGAAAATTTAGTTTTTGTGTGAATAACTTCAAAAGTATTACAGATATCTTAATATTCTTTCCGGGTCTTAGAACAAACTTTCCTTTTAAACATGGCCTTAAATATGAAGATACAGGAAGGAAAGTTTGTTTATCTAAAAGGATATTAAGATATATTTAATACACACACTACATCTTAGCTATTATTATTATTACTGTTTTGTTTTTATTTATTTATTTTATAAACTCAGGGGTGCTGAAGTCAACTGGTTTTTAGTAATCGACCTACCTATCTCGGTTTAAAAATAAAATTAAGATGCAGCCAACTTTCTAAGGTTATATTTGACCAATAGTGTTGCTCCAAAATCATTGTTGTACTTTTCTATTTAATTGATGCATGATGAAAGACAAAAAATTAAATGTCATTTATCAATATTCACTGGTGTAAAAAAAAAAAAAGAAAAGAAAGAAAAAAGAAGAACCCCAACTTAAAACGCTGTGTCATGTGATTTGTGTCCAGTGTATCACGTGACGAGTGAGTGCGTCGGAAGTTGTCATAAGCAGCTGAAACGAGCTGCAGATCAGGACAGTTGATGTTAAAACCTGAAAATAACCCTCTATGCTTGCGGTGACGAATTGCTGTCTGTCGGACCAAACGCTATATAAACACCTTAACCCGGAGAGAAGCTTCAAGACAGAGTTTAAGTAGCGGGATGGAGGGGTTTGAAGGCGGCTTGTTTCACACTGAACAGGACCTAAATGAAAACATGATCTGCACACACCCACACGAGGTACCTGAGAAAGTTAACTACAGTTTTATTTATACCGCAATGCCTTCATTAAGGAACAGTGTTTTAACTTGAAAGAGTGGTTAAATGCGTTTAAAGGCACCATTCCCTCGTTAGGGCGCGTTAGCCAGATACACTAGCTCACCGCAACATAAACAGGATGAACAAAAGCAAAGCTGTGTTTCAAAAACTACTGAGCTGCCTACCTCGACAGCTAATTTGGGCCTCATTTAGGCGCATCTGGCTGCCCACAAATGATGTCTAGGCAGGCAGACACAGCTGACAGTCATTGTGGGGTATAAGGGGTTTTGTCAGGATCTTTGATATGAGATCATGAACTATTGTTAAATGTCTCATGTTGACAAGCATGTTCTGACAGCTGGAGATAATGAGTGCTTTGATATTATTAGATACATGGAATTCCACTGACACGTTCATGCATCACCGAGTATTCATCGGTTTTATTATTATTTATGTTAGTTGTCGCAGTATTAACTGCGTTGCTTTAAAGGGATTCTTTTTTATTTTATGTATGTTCCTTAAGGTTCTTTTAAAATATGAAAGTTTTTGCTCACAAAAAAAAAAAGTCATATTTGTAAAACATGATGATTTCCCTCTCTCATTCTGACCCTCTGTAAGAAACAGTTGGTTTTGGTGCTGCCTCTCCTTTAAGACAGGACAGTAAACGCCCACTGTTATGATTGGCTCTTGACTGACCTGCTCTCTCTCATTGCCATCTCATTGCTCCCCGCTAGTGGGCGGGGCTACAGAAGTGACAAGGTAAAGTAGGTGTTGTTGTGGAAGCGGTCGGATGCTAATTTCTACCACAGTGACATCACAATGTGGAGGAATTAGAGAATGAGTTGTTTTGGCAGCTTGGTTCCAACAAATGCTTGTTTTGCAGTGAGAAGGAAGTTTTGAGTTCTGAAAATTACTGTATGTTTTTATAGCACAGTGACCTCTTAAATGTCAAAATATCAAGGGAAATTGTATTCCTCATGTCATAACCCCTTTATTATAAGTCATAGGCTTAATTTTCCTTATGCTAAATAAAATTTAGTATTTTTTGGTATTGATTTTGGGTACTATATGACTAGGAAATTTTCCTAAAAATCCACCCTAGCAATCTTTGTATAATATATTTAAATCCTTAGCCTGCAATTATAACCCACTGGAAAGGTAATGGAAAAGTAAAAAATTGTGGAAATCCAGAAACATGTGTAATATGACTATCACGGTGGACTGGTTACAAAAATGAAGCATCATTTTTTGCCCAGACTAGAAATATATGAAAATTAGTTTCATATACAGACTGAAATATTTTTTTTTTCTAAGACATTGTGACTGATTCTGTCTCTGTGGCCCATCACAGTCCAGTGCGGAGAGTATGGAGTCTCTGTGCCAGCATCAGCAGCACTGTGTGAAGGCCTCAATCAGGTCACAGTGGCAGCTGGCAGAGGCACAGAACCAGCTGTGTGGTCTGGAGCTTCACAGCTCGGAGTCTGTAGAGCAGGAGCATGCTCGAGCCCTCGCCTCCTCCACTGAACTCTCTCAGACCGAAAAGGAGTGGAGGCATAAAGAGAGCATGCTGGGAAGGAGCCCAAAGCTGTGTCCAGATGCCAGCCGAGATGTGTTCAACAAGGTATTTTTCACTCTTCCGTATTCCTTTCTTGTGAGATTTCAGAAGATTTAAAAGCTCAATACTTGTCATTCAGTGTTTGTGTATGTCATAGTCATTTATGCATTGTGTACAATCCAATAGCTTCAGTGTTAGTGTTATCTCAGCACTTAAATCTCACTTGAATATCAGCTCTGAACCTAAAAATAAAACGGCAGCATTGTTTTTTTTTTTGGGAGGTAGTTATTTAGCAGACACTTCTATCCAAAGCCACTCACAATACACTTATTGGGTTTAGGGTCTTAAACAAGGGCACTAATTCTAACCATGTATGACTAGGGTCAAAGAGCAAATCTGTTTTATCGATATATCTGTGCCAATAGTAGCTTTTTGGAACTATTGTTTATCCGCAAAAATCAAAGCCAGTTGTTACAGGTAGTTTTTTTTATTTATTCCTTCATAAGGTTATAAGAAAATTAGCACTCTGAAGAGGTATATGTTAATCTTAAAGGGATAGTTCACCCAAAAATGAAAATTCAGTAATTGTTTACTTACCCTGTTTGTTATAACCCCCGTATGACTTTCTTTTTCTTAACACAAAGGGAGAAACTGTGAAAAAAATAAATGATAATTGTGCTCTGTGATGTCAAACAATGACAGTTTATGGTGACCACCTCTTCAAGTTTCAAAAGGATGCAAAAATATAATTCTGAAGTCTAATAAATTATTGTATGCTTCTCATGTCTTGTTCTGAAGGAACATGATAAGGTTTGGTGAGAAAAAAAACTGAAATTGTATGTATTATTAAGTGAAGCGCTTGATCGACCATTGCTGTCCTGTGCGCATTCATGAGAGTGCACGAGAGCAGCAGTTACACGGCGTCCACTCACGAGGTGGGGTGTTCCAGCGAGAAACCACTTTGCTTTGCTTAAACTGGACCATAAGTGATTTTAACAACAGAAAACACAACACAGCTGCACACAAACCAGAGAACAGAACTTACAAAACTGTCTGAAGAGTTTGTAGTGAAAGAATAGAAGCATTTCTAAGCGAAGCCTTATTTAATCAATCAAACTGAGAGAACAGAGGAGGCTGAAGGTCAGCCACACATACACCCAAATGCTACAGTCAGAAATAGAGTACAGGAGACTGAAGTGTTTTGGAGGTTTTGCTTACCGAAGGTGAACCGAAGAAGCGGAGGGAGCGGGAATGTCTGTCACCTCTTCTAAATTGTAAACCGTGTGTGTGTGTGTGTGTTTGTAACAGACCTCCGCATGAAGAGAGTAAGATCTCTGCAAAAACAATCAATCGGTGTAACATTCTCGGCCAAAATCAAGTCGTTTTTAACCGGCAAGTGAGATGCTGGCTTCAATATAATGTTATGAGAAAGATTTTGGACCAAATAAAACCAATAAAAACCAGACAGAGATATATCCTGCTTAGGACAAAATATAGAAATGCATATCCTGCTTAGGACAAAATATAGAAATGCATATCCTGCTTAGGACAAAATATAGAAATGCATCCTTGACCTTTTTTTAGATAAACAACAAGTTTTCACTTGAATGCCCCATCTCGCAAGCAGAGGCAGCATAACTGCTGCTCTCGTGCACTCTCATGAATGTGCACAGGACACCAATGGTCGGTCAAGAGTTTCACTTAATAATACTTTCAAATTCAGTTTTTTTTCTCACCAAACCTTATCATATTCCTTCAGAACAAGTCATGAGTTCTGAATTAAACTTTTGCATCCTTTATGAAGCTTAAAGTGGTGGTCACCATAAACTGCCATTGTATGACATCACTGAGCACAAAAGGTTTTCACAATTTCTCCCTTTGTGTTAAGAAAAAGAAAGTAATACGGGGTTATAACAACACAAGGGTGAGTAAACAATGACAGAATTTTTTTAATGTTCTTAACTCTCATTAAATACATTTCAAATTAATGATGACACTTGTTGCAATTTAGCTGAAGCAGCCTCTGCTTTAGTTTTACATACTCATCATATTCTTCGCTGTGTCGAGCTTTAAGGTGAGTAATTACAAAATATAAAGTCAGCTGTGTTAAAAGTTTTAACAGTAGTTCTACCTCGTGAAGTTTTAGCAGTGCGAAGCTTACAAATTGCAACTGCTATCATTGTCACCCAATTCTAAGTAATTCCACACAAGAGACTTTTTCTCTCACACAGAGCACAAGTTGACTGACAAGTTTTCTGCCCCATTTTGACCGTAAATAATCGTAAAAAAAAAATGTCTTCCCAATTTGTAATGGCCAATTCCCAATGCGCTCTAAAGGGGCTTTTCTACTGCACGGTATGACTCGACTCAGCTCGGTTTTTTGGGGATTTACACTGGATAGAACCTGGTACCTGATACGTTTTTAGTACCACTTCATTCAAGCTTCCAAGCGAAGCGAGCCGATACTGCAGATCACAGATCACTGATTGGTCAGGGAGAATCATAACTACCAGCATCACTGGATTTCCGACACGAGACATCAACCCTCTAGTTTTAAAGTTAGCAACAGCGAAAGCAGTATCATTTGTTCACGCGACTTTCGAATTGTGAAAAAAGAAATGACTGTGCGCAAAACCACACCGTGGTCAATAAACGAGGTGCAGACGGTCCACTCGTTAGCGATGAGCCAAACAATAAAGTCTCAGGAAGTGTATCAGCTGTTGCCCGCACTGCAACCAGCAGACCTACCAACAGAGTAGGGAAAAGTAAAAACATAAATAAAAGTGACTTCAAAACTATGAAGGAAAAGTGAAAGTGGTTCGACCAAATGGACGCTATCTAAACCAGCGAACAGTGGGAGGGAGATTGCCCTGGACTGGCGTTGATCCACGATGGAGGATGGTATGTTTTGTTATGTTAACTCTAAACGCTGCTTGAAAGCTTTACTTTATTTATTTGACCAGCTACTGGAAGCTTGCTTCTAAAGCAACCAGGCCAATTTAACGGTTACACTTGTGTAAAATCAGCATGCAACAACTGCTTTATGCAGCACAATGAGCTAGTAGCTAACAGCTAGCGGTCGTGTTATTGTTTTGGTCAGTTTGTGTCGTGTGTAGGATGATGTCACGGCAGCTGAGGCGGCGCAGTTATGACGAACCGCTTATAATCCCACCCACGTTGAGGTGGCACTAAACTGCAGTGGAAATGCAAGCTCAGAAAAGTAAAGCGAGTAGAGTTGAGGCAAGTCGAACCATAACGTGCAGTGGAAAAGTGCCATAAGTCCTCATGGTGGCATAGTGACTCGCCTCAATCCGGGTGGCGGAGGACGAATCTCGGTTGCGTCTGCTTCTGAGACAGTCAATCCACGCATCTTATCGTGTGACTTGTTGAGCGTGTTACCGCGGAGACATGGCAAGTGTGGAGGCTTCACGCTATTCTCCGCGGCATCCACGCACAACTCCCCATGCCCCCCACCGAGAACGTGAACCAAATTATAGGTTACCCCTTGTAACTCTACCCTCCGTAGCAACCGGGCCAATTTGGTTGCTTTGGAGACCTGGCTGGAGTCACTCAGCATGCCCTGGATTCGAACTTGTGACTCCAGGGGTGGTAGTCAGTGTCTTAATTTGCTGAGCTACCCAGGCCTCCTTCATGGACTGCTTTTAGACAGTCGGCTGAATGCCCGATTTGAAAATAATTGCTTTGAATGGCCGATACCAATGTTTTACTGAAGTTTGGTCGATACATCAATCATCTCTAGTTTTTTATGGCCTTTTTGTTTATTTAGAGAGTTTTGTGTAAATGTGCAAATTACTTGGGCTACCTATTTTTATTGTTTTTATTTTTCCCAGAGTATCATAAACATTTCACAGTTTTGGCCTAATGAAACGGAAAATGATAAAAGCTTAACCTTCGTCCACCGTAACGAAGAGCTCTTGAAACATTTAGGTAAGTGTTGATAATTTCTTGTTTGTGACTATTTCTATTGGTTTAACCCCATGATTGATAGGTTGTCATATGATCTGTCTTGCGATTGGATAGGCATGTTGAGGAGGTGGGATGATAGTCAGCGCTTTCTATCGGAGTACCACCATCTCATCTGCGAAGAAACAGCCAATTACTTGATCCTGTGGTGCTTCAGACTACAGGCAGAGCAAGTGAGTTCTCTCTCTCTCTCTCTCTATCTTAAATGGCATACTACTTACACTTTTCATACTATTTGTGTTGTTTGTAGAATGTATACTATGTACAGTATGCACATTTTCTGTGCTCACGGAAGTATGTTGACTTGGAAGTGTTATTTCTGCACCACTAGCATCACCAAACATAATTGCAAAAATAATCCGTTTTCAAACAGATGAATTCTTGATTCGACACTACCTCTCACCCAGGTTCGCATATGCATATATAGCTAAATTAATAAATGAATTTGTGTTTCAGACATTCTAATGGCTGCTTCTATTATTAAGGGACACTTATTTACATGTTTGTTATGTATTGTCTGGATGTTTTGCAGAAAGAGGCCTTAATGGAGCAGGTGGCTCATCAGGCAGTCGTCATGCAGTTTATCCTGGAGATGGCTCGAAATGCTCAACAGGATCCACGAGGCTGCTTCCGTCAGTTCTTTCAGAAAGCCAAAGTGAGAGACCATTCATTACAGCAGAATCGGCTGAATCACCACTTCGGCACATATCACCTTTAACGTGTGATGAGCACCTCCATAATATATGATGTTACAAGTTACTGTGATTTAGTCATAAAGGTGCATGAACAAAGTCATTTGCAAAGAATAGTCAAGTCAATGTCAATGAGGCAATGTGAGTGTTATGCAATAATGTCAGTGGCCACTAGAGAGAGACATGATGTAACCGACAGCCTGTGGCAAGGAAAAAGAGCAAGCAGAAATCAGGTGGATTTTCTCTGGTGTCATTTTCAGAGCTCATTCTGAAATATTCCTGTAGAAAAAATCAGAAGTTAATTTTAACATATTTTAAACAAAATCTAAACTTTTTTTTTTTTTAAGGCAGGGCAAGAGGGATACTTGGACGTCTTTCACACAGAACTCGAGGCCTTTAAACAGAGAGTAAAGGAGTACACTATGAAATCTAATGGAGAAATCTCAAAGGAGACAACACACCAAAATACACCGGCAGGCTGTCGACTCGACCCCAAAGAGGTCCTGGATTCTTTGCCACCGGTAGGCATCGCACAAAATCATTGAATGTTCTGGGCTACCCAGCACAACACAACCAAATTCGAAACCAAGCAACTGATAAAATGTTTTGCCTCTGGTTAGGAGCAGAAAAAAAGCTATTAAAGTTATAAATAAATTGTAGATAACGATACCAATAATATTCAATAAATGGTTTCATATAGTCATCAATTGAAATAAGTCAGTTTTATTTGTATAGCGCTTTTGAAAACACACATTGTTACAAAGCAACTTTACAGAAAGTTATACAGTAACAAAACAATTATGCTGTAATGTCATTTTAAATGCGTTTTTATTAGTTTTTTTAAATGAATAACGCAAATGAAAAATGCCTTAAGTGAGCAAGCCAAAGGCGATTATGGCAAGGAACACTCCATAAATCTAATATAAGTAATCTAAAAATATATTAATTAATGTAGATTGTAGACAAGTAATAAAGTTCATTAGCTTACTGTAGGCCCTTTATGTTTGCCAAGCAACTATGTTTTAGGTTCAATACAAGTAAAGTACAGTCTACAGCATTTGTGGAATGTTGATTACCACAAAAAATAATTGACATCCCATTTGATAAAAAAGGACGAGTAAAAATATTTTTTTATTGTAATCGGTATTATGCCACAAGCTTTCGAGCGAGCTGAATTTGTATTAAAACTGGAAAATTTCTTTAATATAGAGAATTTTATCACATGTGCATGGCTATTTTGCGATTTGCTTTGAATGTTGTTTATCTAATCAGAAGTTAAAGCTGAAACTATCCATTTTATAAACTCCGATTAAGATGGAGTAGATGAAGTTTATTGCTTAATCATGTTGTGCTTGGTTATGACAGTGTTACTAGGGATGGGTATTTTCGAGTCATTTCGTAGTAGAGTACCCTAACCCACAAACATTTTTTACTTGATTACTCGTAAATTAAAATGCAAGTTAAAAATAACAAGTATGACACGGACGTGAAATGTATCATTTGTTTATTCACATGTTACCAAGAATGGTTTTCAAAATAAGATGACTTCAACAAATTGTCCTTTTCTTTAGGGAAAATTTTTTATGAAAAATATGCATTAATAAAAATAGAAAATAAAGGATTTAAAAATAACAGTAAAAAACCTTTTCACTCACCCAGAGCTTATATAGAAACTAATACTGATGGCATTAGGATTACGCACACAAAAAGTCTACATAAATAGTATTTTTATCATTTTACATATAATTATTCAGAAAACAAGTGTTACGTTTTTATAAAATGTGCTCTGTTGGTGTTCAGAGATTTAATGCACATGCAAACTTACTGGTATGATAAGCTTCCGAGTTTCTCGTACCGCTTCGCCTTTTCTTTCCACCATAAATGCAGATCCTCGTCTGATGTTTTGCATGACTCCAACAAGAACCAAATATCACTTGGCCAAAATGATTATACCATTGTATCTTCTCACATCCAACACCTCAACAACACATCAACAGTGGACTAAAATGTACCTGCAAGATTTGGTGAGCGATTGAAGGGGAAAGTACAGTATTCAGCACTGGTCATGGCAGGCAAATGTGCAAAGGAAAATCTGTTGAGTAGAGCAGTAAGAGTACTCGAATACCTGTGCATATCCCTAAGTTAAAATATTTGTATCAACTTGTATAAGCATGTGTATACTAATGAAGCTAGCTAATTACAATCTCTGAACTCATTATATAAACACTGAATTTGCAGGAGCTTAAAACATGCATCCAGATGCAAGATATGCAGATTCTTCAGAGTTTCCTGAGCACCATGAACCCACAGGTAACACAGATGCATTGTGCTCACAACATCAGTACATGTCAACTTGCTCTCCCACTCATACATCCATAAGGTCTAACTTGCAGCTTTAGGGAAGTATTGTGGCATGCGTCAGGGTCATTTAGGGGTGAAATGCATTGCACATTCCTCAGTTGTTTTGAGGTTTTTTTAATGGGAAGGAGTGAGCTAACTTCCTCCACCATTTTTTACATGATCCTATCTCACGGAGAGCACATACTCTGAACCTGACCTTCACAGACAGTCTGCTAAGCCAATGAGAGACAGGAAGGATTACATAACAGCCATAATCTTTAAGAGCGGCGCATTAATCAGTATACGGGGTGAACTATAATCCCTAAAGTTTTGCATGTAAATGAATGTGCCGATTATACTGAATGCTTCAGTTAATGTGGAAAATGCCGATTAATGGATGTGCAGATACTTATAAAAAAAACCTCCAGAATAGATCCAGTATCACGCAAAAATAAACGTTTTTAGTTTCTAATTTTCTGTTGCTCTCTCTCTCTCTCACATACACATATATTACAGGTGGCAGAATATCATGTGAAGCGTTGCTTGGAAGCTGGACTTTGGACAAATACACCCAGGGCCTCTAAAGAGGAGAGTTCAGAAACGGATGAGTGGAGAATGATGGAAATCTCGCAGTGAAGAGACACTCCCAATCAGTCCATGAAACTTCAGTTGGAAAACAGATTTGGGTCAGAGGACAGGAAGACAAAGGGCTCTGCTCAAAGACTTTTGTTTAATCCGTGCCTGAATGTGTGCTGCACTTTATTTTTGTTTAAAAGAGAAAGTATTTTAAAAAAAGGACAAGGAACTGTATTTTGGGGCACTTCTATTTTTGTGCACAATTTTTGTTACATTTAAGTTGAGAAAAAATATTTCTGTTTTAACAGTTTAGGAAAGTGATACACGCTCTAAGCAGAAGTTTTATTATACTTTTGGTTAGTTTTGGTTTTCAATCTCTAGGATCACTGATATTTGAGAAGTGTTCTCCCGTGAAGAGTGTAAACCTATTCTTTGATCAAATGGCAGTTTTTATATTCCACCTTTTGGATTGTGATCAACAACGTCCACTAAACATTCAACTCGAGCTGCTATCTGGAAATTGTTGCATGTGTCACACGCATTGACGCAGTAGATTAATAGGCTAAGGACACTAAAGCGAAGGAGGACCACCCAATTTGCTCTCATTCTCTGAGAAGTATTTGTACGAATTTTGCGCTGTTCCCAGGATTCGAAAAGGACGCAATATTTAAAGGAAAGGTTCTCCCCAAAAATGAATATTCTGTCATTTACTCCCCTCATATCATTCCAAACGTGCATGACTTTCTTTCTTGGAACTATTCTAAATGCTTTAAAGCCGTATTAAAGCTTTGTGTGAGGAACAGACTGAAATGTTGAAATTTAAGTCGTTATTTACTGAAAATCTTCCTCTGTCGCTGCTCTCAAACCTCATTTGCACTTCCGCATATTCAAACTTTGCATGTCAAGATACGTCACGCCAGGTTTGACGGCAGTGATGCCAAATGTCAGTGGTTTTTGTAGGTCTCGTAACCGAATACATAGCAGCAAGTTTTTAAATAATGTGCCAATACAATTTCAGAGGGGACAAATAATTTTTTTATTTTGGTCTGTGGCTATTGTATGACTTTGAACTCATTTTTGACTCCTCTATTATAGCATTTTAGGATGGTTTTTGTGTAATTTTTATGGAAAAGCAGAGTGAACGGTTTTAAAATATATTTTCATTTTGCATTCTATGGTAGAAGTTATGTGGGTTTGGGACGATTTGAGGGCAAGTAATTGATGACAGAAATTTCCCTTTTAGGTTAACTATTTCTAATTAAAGGAATATTCTGGGTTCAATACAAGTTAAGCTCTATCAACAGCATCTGTGGCATAATGTTAATTTCCAAAAAATTATTTCTACTCATCCCTCCTTTAAAAAAGCAAAAATCAAAGTTACAGTGAGGCACTTACAATGAAAGTCAATGGGACCAATGGAGGGTTTTAAGACCGGAAATGTTATTAAATGTAATTTTTTATAAAAGCACTTACATTTAATTCTTCTTTTAAAATGTGTGTATTGTTTGAGCTGTAAAGTTGTTTAAATCTTCGTTTTAGGGTTTGTTGGACATTGTCATGTCAACGAAGTTGTAAAATTGGATATAACGTTAGTAAGAGATTTTATCACACTAAAATCATGTTGGCATGCATATTGTTTGTCTTGTGGCAATACTTTTTAAACCGTAGGTGTTTTACAGATTGGCTCCATTCACTTCCATTGTAAACACAGGTTTTTGCTTTTTGTTTTTAAAGAAAAGTAGTGATGAAGTAGAAATGGACTTTTGTGATTATCTGCATTATGCCACAAATGCTGAACCGGAACGTTTCTTTTGGTTACACTGAAAGAGACTGAATACACATTCACTAGATCAAACTGTAAACTGAATACTCAAGGCTGTTGAGGTTTAAGATAATAGAGATACATGGTGTTGATCTGTTTTCTGGTCTATATTAATATCACCTTTCATTTTAAGAATACAATTTTAAGAAATGCCATTTTGCCTCGCTATTATTTTGGGCCAGTAACACATTGAATTCCGTTGATTGCAATAATTGTATTGAAACCTCCAGTTGCGTAACTCATTGAGCCAGTTTACATTGCCTGTTTCTGCACACAGAGCATATACAACAAACTCAAATTATGTAACTGTAAATTATGGGTTGATAATATTGTGAAAGTCTTTGCAATCCAAACAATATCCTAAACTGATTAAACCTTTAGAACAACTGTTTGAATTGATTTATTTACTGTACACTTAAAATAAATGAGAATTTCAGGCGTTCACATGTTAATGTAATTCTAGAGGTGAAGGTGAACCGATTTGACTCACTGGCCATAATGGAGGACTTGAGTTTGAGATTCGACCCGGCCTCCTTGTACCCCTTGAATGAAGAATTGGAGGAGTGAGGTAAGCAGCAGTTTATATACTGTATGTTTACTTAAAGAGAGAGTTCACCCAAAATGAAAATTCTGTCACCATTTACTCACCCTCATGCCATCCCAGATGTGTATGATTTTCTTCTGCTGAACACAAAGCTTTTTTAGAAGAATAGTTCAGCTCATTGTACGTCCAAACAATGCAATTGAATGGTGACCAACATTTTGAAGCTCCAAAAGCACATAAAGGCAGCACAAAAGTAATCCATTCAACATTTAACACTCCAGTGGTTCAATCTATATCTTCTGAAGCAAATATGATATGTGTGGGTGAGAAACAGATAAGCACTTTTACAGCCCAAATGACTGAATTTGCTGTGGCTTCTCTCAAATTTTGCGATGCAATTTGCAGCATTTTTTGGGGTTGTTTTGCAGTTAAAATTCACAAATCATCATTATATACCTTTTGTAATTGTGTTAGTTACATTGTAAATACATGTCATATTTTAGTGCACAATAACTGAATATGCAGTTAACAAGATTAGAAAAAAGATGTACACCCATAAATAGACTACCATTCATTTAGGTCAGGAGTGGGGAACGTCAGGCCTCAGGGCTGTATAAGGCCCACGAGGCTATTTGAGAAATAATTTGAAAAGGAAAAAATGGCCTTGATTCAATTCCAATATTTTTTTTAAATGATAACACCAGTGGCGAATTCTTCAGGGCCAGCAAAGCCTCATGCTGGCCTAACATAGCAAATAAATTAATATTTTTCATCCTTTCTTTCTCAATCACCTTTTTGCCTATGTATTTTTAATCGCTTTCCACTCTTCATTAATCTACAAACAAATACAGAAAGAAAAAATGTTTGTCCTGTCAGAATTTATTCCTTGATGCTTACAAGCGTAGTGTGACAACTGTTTCACAAATCGCATGCCTGAAGCAGCACGTGAGTTTGAGCTCCACCCCCTCAGGCCTTCAGAATTTCTACAGAATCCCTCAACAGTGCAAATGAACCAGAGCCATATAAAGGAGAGTTGCTTGATCGTCACGTGATTCATGTAGACTTCAGATAGTTCCAGAAAGTGCTTTTGCGGTCATTCCAAACTGTTAGCGTAGAGTGACAGAACTGCGATTTCTGGTAATTAGTAGTCAATAAATGCATTTATTTTATATATTTATGTAACACACCGACATATGTATGTAGCATGAGTATGTTGTTACAGCGATGTTGTTTTTTTAAAGATCAAATCAGCTAATATTTGAGGATTAGTGTTTGCTTACCGTTATTTGCCTCAACTTATTTCAGGCTAGGGTTTCTGTTGCCTTTTTATGTTACCTCATGTTCATTGTTTTCACTAATCTCATGGTAACTAATGTCATATTTATGACTTTTCAGATAGTACAGAGACAGGCTGGTGACAGGTGATTTCCAGCTCGCACCGCACAATGGGTCAATGAACTATTAACAGCAGCAGTTACGTAAATGTAAAATTTAGTGAAATGAAGCTTATTGTTTACAATTCTTACAATTCTATATATAGTAATATAATTATTTATGTATTATAAATATTATATATCTAATGTATAATTCTTACAATACTTATTCAGATACACAATATATTCAGCTTTAAAACAACTTAAGCATACATAAACTGCCGTTCAAAAGTAATGAGGCTGAAAATTCAGCTTGGCATCACAGGAGTAAATTACATTTTAAAATACATTAAAATAGAAAACAGTTATTTTAAATTGTAATAATATATTATGATATTACTTTTTTTGTATTTTTATTCAAATAAATGCAATAACTATTTACAGCAATTCATGAATACATTTCTAATAAATTAAATAGCATGCCAAGCATTTTGCCATCCTTTCTTTCATGTTGTCATTGCATAGTCTTCACCATGGTTTGCTGTGCTGCATGGGGATGCTCCAATCGCTCAGAGAAAGGTGTGCGAATGTATGGCTTCCCCACTCCATGGAGAGGAGAAAAAAATTGTTGGCTCAAGTCAGCAGGAGCAATCTAAATATAAATTAAAATTACAACAACAAAAAAATGTGTGAGATATTTGCAAAGATTTTACAATTAATAGGGTGTTCGTTACTAACTTTATCCAGCTCCAATCCTTGCCTAATCTGTTAGTTATCCGATAACATCCCTTATCTCCTAATTTAATGAGTAATACTCAACAATAAGGTTTTAATTTACAAGTTATTTGTATTTAGATGTATTGCTAATATACAGAAATCGCAAACGGTTTGTTCTGATGCATCTCTACGGAGTTTGCTGCTACTTCCGGGAACTATTGAGAGGCTCCACGAGCCGCCATTGCTGTAAAAAAAAACGTTCCATTGGAGTCAATGGAGTTGTCGCAACTCTCTCTTTATATGGCTCTGAAATGAATGAGCAACTAAAGTCAGATTGTCAGATTCATTAGCCAATCACATTGATTTATTTGTTCTTGGTGGGTGTGATCTTTCGGATAGGTCCCGGTCGAGCCTAGGCCTTCTAGCCTTTTGACTCAATCCTGCTTAAAGTGATGTAATTTGAAAGCGAAGAGCACAAGATTGTCATCACTGCTGCTATCGCCATTGAGAAAGAGATCCTTATGGATTTAAAAATACGAGATGCTCTGCATCACCGTGTGATTGCTTAATTTATTAAACAGGAAAGGAGGACTGATTTTCAGTTCAAGGAGATTGGTAAGTGCATTATAGCAACATCAGGAGTTTTGTGTAAGTGTAAATTATGTTGCTTGAGCATTCAATGTCGGATCTAGTTTTGAAAAGTGGTGCTGCGTTCCATTCAACTCGGAAAGTCAGATTTTACAACTTCCTACTAGGAAAAGTGCAATGGATGCATCTTGAAGTCAGAATGACAACTTGTAGGCTCGTGCAGAAATTCTCAACTCTGATTTTGCCGAGATGCATGTGCATGATGTCACACTAACATGTCGACACTTTATTAAGTAATATTATCGATAAATAAGTTAGTTTCCACATTACATGATATTAAAGTCCGCCACTGAACAACACAAAATATTGTATAATAGAAACACCTTTTACAGTTGTTGTTGTTGTGTTCGCACGTAACTGAATGCATACATTCATTTCAACCCACAATCAGAAATTGCAAGTAATTGTATGGCCCGCAATTTGTTTTGTAAATACTCAAATGGCCCTTAATGGAAAAAAGGTTCCCCACCCCTGATTTAGGTGAAACCTTTGGTTATTTGAAGGCCCTTAATTATTTTTGTTTTAACATTTTCCACCTCAGACTATGCGAGAACTTACTTAGTCCAAGTGTAAAATAGACGTGCAATAAATCTGTAAACTAAAAATATCAATGAGGATTCATTGTCTGATTTTGAAATCTGATATATGGCCATATATGAACAAATACAATTAGAGTTCATACATTTGAGCATTTAAGTAAAAATTTTAATTCCACAAGCATTTCAACCACTACACACTTCCAGAGTGAGGTACAAAATCACTCTGGACCCCCTCACCCAGCCCATAACCTTTCTGAACTGTCGCCTTCTGGCCAACGCTACAGAGCACTGAGCACCAGAACAGCAGGCACAGGAACAGTTTTTCCCTCAGGATGTCCATCTCATGAACAGTTAAAACTGCCCCATTGAGCAATAATTATGTGCAATACACAGCTTAGTCTATTTATATTTATCCAAAACATCTTACCTCTTCACTTGTCCTGTATGTAACAGATTTATATTAGTATTCGTATGTAAAGAATTCTTGTGATCGCAAAATCCTGGAGGGACTGGCAAAGGAATAAGTGCTAGTATCTATTGAATAAGTAATAGTGACTATTGGAATACTTCATAATAACTAAAAATAGTAACATAAAAATGGACACAAGTAAGTTTTAAGGAATAAGTGTCAAATGTGCTTGCCAAAAACATGCTTCTCTTGAACGTTTGTTTAGAACTCCATTTAAGACCTGATGATTTTGTTCACCTCTGATTACAATGCAAATACGTGACATAAGTTATAAGCATCAGAGTTTGTTTGTATTGAAAGAGTGGGTTGTACAATGGAAATACTGTAAATGTCAGCACGTCCACTCAATGGGAACACAAGGCAGCGGTCATACACCTTAACAATCTAAGTTAATATAAACAGTTTTTGCAAGATAGCGATTGAGAAAATAGATAATTGGTTTATCAAAGATTTAAAAGTCACTGGTGTGTTTTCACTTGAATGAAACAGAAACGGAGTATGGAAAATGCCTCATAGTTAATAACAGCAGATGATTCTGATTCAAACGAGCCCAAACACAACATAAGATCTTTAGATAATCCTGACAGAGCGACGCAAGATTGTCTTTATTGTAGTTGTGTCTTCATTATCTTGTCTTGGTACAACCGTTTTCCTAAAACTGCTCTCAGTCACTACTATTTTTACAGTGATCAACAATTGTACCATAGTTTCTTACACAGGTTTTTAAATACACTTGCATTCATACAATGGCTAGCTGTGAAAAACTGCATTTTCCCCTGTGATTAAATGTATAAACAAATGATTGTGATTTTAAAAAAAAAATAAAAAATTATACAATTACAATTACAAAACATTATTATTTGTCCCTTTATCTTTTGATTTTATTCTACAAACATCTCTCAATTAAAAAAAAATACATTGTTTGTAAATTATGATTAAAATATTCCCTCTAAAACTATTAATTCTTACAATCACCTAGTAGTCTGAGCAAACATTTTTCATGGGCAAAATAAGAAATCTCTTAAACACTCAAAAACATATTTTAGCCTATTTTTAAGATTTATCCATTTCAATTGAATAACAAATTTCCATCTGATTGAATTGCCTAATCTTTAACTAAATAAAACATATAAATCTTACAAAATGCAAGTTTTATTAATTACATTTTCTTCAAGACTATTCAATTCAATCAGATGGAAATTTGTTAATCAATTGAAATGGATAAATCTTAAAAATAGGCTAAAATATTTTTTGGAGTGTACAAGTATCAGTCTCTTGATCTACATTACAATGACAGAAAAAGTGCAGGACATGATTCGACTGTTTTGTGCTTGTTAAGACTTCAGTGATTTCACTTAAAAATACGCAAATTTATATCTCAATATTGCTTTCATTCCTCAAAGATTAAGACATTTTATAATTCATATTTTTCTTCTATAGTAAGATCTTGATAATAAATGAAAATATAGTTAATAAACAGGAATTTTGTGTCAAAATTTTGCAGCCACTTCATTTAAAAACAAAACCGTACTGTTTACCTACGGGTTTGTTTACTTACAGTGGGTACGGAAAGTATTCAGACCCCCTTAAATGTTTCACTCTTTTGTTATATTGCAGCCATTTGCTAAAATCATTTAAGTTCATTTTTGTTCCTCATTATTGTACACACAGCACCCCATATTGACAGAAAAACACAGAATTGTTGACATTTTTGCATATTTATTAAAAAAGAAAAACTGAAATATCACATGGTCCTAAGTATTCAGACCCTTTGTTCAGTATTTAGTAGAAGCACCCTTTTCATCTAATACAGCCATGAGTCTTTTTGGGAAAGATGCAACAAGTTTTTCACATCTGGATTTGGGTATTCTCTGCCATTCCTCCTTGCAGATCCTCTCCAGTTCTGTCAGGTTGGATGGTAAACGTTGGTGGACAGCCATTTTCAGGTCTCTCCAGAGATGCTCAATTGGGTTTAAGTCAGGGCTCTGGCTGGGCCATTCAAGAACAGTCACGGAGTTGTTGTGAAGCCACTCCTTCGTTATTTTAGCGGTGTGCTTAGGGTCATTGTCTTGTTGGAAGGTGAACCTTCGGCCCAGTCTGAGGTCCAGAGCACTCTGGAGAAGATTTTCGTCCAGGATATCCCTGTACTTGGCGGCATTCATCTTTCCCTCGATTGCAACCAGTCGTCCTGTCCCTGCAGCTGAAAAACACCCCCACAGCATGATGCTGCCACCACCATGCTTCACTGTTGAGACTGTATTGGACAGGTGATGAGCAGTGCCTGGTTTTCTCCACACATACCGCTTAGAATTAAGGCCAAAAGTTCTATCTTGGTCTCATCAGACCAGAGAATCTTATTTATCACCATCTTGGAGTCCTTCAGGTGTTTTTTAGCAAACTCCATGCAGGCTTTCATGTGTCTTGCACTGAGGAGAGGCGTCCGTCGGGCCACTCTGCCATAAAGCCCCGACTGGTGGATGGCTGCAGTGATGGTTGACTTACTACAACTTTCTCCCATCTCCCGACTGCATCTCTGGAGCTCAGCCACAGTGATCTTTGGGTTCTTCTTTACCTCTCTCACCAAGGCTCTTCTCCCTGATAGCTCAGTTTGGCCGGACGGCCAGATCTAGGAAGGGTTCTGGTCGTCCGAAACGTCTTCCATTTAAGGATTATGGAGGCCACTGTGCTCTTATGAACCTTAAGGGCAGCAGAATTTTTTTTGTAACCTTGGCCAGATCTGTGCCTTGCCACAATTCTGTCTCTGAGCTCTTCAGGCAGTTCCTTTGACCTCATGATTCTCATTTGCTCTGACATGCACTGTGAGCTGTATCTTATATAGACAGGTGTGTGGCTTTCCTAATCAAGTCCAATCAGTATAATCAAACACAGCTGGACTCAATTGAATGTGTAGAACCATCTCAAGGATGATCAGAAGAAATGGACAGCACCTGAGTTAAATATATGAGTGTCACAGCAAAGGGTCTGAATACTTAGGACCATGTGATATTTCAGTTTTTCTTTTTTAATAAATGTGCAAAAATGTCAACAATTCTGTGTTTTTCTGTCAATATGGGGTGCTGTGTGTACAATAATGAGGAAAAAAAATGAACTTAAATGATTTTAGCAAATGACTGCAATATAACAAAGAGTGAAAAATGTAAGGGGGTCTGAATACTTTCCGTACCCACTGTATACTGGCAGATAGATGTAAATACATTTTGGAGTGAATTGTTAATCTAAGCATGACTGTCTTTGTAATACTCTAAGCAAGTTTGTTTGCTTAAAGTGGCAGAGCTCGAGTAGAAAAAACCTTGTGCTATATGGCATCCTCATTTACTTTGGCACAAACGTGCTTTCTCAAAGAGACATAAAACCAGATTGCAACACCAAAAGCTTCAACATATGAGTGTTTCGACTCCAAATACAGTAGAGTAGAATGATAAGGCCATCGTGGTGCATTGTGCTGAGACCCCACAGTGTATTTAACAATTGTAAATGTCTGTTGTTTAAAATGTTGTAATCATGCTTTTCCCATTGCCTGCTGGTTTCCTGGGATTTTCCTGGTCAGGAAGGCATGAACATGAGGCCATATCTTGTTTGTTTCAGTTCCTGTGAATGTCTCCAACACTCCTTTACTCCTGTTGATGTAGAAATAAAATATATGTTATAAATTATGTGTAAATGTATACAAATTCGGAAGTCGCATTTTTCTCTTTAAAATATTTTTATTATTCCACTGACGGTTAGGTTTAGGGTTTGGGTTAGGGGGTAGATTTAATAAAATATGCATTCCTGTTTTTACAACTAAAAACACAACTCACTTTTGGTACCACTCTGTGGACATTTCACTTGTAAACTTCCAAATTCAGCCACTGGGGGCAGTGTTTTTAAATTCGGTGAGCACAGACTGTTTTCAGCGAAAGATCTTTTCACCAACTGTCACGAATTCACAGTGAGATCAGTCTGGACGTACTTGAGGTCAAAAACTGGTATGACGCATGATTTTCCACGAATAATAATTAACGTTTCTGTTTTTTAGAAGAAAATAAAGAAAATGTTTTTAGAAGACTAAAATATTGGAATATATAGTGTATAAGTCATTGTGGCAGGGCGGAGGGCGGGGCCGGGTCGTGATCCTACACACCCGGTCCTGTATTAGGCTAATCAAGCCTCCAGAGAGTGATAAAGGTTGAGTGCAGAGGATTGTGCGGGAGAGAGAGATAGTTTACGGACATGTCCGCCATGTGTGTTTGTGTCCTTGTTTAAAGTTTCTCATTAAAATATTATTTATATCGTCAAGCTGGTTCTCGCCTCCTCCTTTCCATTGATCACGTTACAGTCATTTGGAAAGTTTTAATGATATTTTGATGGTGCTTTTTCAATTTCAGTTGTGTTCGTATTTATAGACATCACCAGACGCTGGGTTTCATCCCTGGTGATGCTCTGCCAGGCCTCTACTGCAACTCTCTTCAGTTCCTGCTTGTTCTTGGGGCATTTTCCCTTCAGTTTTGTCGTCAGTAAGTGAAATGCATGCTCAATCGGATTCAGGTCAGGTGATTGACTTGGCCATTGCATAACATTCCACTTCTTTCCCTTAAAAAACTCTTTGGTTGCTTTCGCAGTATGCTTCGGGTCATTGTCCATCTGAAGCGCCGTCCAATGAGTTCTGAAGCATTTGGCTGAATATGAGCAGATAATATTGCCCGAAACACTTCAGAATTCATCCTGCTGCTTTTGTCAGCAGTCACATCATCAATAAATACAAGAGAACCAGTTCCATTGGCAGCCATACATGCCCATGCCATGACACTACCACTAGACCCCGAAGCCACCGCCAGGTGCCGCCATTTAGAATTTCAGTCGCCGCCAGCCAATAATTTCGTAAGCCAAATTGAGCCACCATCTGATAAAGTTTGGCTGAGCCGGCTACAATTATTTTCATCAAATAATAATTCTATCACATAGAGACATACACACACGAAATATATAAACAATACACGAGATCTATTTTCCCACTGGATTCATAACAGCACAGTCTTGTGCTCGTTGCTACGATACACAGACTCACAGTGAATTGACGACCAATTAAAATTGCTCGTTTTCCGTACAGAAGAAGCGATGCATTTTTTTCTCGCACTGAGGTGAAATGGCGGAAAGCAGCAAGCAAGGTAATTTTGATCTCACTTCTCACATACTTTCCTAATTCCTACTTACATTTTTTTTAAATTTAGGCCTACCCAGACTTTTGTTAAATCTTCAGGGCACGGTTGTACAAACACCTGAATCAAAGATTGATGTTATGAACCAAATATTCTGGAACGGAGAGATTTATAGCACTGAAAGTGATATTACTGCAGTAACAAACCACCGTTTCCACATTGCTAATTCACGACGCATGCTTCAGTGTACATTGAAGTGAAATGCGCAAAACTTTGTCCAAAATAATACTGATAACAGTGTGTGTTTATATTTTTTTTTTACTGGTCAATTTTGAGATTTTTGGATATTTGTCTTCAATAACATGTCTTCTTTCAGACTTGTGGTGAAAAAAAGTCCGAAATACACATTTAGGTCTTTATTTTACTACACTTCGTCTGTTTGCGTCTGTAGATTGCTCATAAATTCAACAAAGGTTTGCGTTCTTAATCAACATACTTCTCCGCAATCTCTGCCGTCACCCTCTCATCACAGTATTGCATTTTGTAGAAATATAGTGTAAGCCATGCATTGCTTGGAAATATTGAGATCTAGTAAATCAGTATAACATAGACATCTGTAGACATGAAGTGGCAGCTTCAGCCATTTGCAGCTATGAAAAGTTTGGCGGCTGCAACAGCCATTTAGGTTTTGGCTGAGCCGGCTAGCCAGCCAATAACTTCATCAGCCAGCCATTATTCTCAAAACAAATGGCTTCGGGCTCTAACTACCACCACCATGCTTCACTGATGAGGTGGTATGCTTTGGATCATGAGCAGTTCCTTTCCTTCTCCATACTCTTCTCTTCCCATCTCTCTGGTACAAGTTGATCTTTGTCTCATCTGTCCATAGGATGTTGTTCCAGAACTGTGAAGGCTTTTTTAGATGTTGTTTGGCAAACTCTAATCTGGCCTTCCTGTTTTTGAGGCTCACCAATGGTTTACATCTTGTGGTGAACCCTCTGTATTCTCTCTGGTGAAGTCTTCTCTTGATTGTTGACTTTGACACACATGCACCTACCTCCTGGAGAGTGTTCTTGATCTGGCCAACTGTTGTGAAGGGTGTTTTCTTCACCAGGGAAAGAATTCTTCGGTCATCCACCACAGTTGTTTTCCGTGGTCTTCCGGGTCTTTTGGTGTTGCTGAGCTCACCGGTGCGTTCTTTCTTTTTAAGAATGTTCCAAACAGTTGATTTGGCCACACCTAATGTTTTTGCTATCTCTCTGATGGGTTTGTTTTGATTTTTCAGCCTAATGATGGCTTGCTTCACTGATAGTGACAGCTCTTTGGATCTCATATTGAGAGTTGACAGCAACAGATTCCAAATGCAAATAGCACACTTGAAATGAACTCTGGACCTTTTATCTGCTCCTTATAAATGGGATAATGAGGGAATAACACACACCTGGCCATGGAACAGCTGAGCAGCCAATTGTCCCATTACTTTTGTTCCCTTAAAAAGTGGGAGGCACATATACAAACTGTTGTAATTCCTACACCGTTCACCTGATTTGGATGTAAATACCCTCAAATTAAAGCTGAAAGTCTGCAGTTAAAGCACATCTTGTTCGTTTCATTTCAAATCCATTGTGGCGGTGTATAGAGCCAAAAAGATTAGGATTGTGTCGATGTCCCAATATTTATGGTCCTGACTGTACATCAGTAAGGCATGTTTTAAATTGCTTTAAAGTGATTTGGTTTGTCTACAGTACAATGTACAGTACCTGTAATACTCTAGAACTGGTTGTGTCTGTCTCTCATAGTCCTTTAGTCTCCTGGTGACAGTTTCAGGAGTGTCATCATCTCTCTGAACCAACGGTTCCCCGGTGACATCATCAAGACCCTGTGAACAATACAGACCATTGATTATAATCCAGTGACATTCATGACATCACTGCTGTGCTCATGGCCAACTCATTTAACCCTAATGTATTGTTCAGGTCATTTTTGAAACATTTTCATTTTGTTTCTTTAATAAAAATGGTATCCTTCATTTGAGTGGTCCAAGTCTTGGTTACATTTGCCTAAACTTGCCACCTGAACACACAACATTTTTATTAGTCTGGATTCAATGAGTTTTGTGGCAAAAAATTAACATTTGTTTTGTTCCAGGTCAAAACTGACCCACCATAAGGAAATGAATGGGAAAGGCTACAACACAGACACAATGAAGAAAACGTCTCCGGTTACAAACATAACTTCGGTTCCTGAGATGAAGGGAACGAGGCATTGCTGTAAGCACTGTAGGGAGTGTCCTTATACACAACCTTGTTGATACCCTTATACAATAACACCAATCCTTTGATTGGCAATGGTGTCTGAGCCCCACCCCTTCAGGCACACAGTTGGCCTATACTGTAGTAGCGGGCGCACACTTTTGATATACTATCAAAATCATGGGCATTGTAGAACAATCACCCGATATTCAAAAATGTCTACACGTATTTCCAAAAGTAAACCGTACATAATTATATTTCAAATTTACCATAATTCAAATCTTAAGCATTTGCAAATAGATATGCATCATAATAATCCTATTGAAAACAGCTGAGGGACAAATCTTCTTGGAATGATTTTAAGTGAAATATCCATCCGGATTCTTTCTGTAGGAGTATCCGTTATAAATTTCCTCCCCTACTTGGACGCTGGTGTCAGGAGCACAACTTCTCCCTCAACGTCAGTAAGACCAAGGAGTTTGTGGTGGACTTCATTGATGGTGATGGGGCTGTGTTCTGTCTTTCCACCTGGAGCGTCAGCAGCTTCAAGTTCCTCAGTGTCCACATCACTGAAGAACTCACATGGTCCATCCACACTGAGGCCATTGTGAAGAAGGCTCACCAGCGCCTCTTCTTCCTGCGACAACTGAGGAAGCTTGGAATGAACCACCACATCCTCACATGTAGAGAGCATCCTGACTGGCTGCATCACTGCCTGGTATGGCAACAGCACCGCCCTCAACCACAAAGCCCTCCAAAGGGTGGTGTGAATGGTCAGACACATCATCGGAGGTGAGCTTCCCACCCTCCAGGACATCTACATCAGACGGTGTGTGAAAAAAGCTCAGAGGATCATCAGAGACTCCAGCCACCCGAGTCATGGACTGTTCTCACTGCTATCATCAGCCAACTTCATGACAGCTTCTTCACCCAAGCAATCAGACTTTAGAACTCTTGATCTCTCACGATCAATCTACATCAGCACTGCACTTTATTAATCTTATTATCTCACACCGGACTGTCATAAATGATATTCTCTCTTAACAACACACTGGCAACTGACTATCAACCGACAGCTTGAATGTCAATACAGTACAATACAACCTACTGTATATTTTATATATACTCATTTTATTGTATACCGTGTATTGCATATTGTATGTCTCGTATACTGTACATTGTAAATTATTATTTGTGTATTGTGTTGACTAATTATGTGTATATTATATTATTGTATGTTTTTGCACTGAGAACATTTTGGCCACTCAATAAACTAAAACATTTTAAGAGCTTCCCCTTTCTTTTGGACTATAGTGAAGATAACTTAAATGCGCATTATATGAAAATTAATGGTGTAATTAAGAGCTAAATAAAATGTGAAACGTTAATGTTTTTACTTTAGAAAAATATGTGTTATTACATTTCGTAAAAAGAAAACAAATTATATAACACATGTATGTTTGGGTCGTATTTGACCCGCTAACAACTTACTAAGTGTGACCCCCAAACGAAAAATGCACTATGCAAATTAAAGTTACCCTTCTTCAAGAATTAGTATATTGAAACTGTCAACAAATCCTTGTATGAAGGTCAGCAGTTTTCCGACCTAAATCGAGATGACCTTCAGGCAAACTGTGTTGTGTTGACATAAGCTTGGAAGGCAAACACAGTTTCACACTTGGCTACTTTTCCATTTGACTAAAATACAGTGAACCTCTGTCTCCTGGTCTATTATTAAACATCCCCAGTATACATTCAGCATGAGTAAAAAATAAATACAGTAAATAATTGATTTTGTAGTGCAATACACCTATTTAAGAATAACCTTGATTCCCTGAGATGAATAGAACGAGACATTGCTGCAAGCAGCACTATAGGGAAGTCCTTCTAGATGACCTTGTCGAAACCCTTATTCAGTCACATCAATCCTCTGATTGGCAATGGTGTCTGAGCCCCGCCCCTTTAGGCACGCAGTTGGCTTGTATAAGCAGGTGCTCAGTCACCATTTCTTCAGAATTTTTGGACTGAGGGACGAGAGTGAGTCACTTATATTATAAAACGCTGTAGTAGTGCATCCAGGTTTCGCAATGTCTCGTTCCGTTCATCTTAGGGAACCAAGGTTACATGTGTATGTTCCCTTTTGATTTAGTTCACTCGACATTGCTGTAAGCACTATGGGGAACGATATCCCATCACACCGCAGTACTTGACATTACATTCCCAGAGTTATAACACTAAATAAGTATATTCATAAAGAGTCACATGCCACAGGCCGATGACTTATAAGTCATATTAAAGTGTATATGAATAGTTCCATGTGGCAGATGGAAACAAATGTATTCTGGGATTTATATGAACCATACAGATATACAAAGTATGGATTATTAACCCTCTAATGACAAAGTCGGGAGAGTAGGTTTTATTTCTTATTGGAGAGCTTATGACTTTAAAAGAAGCAGTTCAACAGCATATAATTAGCTGGATGTGTTGATTATAGTCGGTAGCCCACCAGTAATAAGAGCTCGGGCTCACCCGCTTGAAAGTAAGAAGCGCTCTATAAATAGAGGGCTTGTGAAGAGATAGATGCCAGGTTATAAAACCTGGCAAACATGTTTTATAAGGACCATCCTGCTGCCAAACATATGTCCTGTAAGGACACACCATTTGTCCACACCCATGATGAGGCCCTGCCTCTGGTTGAATCTGCTTTGACACCAATAGGTAAATTTGCGCCCTGTGATTTGTATGCGAGGGTGATCGCATCAACGATCCAGCAAGAGAGCCTTTGTTTGGAATAGGTTGCTCTTCATCTGAATTAAATAGTGGGGGAAGAAGGCTTGCAAACGAACCACCTGAGCCCTGAAAGCCGTTTATAAGACCGTATGCGTGTAGCCTTTTCTAGGTTTAATAGTGACTTTTGACAGATCTGAACTAAACTCCAGACATGAGCTGTCAGTCGACAGCGCCTGCATGTTATCCACCCGTTTAAATGAGGCCAAAGCCAATAGGAGTGCAGTCTTTAAGGAAAGTACCCACAGCTCAACAGATTCCAATGGCTCGAACGGGAAGTTTGTGAGTGTCTTCAGCACCAGATTCAAGTCCCAAGTCGGCACCATAGCAGGGCGAGGGGGTTTTCAAATGCCTCGCTCCCCTAAGGAACTTTAATTAATGACTAGATTATGTATGCCTCTCGATAAGCCAGCCTCCAGGGCATAAAATGCTGAGATAGTTGCTACATAAACCTTGAGCATTGATGGGATAAGACCAGCGTCCATGTCTTTACCATGTGAAGAGCAACAATTTGCAGACATGCGCCATTTAAGTGCATAGAGGCATCTCATGGATGGTGCCCTAGCTCGTAAAATGGTATTCATCACCAACTGAACCAATTCTGGCTGAGGGGGTCACACATATAGGTTCCACAGCTTTGGCTGGGGGTGCCAAATTGTGCCTTGTGCTTGAGATAGAAGATCTCTCGTCAGCTGTATTTCACATGGAGGATCGTCAAGTATTTCTATCATCTCTGTAAACCACAACTGATTGGGCAGTTTTGGTGCAATTAACATAACTGTTTCAATGGCCACTCAGACTTTGCTGATAACAGAATGAAGGAGGTGCACCAGGGAAACACACACATGCATTTCATCTGCCATTTGTAAGCCAACGCATCCATGCCCAGTGGGGCTTGGGACATGGAGTACCAGGGGGACAGTGGGCATTCTCTGCGGAGGAGAATAGGTCGACTTCCACTTTACCAAATATTTCTCAAATCCTCATCACTGTTTAAGGATAATGTCTCCATTCCCCTGGTAATACTCCCTGGTGAGACAACAGATCCGCGCCAAAATTCAGATGGCCTGGGACATGTGTTGCACGCAATGAGAGGAGATGACGCCCGGTCAATTGGAAGAGGCGTTGTGTCATGCTCATTAATTGTGGTGATCGAAGTCTGCCCTGAAGATTTATGTATGCCACTACTGTTGTGTTATCTGCACTAATCAGAATGCGGTGATTCACAATGTGGGAATAAAAAGCTCTCAAAGCTAAAAAGACAGACAGCAGTTCTAGGCGGTTAATGTGCCATGCCTGTTTCACACTGGTCCAAGTGCCTTAAGTCAGGTGTCCATCGCACACTGCGCCCCAAACCTGTGTTGGATATATCTGTGGTCACTTTTCTCCTGAAAATTTGACCCAGAATAACACCCTGTTGGTAGAAGGCCAGCGCTGTCCATGGTGCTAGAGCAGCGAGTCACCATGATGCGCATGTGCCCGAGCCTCCATTCACGATGTGGAACATGCCACTTGAGCCAGTACTGGAGAGGTCTTATGTGTAACAGACCGGTATGACTGCGGATGCTTCTTTCACAAAACACAACATTCTCTGAAATGACTTCAGTGACAATGTTTTCCCTAGTTTGAACTGAGACACATAATGGTCTGTACGTACTCCTTCATGTGGTGCGCGCGCATGCTCACGGAGATGAAAAGAACTCCTAAAAAAGGAGATTTGCTGGCTGGGGAAAAGTGTGCTTTTCATCTATATGATATTCAGATCAAGATTTTTCAGATGGCACAGCAGCAAGTCTCTGTGTTTGTTCAATAGTGCCTCTGATTGACAATGAACAAAACACTGTGTGCCTTGAACCGAGCATTATTTGGCTCTGGGCCGTGAATAATGGCAAGCTTTGGGCTCCTATGGGCTGGGTTTCATGTCAGGAATTTTTCTGCTGTCTGGCGGGTGTTTTTCCATCTGCATGTTTTTCGCACTGAGATGACAGGTGCTTACGCTTGGGCCACGGGTTGCGTGGCTTCCCAATGGCTCAGCAGTAGCTTTCGGCTCCACTGGTGCAGCAAGAAATGGATTCTTTGCCGGGCTCTGACCGGAATTAGATCGGAAGCCAGGAAAATGCTAATTCTCTATGGCAGAAATTGTTTCATCACTTGAGACAGCTTTTGCGCCTCGATGAGGCAATCGGCATTGCCAAAGAGACCATTGGGTGACATGGGGGTGTCGAAGAGGGTGCGTTCTCTACGTCACACCAAATATGCCGGGCCAGTACCACCAGGCTGCTCGCCACCAGCTTTTGTGGCTCGCAGAGCCAAATCTGTAGTGGTGCAGAGCTCTTTGAACAGCTCTGGACTGGGATCTTGCTCATCCATTTGTTTGAGGAGCTTAGCTTGATAAACCTGGAGCACCAACATGCTGTGGAGTGCTGAGCCAGCTTGGCTCAATGCTGTATAAGCTCTTCCATCCAGTGCGGACGTCAGACGACACGGCTTGGAGGGGTGGGATTTCCATACCATTGTAGTATTATGGCAGAGGTGAGCTTTGAGTAGACTTTTTCCTCAGTGTGTTCCACTTTAGTGAGGACGGCAGGTCTTTGTGAGCTCCGCGTGGACCTCAGGGAAGAATGGTGCACTCCTACAGACTGTGGTCTGTTGACGGCAGCCGGTTTGCAAAACTAATGATAGGGGACCACTCAAGACCCTATCCAGGCAACGCAATTTTTCTAAAGCAACCATGCCATTTTGTGGTGATTCTATGACACTTTCGGTTCACGTGTCAACTTGCGTGCTCTTCAGGACTAATACCGCAGTCCTTTACATCACAATGTGAAATGCTCTATCAGTTGAGCTATCGTGCTATTTGATCACCCTTGAACAAGCTTATAAATTTTGTTGATTATGAAATACAAGCATAAAAATATATTGCCTTACAAATCATGCACTTTGGTAAATTCTTTAGATGTCAGAAAATAGCATTATATAAGGAACAGGGTAAATTAACTGATAATTTGCCATTTTACTCGTAATTTGTGTGAAAGAAAAAAAGTCACTGTTTTTGTAGCACCTTTTGTGTTCATTTCACTAAGAAACTGCAGTGATACGTCCAACAGGCCACGTAAAAATAATTTTACAATCATGTAAGTAAAGTAATGTGATTCCATGAGACCAGGTTGTTCAAATCAGTCAAAGGTGATTCATATTTCTATGTAGTATTTAATTAAAAGACAGGAACTCTGTGACTATCTGTACATGCTCCAGTTTTATTGCACAAATGAGAGCAAAGTTCACTCAACAAATTCCTTGCTAAACAGAAGCATTCTTATCACTCTTCCCAATCCAGTAGACTTCAGAAAGTATCATGACCTACTTTACCTCAAGAAGTTTTACACCACTGTCACATTTTATAAATGATCTTAAGCTCAATAAACACATTTGATTATTTCTAGAATTGTGTGTTAATGATTTTTTATGAGCATTTAAAAATAAACCCAGCAATTATATTTTAGAGTAATAGTTAAAATTACAAGTTTCTATTTTCTTTTTAATTAACATTAACACAGCAAAAAATCCTGTTCTTACTCATTATTTTTTCCTTGTTTACAGTATGAATATCTAGACATCTTTAGAACAAATTATATATATATACACTGATGAGCCAAAAAACTTTGACCACCTGCCTAATATGCTGTTGGTCCTACGCATACCACCAAAACAGCGCTGACACACAAAGGTATGTACTCTACAAGACACCTGAAAGTGCCCTGTGGTCAGCAGCAGATCTACAAGACCCCTGAAAGTGCCCTGTGGTCAGCAGTAGATCTTTCTGATGTAAAAGAAAATTGGAATCATAGGACCAAGCAACCTTCTTCCACTGCTCCAAGGTCCAGTTCTGACACTCGTGTGCCCATTGTAGGTGCTTTTGACAGTGGACACTCTGACCGGTCCATACACAGCAGGGTTATGACACATTCCTCTAGTAACCATGATTTAAATTTTCTGTGCCTTGTGCCACAGTAGATCTTCTGTCAGTTTGGACCAGATGGGATGGCCTTTGAAGGCCTCACGCATCGATGGACCTTGGGCGCCCAACACCCTGTCGCTGGTTTGTGGTTTGTCCCTCCTCTGACCACTGTCGGTAGGTACTCACCACTGCTGACCGGGAGCACCCCACAAGCCTTGCCCTTTCAGAGATGCTCTGAACCTGTCGTCTGGCCATAACATTTTGGTCCTTGTCAAAGTCGCTCAGGTCTTTACTCCGCCCCATTTCTCCTGCATTCAACACATTTACTACGAGAACTGATTGTTTGCTTACCATCTAATACCTAGACCTTGACATGTGGCCTTGTTAGAAGATGATCAACGTTATTCACATCACCTGTGAGTGGTCATAATGTTTTGTCTCATCAGTGTATACGTATATATTAGATTAAAAAAAATAACTAATTAATCTAGTTTTTAACTAGTTTTCTGTGATTTAATCTTAATAAATGATGGTACAAGGTACTTTAAAACATTACAATTTATCCATAAATATATTTACTTTACACTTTATCTCAAATAACTTACAAGAACTTAATTAGTCATAATTTATTTTAATTATTTAAATATGTGCATGTTAAAATGTTCTGCTTTTATTGTTTTGTTTAATGATTAACAGTTTTCTTTATCAATGATAAAAAGGATCATCAACATCTGAACATCTTTGACCTGTTTTAACACATTCAAAAGAATGAGGGAATGATAAAAGGTCATAGAACTCACTGGCTTCTTTGGCGGGTTGAAGTCTATATTATAGACCCTGCCGCTGGGAAGATGGACCCAGCGTGACGTCAGACGCTCTCTGATGGTCTGGAAAGGCACGTCCAGATTGATAACAGTGTTCACATTACACGTGCTGTCCAGCGCCTCAGCCTGAGCCACAGTACGGGGGAACCCTGCCAGGAGAGCGGAACTGAATGAGGGGCGAAATGGTCCAGTTTGAGTCGTCTCAAAGAGTAGACTCTGCTTAAGGTCAAATTTGGCTGATTTGAGTGAAAATGTTGTGGCTGGTTATATTAAACTCTGCTCTTATCACCTGAAGTGGAAAACGCTTTTAAAGACCCAATGAAATGGTTTGAGGAGCACAATTTTCTTTCTTGTGTTGACGCATTTCCTGTTGAATCAAAGATGGAGCGGGTTCCTTTTTTAAAATACACTTTAGTTTACATCACAGCCATGAACCATTATTTACTACATGCTAACGCTATTCGGTAGCAGATAGTATTAGGTTAGGGCTGGGCGATAAAACGATATCAATATTTATGTATATAAAACAAAATCTATATCAATGATAGACTATTGAGTAATTTTTTATATTTATCCTATGTTTGACGATCGGATCAGGCACGTGTCGCTAAAGATGCATGCAGTTCGGAAAAGTATACACTCACAGTTAACAGAATCACTGTAATGTGAGCCTGTTAGGAAGTATTAGTAGGCAGCCCTGCTGTCATGGAAACCAGCAATGAGGCCAGATGAAGCTCTGTAGCCGCTAGCTAGCAGCTAGCTATCCGGATAATGGACAATGCAATAAAACAGCTATCGACTGAACATAACAACTCCCACGTCAACACCATTGCTGTTTATTTATGTACTATTTAGTTCAACTTTTTTCATGATACATAGCACTGTCACAGGCAAGAAACTGTTTCGTCGTCTTGTGACGCTTATTGGTGGTTGGCAATCCCGCCTATGGGGCATTACTGCCACCTACTGAAGTTGAGTGTGAGCGTCACAAGAAAGTATTTTGTGAAGCCGAATGTCAGCTGAACATAATGAAATTGGTGAAATTTAATAGAAAAGAGGTCACACACCTTATGCATGATTAAATCCTAATCTGTGTACTTTCAAAGTTAGCTTAGCCTCTGGAGTTTGCTTGTAAACAAACCAAAAAGATAACAAACATGTGGAATGCAGTTCTGCCCCCATAAATGATATGAAATGTATATCATGATAAATATTGATATCGAATGATATGAAATAAATATAATGATAATTTTTTGGGCCATATCGCCCAGCCTTATATTAGGCGTAAGAGACATTCTCATTCTAGGGAGAATTTTATTACACAAACCTTTGTTTACGTCCCTACGTTAAAGATGATTCAGCCATTTTTTTGTCTGTTTTGCTGGAGTAGACTTTTTGGAGTAAATTTTAAATGCGTATATCTGCTAAAACCTTGTTGCTAGCATATAGGGCCAGTGGTGGTTCAGCAGTTAAGGCTCTGGGTTACTGACCAAAAGGTCAGGGGTTCAAGCCCCAGCACCGCCAAGATACCACTGTTGGGCCCTTGAGCAAGGCCCTTGACCCTATCTGCTCCAGAGGCGCTGTTTCATGGCTGACCCTGCATTCTGACCCCAGCTTGGTTGGGATATGTGAAAACAACTGCATTTCATTGGCTCTGTACCAGTACTCTCCACAAAGACAATAAAGTTGAATACTTATACTTATATAGATGAGCTCAAAGCTAACAGACATGGACTAAAAGCCACAAAACTACAATTTCATTACACAGAATTGGAAAAATAATGATTGTTTCCAAACATTTTTCCCAAATTCTACCCTGGTCCGCCATTAAACAGATAGTCCTGCCCCAGACTTACGCCATTGATTGGAGCCAATGTTGTTGTTGTGTCAGATCAATGTTTCACTGAGACACAGTCTTCACACTTAGAAGAAATCAAACCTACAAATGGCTAACTAAAAGTTGTCTCTGCACATTAAGCTGAGACCGGTGAAGGTATTTATCATCACATGACGAGTTTATATACAGCATTTTTGGCATGATTTGTGGTAGAGTGTTTACCATCTAGAAGCCAACTGCTAGGCCCCATACTCCGCAGGCTGGACAGGATGAGACGAGAGATGACATCGTCAGGAACCAGCTGACCCTGATCAATACAAGACTTCATCAACAGGCCCAAATCTGTGGAAAACACAGAAGAGATCAAAATTTTATTGCGGCCATTTTATTAAATAAGTAATTGCATTATCCTATACATTTTACTTACATTTTATCTGTTGATTGACATTTTCAAATACTATTCACATTACAAGTGTGATAAATCACATTTTATTGATCATTATATAATTTTAATGGCTGTAAATGAAAATTTTTAGCATGATTGCCATGGTTAGGGGCTTTTGTCTTGGTCAGAAGTTGTTTTAACATCACCTTGGCTAAAGTCCCATTAGATATGGCTTTTACCTATTCCAGTTACAGTTGTTTAGTTGTTATGACTGGTCACCATTCCACCACACCACCTTTCTTTTCACCATTTCTAATCACCTTTTAGCTTTTATGCAGTTCACTTAAATACAAAGTCTCTCAATTAATGTGAGGTCATAAAAAGTTAGACTCAAAAAAAAAATTTATTTAGTCATGGACAGTGGTTCCACATGTTTGAAAAGTTTTCTTAAATTGCAATTACCATGTATTTTTAACTTAAATACTTCAAGTTATATACTATGAAACTAGTGGGCAGGGGACTTGTATTTCCCAGCATGCATTGCATGGCTCTCGACAGGAATAGAGTAAATGTTACAATTAAGTTTTATAATATTAGTCTTTCTGCAAGATAAATGTAAAGGGGGAGACGTGTTGGTGTTTAATGTTTTGTTGTGTTATTCAAAGAGCTTCAGTTATGTTGGAGTTTACTGTGGTGAATTGAGCTGTTCAGCTTGTAGTCCAAAAACCTGGAAAAGAATTCACTATGGGATCCCTCTGGTTTTTTTCAATGGGTTTTTAACATTTTCTTTCTAACAAAAGAGTAAAATAAGGTCTGTGGTAATCATTACTTGATGAAATGTTGATGTTTTGTTCATACATCAAATGTGAATTTTGAAGCTGTATTGAATTATATACCGTACTTATTTCCAAACATGCACAGCGGCTTCAAAATTCCTGTTTGAGGTATGACTGTGTGTCATTTATGTTGTAGAACAAAACGTCTAAGTTTCATCAAGCAATGTTTACCACAGACCTTATTTTACTCATAAGTTCTAAAACCCAAGAAAATCCAGAGGGAACCCATGGCGAATTAGACTTCACCTCTAGTGGAGCTTAAGCTTCGGTTGAGGACAGGTACAAGTTACAGTTGTTCTATATTGCTTTACTCATTGAGCAATTGCAATGCTAATCAAAGCATAGTGTTAGCAATCAGCATGCTAGCAGTCACTGTACTATCTAGCTAGGATTTCTCTACTTGAAATATTTAAGTTGAGATTATTTGTTAATTTTAAGTTCAGCCAAAGAGTTCAATTTAAAATTAAGTTCCATCAAAATGTTAACTTTAACTTCAGTTAACTTATTCAATATTTAAAGTTAAGAGCAATTAACATGCATGTGCAGTTAGAAATTACAATCGGAAAGTTCTTTTAGCTTTAACTTGGGAGTTTATAAACTTGATGTAACTGATTGCCTCAAATGTTTTGAGTTCTGCTTACTTAATAGGGTTTACAGTGCTGTCGAGTCCCATGCAAAGTGTGCTAACTAGAAATCATCTGCCCAGTTTCAGCTAACCAAACAAAAAACATTCATGTTGTCCAAATACAAATGGATTAAGTAAAGCTGAGGACACATTTTTTTTTAGTTGAATCAACTCAGTTAATTTAAGCTCCCATGGTTATGTAACAGTAGCCAGCTGGTAGGTAGCTGTGCACTGTGTAAACCTCACTCCCCAGAGGCACACTAGCGAGTGACGCTTGGTGCTGTAGCCTTTAGCCTCCTCGTCAGCGCACCTGCCTCCCACACCAGAGACGCCGGGTCAATGTTCAGAGCGGGTCGAGCAGGAACGGTTACACAGGTGCCATGACCCGGATGGGAGTGAGGTCTAGGGGGTGAGTGTAATGGTGGCCAGCTGATAAGTAGCTGTGCCGTATGAAAACCTCACTCTCCTGGGCTCAAGAGGCGCACTAGCAACTGATGCTAGGGGCTGTAGCCTTTAGCTTCCTCATTAGCGCACCCGCTTCCCACGTTCAGAGTGGTTCGAGTTACATGAACTAATTGAGTAATATGAACATGGGAGGATTGAGTAAAAATGGCGAAAGTGAAAGTTTTTTTTTTTTTTAAGTGTGTCTAATGAAACCCATAATGTTCAAGAAGCCTTTGATGTAATTTGGAAACATTGTGTTATTTGTTGGTTAACACTGTGGTTCATTTGTTTGTCATTGGTTTCATGTTCATGTCTGGGCTGATCTCATGAGATAACTGATGAATTCATTTCTTCAGCATGTGTCAACATAGCAAGGTGCCAAGTTACTAACAGGGACAAGGACAGCACAACATCTGGCTCCCATTTGTGGTGTTTATTTTTCTTCATTTGTGCTTCGTCTTCCTTTCTATCTTGTTTATTTGCAAAAGACATTTCTTGTCATCTCTTGTTTTTTTTGTTTTTTTTGTTACTGTTTAAAAAGACCAGATGGCGCAATACTAAGCCTTCATTTTGAGAAGCATGATTTGCAGCCTCTTTAATAAACTACCAGTCCCTGCATTCTCTAGACATGTTTAGTATGCAGGACAGGCAGTTATATTGAGACATTCTATTGAGAGGCCATAAGAGCACAAATAAATGCCCAATAAAAGGTAGGCCTACAAATATTTTTTACATATAATACACACAAAAGATTAACATCATAACAGTGCAAGTCTAAAAAGCCTGGGTGATTAGTGGAATAATTTTGTTATTTTTATTTTTTTTATTAATCTCCAGACAGTCTTTAAAACAACACTCAACATTGTGCTGCGCTGTCCAGCTGGAGGTGCGAGTTGAAAAAATACTTGAGGAAATGCTTGGCTGTTAACTCTTTCAGGCATTTCCGAAACAAAAATGAGTGTATAAGGAGAAAATGGGTGTATATGCAAAATCTATATATGATGTGTCTCAAAATCTAGTGAGCTGCTAACCTAGACAGCATTTTATTGCATCATATGCGCGAGCTGACTCGAAAACTACTGTCTATGTAGGCAGCTCACAACGTTTTGAGACACGGCCGAAGTTTAGCATTTGTTCTGATAATAAGAAGCCCGTAAATCCGCATTCTATTCAGAAATTCCTCCATTCGACTTTGTAAAGTGTCCTTTTGTCACTGCTACGTTAAGTCTGAACTACTATTGACGGGAAAATATTCAGTCGTAAAGATTCGGTTATTCATTGGTTCATGTCAATAAATATTTAGTATATGAGAACAGTTATCGTGCTTAATGTCTTACCTGTCTTTGCCTCGATATTGGCCCGCAGCAAGTCCCCACTGGAAAGATGCTTGAGCCCGAAACTCTGCGCTATCCGACTGGACACGGTCCCCTTCCCGGAGCCCGGGGGCCCCATGATCACAGCACGAAACACACTCTGCAGACGCATGCTTAAATGTATCCAAAAATGCAACTTTTATTAAACTATGTGTTTAAAAACAAAAAACAAAAAGTCAAATAAACAAATGTCCCCTTAACACACCGCCCTTCGTTCTGCTATCCTATGACAGATATCATGTGAAAAGTAATCCTGGGATTTGCAGTGTCTTCTTTGTGCTCAAAGCACGAAATACGCAACTCTACTTTTTTTTATTTTTTTTTTGACCAAGAATTAAGCCAGACCTTTTCACGTGGCACACGCGAACGCGCCCCGGAGACTCGCTTACACTCGCTTACGCGTGAGAACACCTGCAGTATTGCGTTTGATTTCCAACGGCAGAAAATAAATAATAATGCAACACTTAAGTTACATTAGCAGGGGCGTCGATTCCTGGGGGATGGGGGGCAGGTAACCCCCACAATAATCAAAGCAAGCAAGTATTAAATTACACAATAATTACACAACAAACAAAAAAAATTGCACAATTCAATCTGATAGAATTTTGTTATGAAATTCAAATGTGTACATCTTAAAAATAGGCTAAAATATTTGTAGTGTAGTATTACTAGGCTACTTTATATTACAATTAATTATATTAGCATGTAATGTGTAATATGAACACATTGTCATCAGAATCAGAATGAGCTTTATGCCTTAGTATGCTTTTGTCATGGTGACAGAAGCTTCCAGTGCAAAGATACATACATTTACATTTAAACATAAATACATAGTGACATAAAAATTTAAAATAAGATATAGCAGATCAATAAAATGAGAAATATACAATAGAGCAATGTTTTTTCTTATATTTATAAAAAATTCATTATTTTATTTTGTTCTAACCCTACACTCTTTTAAAAAAAGTGTTCTTAAATGGTTCTTTGCAGCACCCTAGGTTCCACAAAGAACCTTCTACTTGTCAAGAACCATTTTTTTATGATGTAGGGTTCTTGATTTGAGTTACATGGTTCTCTGGAGATTAAAAAGGTTATTTGTGTTTCAGTAGGTTCTTCAGTTCAGTGTATGGTTCTCTGAGGTATCATCTAAGGTTTCATATGGGAAGCCCTCCTAGCTGTGTGTTTGTGTCTGTACACACACACATAGTACTAAGGGTTCATTAGAGAACTTGCAATATCATGGTTCCTTGTGGAACATAAAAGGGTTCTTTGTAGATCTTAAAAGGGTTCTCCTATGGCATCACTCTGAAGAACCCTTATTGGGTCTAACTGGAACCTTTATTTCTAAGAGTGTAGTTCTAACTTTTGGAAAGGAGGCTGCAGTACTTCTGAACAATAGAAAAATAGAGTTTTTGCCGAAATGAAAAACATTTCATTTTTATTCCCTGATTTTGACCATGGTGAATGTAGTAATGAGATGATCTATGGTATATCATACTCTGTTGAATATGTCTCAATGAAATTTCGATACAGAGGTAAATTTGATCGTTTTTAATTGTCTTCTGTTACATGAGTTCATTCTTTTCTGTACTGTATACAGTAGATGACACTGTGGCATAAAAATGAACTGAACTAACATATATAAACAATGACTGAATATAGGAACTATTGCAACTGACTCCACAGCACAGGGACACCTGCCCTTTGTCACACTCCTTACATCACTCTTCTTACTTTCTTCTAAAATGATTTCTCTTCTCCTCTGTCCTTCACCTTTACCTGGCACTTTCTGAAATGTAAGACGGTAGGCTACTAACTTGCTTGCTGGCAAATTGGCAGAGAAATCTATGCTGTAATGTGCTGACTTATGGTGTGTTCACATACTACTTGAAGTGAGCGTTTCGCGCGGCACGATTACAGACAAAGTCAATGCAAAGATGCAAATAGACGCAAAGTCGTGACGGGCAGCGCAGATGAAGCGAATGGCGCGACTCGCATACGCAAAATCGCTTCATTCGCGTATTTGTGCAAGTTTACATTTTTCGACTCAAGCGAAAAATCCGCATGATGCGTTGTCGCGAAAGCCGATCAGCATTGACATTGTCCGGATGTCACTGGCGTACTGACATAGTAGCAGAAGAAATCTGGAAAAATGGATGAAAACATTGTTGTAGCGGTGTGTGGGCACCCGGAATTGTATGACACAACATCATACATGTACAGAGACCGGACTAAAAAAGACATCGCTTGGAGGAAAGTGAGCGAGGAAGTTGTTCTACCTGGTAAATTCTGAAAATATGCGCGTCTACTTGATTCCAGCTATCGGTTATACTTAACTATGAACCAAGTCGTAGAAGCCCCTCCTCCTGTCCTTTTCCGGAAGAGAAGGGGGAATACTCACAGGTTCACATTACTTGCAAACGCAAGTTTAAACACACATTTATAATCCAGCGGTCAAACTCACGCGAGCAATGCAAGGAGAAAATTTCCTTTGCGTTGTATGTGAACGCACCATTATATTTATTGTAGTTCTGTGCAGATACTTTATTATACATTTCATTTATTTCGGGTCCTGTGAGATGGTAATGCCCAGGAACCTTAAATTAAACATATTTTGCACACAAAAAACTATGTAATGCAATGTACTTAACATATGATTGTTTTATCTGCTTTTAAATACACTTTCCTAGTACAATTTCTAGGCCTGCATTGCAGAAAATTGTATTTAAATGTGATTTGTGCTAATGGACACTGTAAAGTGAGCCTAATTAGCAAAAAAAAACAAAAAAACAGACAGATGGCTGCTCAAGTTATTATGCAATAGTGATTATGTAACGTGTAAGATGGTTAAATTAGGTCAGCTCTAGGCTTTAGAGTTCACATTATATTAACTTGATTAAATCAACACTAAATTGTGGTGGGCTATGAAAGTTGACTGATTTGAGTGGCACTTATTATGTTTTATGTGAAGTCTATTCACCACTATTTACACTTGACTGAATAATGCACTCATCATTAATCAGCCAACAAATGATTGACAGGAGGAGTTCTATTAAAATAGTGGTTTGCACTCTCCAGTCTGTATGTTTAGAACTATAGTTCCTTCAATACAATGGGACAAAGACAGGATTTGTAAACCCTATGTCGATGTTAATTAACAAAGTAGTGATAAGGATGATAAGTGATACGTCGCTGATGTGCAGATGCCATGCATGTTATGTAGGCTAGGTAGTAAATAATAAAAAAGAAAAAACAATAAGTAAAAAAGAAAAGGACTATATTTTTGCTGGAAGTGTGAAATCGGAGCTCATGAACTACAAACTAGCATTTTGGTTGCTAGGGTACTCTGAGTGATCTGGATGGTTGCTTGCAACGCTAAAATTAAAAGAGCCTCCTAACCTTTCTTTAATGTAAGTAAATAAAACAGCAGAACTAAAATCATCAAGCAGCATGATTTTAAGTATCATGCTTGTAGCTAAAATGGCATAACTTGTAGCCTAGCACATAAAGGTGCCTCAAGAAGTCCCCGCAGGCTACTCGGCCTGACATGCTCCTTATGGTTTGGATTAGGGATGGGGTTAGAGCGCCTGCTGTCTGCCAGGAAAAACCTGGGACCTTTGAACTACCAGCTACTAGTTCTAACTTCATCAAATGCTACTCTTCCTTTTCCTTCCTTGTGCTGTGCAAATTGCACTCCCATGTGGTCAAGATAAAAAAAATATTAACCATTTTACAGTTTACAAGCTTGACATTACACTACAGGGCATACAAATCATAGATATAGATTTAAAGGGGTAGGTCACCCATAAATGAAAATTCGATCATCTTTTACTCCCCCTCATGCCATCCCAGATGTTTATGACTTTCTTTCTTCTGCTGAACACAAACTAAGATTTTTTGTAGAATATTTGAGCTCTGGAGGTCCATACAATGCAAGTGAATGGTGACCAGAACTTTGAAGGTCCAAAAAGCACATAAAGGCAGCATAAAAGTAATCTATATGACTCCAGTGGTTAAATCTATATTTTCAGAAGTGATATGATAAGTGTTGGTGAGAAACAGACCGATATTTAAATCCTTTTTATTTTTTACTATATATGTCCACTTTTACTTTTCATTCTTCTACTTTAGTTTTTGCCGATTTGTATTTGTTTTCCATATCACCACCTACTGGGCAGGGAGGAGAATTAATATTCAAAAAGGACTTAAATATTGATCTGTTTCTCGCCCACACCTATCATATTGAAACTGTGGAGTCAGTGGAGCATCATCATCTACAGCAGAAAACATACATAGCACCCAGGCGCTCTAACCCCATCCCTAATCCAAACCATAAGGAGCATGTCAGGCCGAGTAACCTGCGGGGACTTCTTGAGGCACCTTTATGTGCTAGGCTACAAGTTATGCCATTTTTGCTACAAGCATGATACTTAAAATCATGCTGCTTGATGATTTTAGTTCTGCTGTTTTATTTACTTACATTACGCCCCTGCCAAGTCTATTTTAATTTTTTTTTCAGACTGATTAGAACAATTCAGGGCCAGGCGTGCATCCTCAAGGCCCGGCCATGCCCTCCTCCTTGTCATGCTCCTCCACCACACTACTCAGTACTTCTACAGCTGTACTTCTGCCGGCAGGTCTTCCCCGCCTCTCTGGAGCCCTGGGAGAGGGGAGGGAGAGGAGAGAGGGAAAGAGTGAAGGGGAGAGAGAGAGAGAGAGAGAGAGAGAGGAAGAGGGAAAGAAAAACTTGCTCGCCAGACCCCGGACACGCTGTCTTCTGGTCCTCAGCACTCCGCTCAAATTGCTCTATTGTTTACCTTTTATATGCAAATGTGGTCCTCCTTCTTATGTAAAAACATTTCACGACGATCAAGTTTGTAATACTTATCATTGACCCACTGCTGATAACCATTTTATAAGTTATGGTCTTTATTCAAATAAATACTCAGAGTGCCGCTGCAGTGACACTGTAAAAATGCTTCCAGTGTGAAAGCCCTGTCGAGAGTCTGCAGCTGCAGTTATGATGTAGTTAGGCTGACGCTATGCTCACATCTCGCTCAAGCTTGCGATATGTAACAGGCGTTAAACGTACAAAAGATTACTTTGGCCGGCAAAAAAAAAACACTTTTTGTATAGAAAAAAGCTCCAAAAAGGGGCAGGAGCTTTAAACCACCAGCAAAGATATAGGAAGCCCCAATCTAACCCTTTCCCTAACTGTGGAAGTGACACCCCCTTTTGAAGTTGGTGCAACCCCCTTTTGGAGTAGTCCCACCCCCTTTTTAAGATTTTGCCCTCAGTTGGAAGTGCAGGCCGGAGATCTGAAATATTCCGTTTCTGAGATTCTTGGTGGCACTGGGCGGAGCATACATGTATATTCATGAGTTTCCTGTTTTGTGTTAAAGCGACAATGAAAATATTAGTGCCTGCTTGGATTACAAGTCATCTAAACTATGTTTTCCAGAAGGTAATTACATTTCTGCATCAAAAAAAGTTAAGCTTAACTGTTCATCTTTTCACAACAATTAGTAGATTGTGCATGCACTAATATGTTCAGTGTCACTTTACCCAAAACAGGAAACTTGGGAATATTCATGTATGCTCTGCTCAGTTCAACAGAAAATCAGAACACCCTAGACCTCCAAATGGGGGAGGGGTTACTCTAAAAGGAGGCGTGGATTATATCTCTAATGAAAATATAGAGCTCACCCCTTTTTTTGAGCTATGCCTGCAGCTACCTTCTCCCTAGTTGGAGATCTCTGGCATTCACCTATACCTACTTGAGATGACACGGGGTGGGTCAACTGAAAGAAAACTGCATCATACTGAACGGAACACATGGTAGCCTATGAGGCACAGCCTATACTGAATGTGACTATCGCTGTAGGTGTCTAGAAGAAATCAGTTGAGCTGGGAAGGTCTCATGAGATTCTCATTTGCTGTTACTAAGGTTAGGGTTAGTTTTTGAGGTAGAGAGAGTATTTCATAAATTAGATTTGATTGTGTATTCAGTAATATACTCATATACTCGTGATTTATCCACAAGATGGCGCCCTCCGGTGTAGTTTGGTCTGAGCACTTAACCTAGAAATGCTGCATTTTGGAGAAGGATATAGCTGCAGGCATTGCTCCAAAAGGGGACGTGACCTCCAAATCGCCATTGAAGATATAGGGAGTCCCAAAAGTAACCCTTTCCCTAACCTTAACCGTGAGTGAAAGTGATGCCCCCTTTTGGAGTTGGCGCAACCCCATTTTTATGTAACCCCACCCCATTTTGGAGTAATTTCGCCTTCTTTTGGAGATTCCGCCTCGATTTGGAGGTCTCCGTCCTGCAGCTATACCTACAGTGGATATAATAAGTCTACACACCCCTGCAGAAAAGTCCTGGGCATTGTCTGAAGTTGAAGTTTAGCTCTCAAAACCAATATTGAGAGGGGTGGAAGGAGAGGATGCCAGCTGACTGTGGACTTTCTACTCTTGAAGCAGAACAACAGTGAGACTGGGTAATTTGGAGGACTTGTGGGAATATTGACCGATGGCCTGTATATGTCTGGAATTATATTGTTACAAGTTTCTTTGCAAAATCAATCAACATGACAGAAATCGATAGTGACAGTATGATTATAGTGAGGAAGAAGGAAGTAAGGAAAGTGAATGTTGAGGTAATGAGAGGAGACAAAGACAAGAAGGGGAAAAGTCAGAAAAAAAGTAAAAAGATTAATCTAGCGTAGGTAAATCGGAGAGTGAAGAAAGAGAAGGTGAGAAGTCAAAGAAAGGATTGATGAATGTAGTGGTTATGTTCGAGGGAGAAGGAGGGGTTAAGAAGGTCGATCCAATCAAACTAACAAAAATCATTAATGGACAGGTTGGGGAAGTAAAATGTGTAAGAGTATTAGGAGATGGAAATCTTTTCATAGGGTGCAAAGCTGAAGCACAGCATTGGGAAAGTTAAAGTGTTTAAGGTTGTAAAAGTTGGAGAAAAAGACTCAGTGTTAGTAAGGGGGTGATCTATGGGTTCCTCTCAGTGCAAACATAAGATAACTAGTGGAGAACCTGAAGGTGGAAAATAATATGGTGAAGAATGTTAAAAGAATGACAAGGGGAGCAGAGCAAACAGCATGGCAACAACATGCAGTTGGTCAGTGTATCAAGAAGGAATGATAGGAAATGACCATTATCCAATATGGTGTAAGATAAACATTGAAATTCCCTTGACCACAGAAAGCATGGATGGGAAATGGAATTTTAAGAAAGCTAATTGGGGGAACTTTCAGGAAATAAGTCATATTTACTTAAACCAGATTAATAATTAAATGAATATGGAAGTACTGTATAACCAAATTAAGCAGGGAATAAGGTTGGCTGCAATAGAAGCTATCCCTAAGAGAAAAGGAAATATACAGAAAAAAATAATGCTGTGGTGGGATGATAAGTGCAAGGAAGCAGTGAGGTACAGAAACAGGGCATTTAAACTGGTGAAAAGAACTCATAATTTCCAAAATATGATCAAATATAAATAAGCACAGGCAGTAGTAAGGAGGACAATAAGACACATGCAAAAATGATGCAATTGGAAATGAAACTCCAGTAGGAGAGGTGTGGAGAATGATTAAAAGGATGGCAGGGGACAGAAAGGATTGGAGTTATCCAGTGCTAATTGATGGAAATGAAATAGCACTAACTAATAAGGAAAAAGTTGAGATGATGGCAAGTACTTTTGCTAAGGAAATAACTCTAATAATCTATCTGAACAAGGAAGAAGAGGCAGAGAGGAAACAAAATATGATTCCAGGGAGATATTGTGTAGAAAAGATGATAGTGATTGTGAGCTAAATGTACCTTTTAACATGGGAGATATAAATAGAGCATTGGAAAAAACTAGAAAAACAGCTCCTGGTAAAGATGAAATATGCTACAATGTGATAAAACCCAGAAACGTAGAAAGTCTTGAGAAATTACTATTGCTATATAACAAAGTGTGGGAAGAAGGTTGAATGCCAGGAATCCGGAAAGAGGTAAAAATGAAACTAATAAGGAAGCCTGGAATGGTTGACCGTAAGCCAGGAAATTACAGACCTATTGTCCTGACATCACACGTATGTAAATTAATGGAACATATGATTAATGAGAGATTCATGTATTTCCTCGAGAGTAGAATCATAATAACATATCAAAGTGAATTCAGAAAAGGGAGAAGTACTATGGATCCAATAATATGTTTAGAGGATGAAATAAGAAAGGCCCAAGTAAACAAAGAAACAGTAGTGGCTGTATTTTTTGATGTTGAAAAGGTCTATGATATGCTATGGAAAGAAGGACTTTTTTGCATCACAATGCATTTATTGGGTGTTGGAGGAAAACGATTTAATTGGATAATGGAGTTTCTAGACAGAAGAACTATCCAAGTGAGTATGGGAACAGAGATTTCCAAACAGTGCATAGTAGAAAACGGAACACTCCAAGGGAGCGTATTAACCCCGACTCTGTTCACCATTATGATTAATGGTATATTCTTAAATATCACAAAGGACATGGGGACTTGACTTGACTTGACTTGACCTACGTTACATTAACAATACCTGACACTAAACAATGGCAAACATGAGGGCTTGAATACAAGGAAATGGCTAACAAGTAAACAAGACAACCAATCACAAGACTAAACTATAAAAAAGATAACAAGACTATATGAACTATAACCAATGAAAAGACAAGACTAATAACAAAGTAATCAAACAATGAATCAATGAAAACAAGACAGATGAACAGGGGAAACATATGACAAGATCACATGAGGGAACAGGAACTTAACTTGAAAATAACATGAAAAAACATGAACCATCAGAATAAACATCACATTAACATGGAAACAACATAAAATATGTAGCTAGTTGATAAATGTAAAAAAGTGATAAATGTCATGAGATGTCTTTCGGGACTAAAATGGGGGCTAATGTTATAGCTTTGATATATATTTATATAGCTTTAATAAGGTCAAGATTAGATTATGGAAGTATTGCTTATGGCTCTAGATATTGTGCAAGCTCAAGCTTTAAGAGTTTGTTTAGGAGCAATAAGGGCTACCCCAGTGTGTGCAATACAAGTGGAAGCTGGAGAAATGCCATTGGGGTAACGCCGAAATCAGCTGGTAGCCAGTTACTGGATTAATTTGAGGGGGCATAGTGACTAAACCCAACCAACCAAAAAAGGTGTTCCAAATATGTTTGGAGAAGGAAAGGATGCATAGAGAAAGCTTTGTGTGGACAGGAGATCAAATAGCAAAAGATGTGGGAATATATGATAACGAATTTGGAGAAACTGATATATGGCCCATTAAACCAGTATGGGTGCTGGAGTATCCATGGAATTACTGAAGATTAGACAAAATAGCAAGACTTCTGATATTATAGGTGAGCACTATAGGTATAGGGACCGTAAATACATAGACAATATTCAGATTTTCATAGATGGATCAAAAGATTTAGAAACAAATGCAACAGGATCAGGAGTTAATGTGCCTAGTTTCCAAGTGGATCTTAATAAAAGAGCCTCTGACTATCTAAATGTCTATGCTGTTGAGTTATTTGCCATATTGTTGGCAGTAGAGTGGATTGAACAAACCAGGGAAATGCATTTTTAGTATGAAGTGATTCTAAAGCTCTTGTAAGCATCAAATCAGGCGCAACCAGAACCCAGCAGAATCTGCTCTATAAAATCTTGTTTAGCTATTCAAGAATAACTAGACAGGGGAAAACATGTCTCATTCGTGTGGGTCCCAGCTCATTCAGGTATCCAGGGCAATGAAAGAGCAGACCAATTGGCAAAAAAAATAAAATGTTAAAATTAATATTAAGTTATAAAAATCAGAAGGGAAAAGCATTGTGTGGAGGAAAATACAACAGTGGCATAATGCAGTCAAAGGGAGATATTTATACTCAATACAAAGCAGTAGGTATTGTAAAACATAAAGAAGTGAACCAGACAGAGCAAGTACAGGATAAGAATTGGACATAGCAACCTTAACGGTACACTTCACATCATGTGAAAACATCCAACAGGTCTGTGCTCAGAGTCAGGAATATGAGACAGTTGAACACCATGTCATGTCAGAAATTCAATCAAGAAAGACAAGAAATTATGATACAATTACAGGAAATATGGATAAAGGAAAATATTCAAAGTATGCTAGAATGTGCAGACTGTAAACAAAGGAGGAAGTGTCTATTTAATTTTCTAAAATAGACTGAACTCTGAAAGTGGCAGTAATGCAACAATCCGGTTGCCAACGAAGAAGAAGAGCATACAAATGATCAACTGGATCTTATTGTTGAAAGGCATCCCTCAGGTTTTCATTTTCATTGTCAAGAACAGGACGTCCCTCCAAAATGAATGAGAAGCCAGAGAAAACTGGCCAGGGAGGCTGTCAAGAGGCTTACAGCAACATTAAAGTATCTGCAGATCTTTCTGGCTGGTTGCTCCCTACATTTGACATCTATCTCCTGTATTCTTCATCTGTTTGGGCTATGGGGCAGGGTGGCAAGGCCAAGCCTTTTCAGACAAAAACAAACATCCAAGCCAGGCAAAAACCTATATCCAATCTCCCAAAACCATGTGGAAAAATGTGTTATGGTCTGATGAGACCAAAATTGAACTTTTGCCCAAAATTGCCCAAAGGGATGTTTGAAAGAACACCATACCCATGGTGAAGCACGGTGATGGCGGCAGCATCATGCTTTGGGGCTGCTTTTCTTCAGCTGGAACTGGGGCTTTAGTGAAGGTGCAGTAAATCACAAATAGCTCCAAGTACCAGTCAGTTTTGGCACAGAACCTTCTGGCGTCTGCTAGAAAGCTGAAAATGAAGAGATCTTTCACCTTTCAGCATGACAATGATCCAAAGCACACATCCAAATCAACAAAAGATTGGCTTCAGCCAAAAAAAAGATTTATGTTTTGGAATAGCCCAACCAGAGCCCAGACCTGAATCCTATAGAACATCTGTGGGGGACCTGAAGAGGGCCATACATAGGAGAAGCCCTCACAATTTCACAGATCTGAAATGTTTTCAGTAAAGAAAAGTGGAAAAATATTCCCAAGTCAACATGTGCCAAGCTAATAGACTCTTATCCAACAGACTGAATGCTGTCATAAATTCAAAGGGTCTTTTTTTCTCTCTGAAATGTGTCACTTCCGTTTTCAGTGGCATTGCATAGGTTGTAATTTTTACATTAAAGGTGCAAAAAAGCTGATATGATTTATCTTTGTTTCATTTTTTACATAAAAAACCTGCTGTTTTAACAGGGATATGTAGACTTTTTAGATCCATTCTACTTGTAAATTTGACCTATACTTGATAACAATAATATTCCAATTACATACCATCACCATGCTGATCAGTTACCGTAGTTCAAAAGACTAATGTTTAACGCAACATACCTGATAAGGCTTGCCATATCATAGATTTATTAAGACTGATTACATGTTCCAACATAAAAACACCGTTTGAACTCATTCCTCAAATTGTCATTTGAAGTTTAGGCTATTTTACATACTAAAAATTATTCCTGATCTTTAAACCAAACCTTTAGAATCTATGTTTTAGGGTAAGCAATAATTAACTGGTGTTTGATCATGTAGCTGTTTATTTGTGTTTGAATATTTTATTTGAATTAATACAGCTACTTAGGTGTCCTACTATATATCTCTTCCTTTGTTTTGAACACATGTCAATATCCAATGTTCTAGTAATGATGTCATCACAGGCCTTATTCTTTTTCAAGGAGTGTCTATGACAGCATGCTTCCATTGAATCAGCACTCTGAGATGAAACTAAATTGAATCTCAGTCCTCTCTTATGAGCTCTGCACCTGATGTTGAGCAAGAGGAGGGGCAAGACAAGAATGAATGTTTTGTGCCAGTAGCAGGTGACAGTCTACTCATAGAAATGTCAATACAAGAATCATTCTCATCAAGTTTATTATTTAAACAGTTTATGTAATGTTTTCACAGGAAACAAACCTCCCTCTTGTTTTGTTTACATGGAATTAAAAGAGAGGTATTTAAGTGTTGGTTTAGGTAGTGCGGTTAGTTTACCCAAAAATTAAAATTCTACTCACCATCATGCCATTTCAAACCTGTATAATTTTCTTTATCACGTGGGACACAAAAGCAGATGTTACACAGAATGTCAACCTCAGTCACCATTCTCTTACATTGTATGACAAAAAGATGCAAGTTGAACTGGAACATGAACATTTTAGTTATGTTACATAAATTAGATGAGACTAGCTAGCAAATACGCGGGAGGTCCTACTGTTCACACGTTTTGTGTTGCGATGAGTATATCACCACTGTTTGACATGTCATTTCTTGAACTAAATACCTATTGACCGCATGCTATTGTTTAATACATATATGAGAGTTCACCAGTGTCTCTTTTTCTGTGTTACTTTGAAACCGGATAGATTTACCCCCCAAAAATAACAAATAAAATTGCATGGGAAAAATATGCAATGAAAGTGAATGGTAACTGAACATTTTCTTTTATGTTTCACAGCAGAAAGCAATTAATAGGGGATGGAACTACATGAAGGTGAGTATATTATTACATCATTGTCATTATAATGTGAGCTATCCCTTCAATAGCCATAACTTGACTTGATATAACATCTATATTGTTTCTTATCAAATCTGTAAAGCCCCTTTCCGGAACAAACAGTAGCTATATGATAGGTGTGGGTGAGAAACAGATCAATATTTAAGTCATTTTTACCATGAATCTCCACTTTCACATTCTTCTTTTGTTTTTGGCGATTCACATTCTTTGTGCATATTGCCACCTGCTGGGAAGGCAGTAGAAATTATAGTAAAAAGGACTTATATATTTATCTATTTCTCAACCACACCTATCAAATAAATTCTAAAGACATGGATTTAACCACTGGAGTCATATCGATTACTTTTATTTTGCTTTTTGTTGCTTCAAAGTTCTGGTCACCATTCATTAGCATTGTATGGACCTACAGAGCTAAGATAGTCTTCTAAAAATCTTTGTGTTCAACAGAAGAAAGAAAGTCATACACATCTGGGATGGCTTGAGGGTGAGTAAATGGTGAGAGATTTTTGGGTGAACTATTCCTTTAAACCACATTGGCATAAATTTCCATCAAGGGTAAAACGTGTGACAGCTAGCCTCTGTATACTCATTGATCATACTGAGAGAAATAAAATATTACATTACCTAATGTTAAGGCAAACTTATGGCTATATTTTAAGTCAAACCATATTTTTGAAACCAAAGGACATTTAAAGCTTAAGTGTGTAACTTTTCAGTGTTAAAATGCCATCTTCCATCCCAGTTTAATATGCAGACGTATCTATAAGTAAGCCATGCTTAAGTTAATTTTCTCGAAATCTGTAAATACTGTGTTTCTGTTGCGCTATAAAATTCCTGTGATTGTTTCGAGCGACCCATTTAGACCCACCCCAACAACGTTACTCAACCAGTGGTATGAGATTTTGGGCGGGACTACATGACGGTTTGAACAACAGAGCGTTGTGAAAGCTGGTTTGAAAATATTTCTTTAAAGAGGAGATAATCTACTGACTCCAGGTTTAACATTTGCGCGTTTCTAAACAAGTCTATCTCGGGAACGCCCCCAATTTATGCGCAATCTACAGGCTCCACCCACCTCAATGACGCATCTGCTCAACCCTGCGCAGTCAAATGAATCAACGTGTGTGAGTGCGTGTGAGGGACTAAATTGGGGGCTAATGTTATAGCTTTGATATATATTTATATAGCTTTAATAAGGTCAAGATTAGATTATGGAAGTATTGCTTATGGCTCTAGATATTGTGCAAGCTCAAGCTTTAAGAGTTTGTTTAGGAGCAATAAGGGCTACCCCAGTGTGTGCAATACAAGTGGAAGCTGGAGAAATGCCATTGGGGTAACGCCGAAATCAGCTGGTAGCCAGTTACTGGATTAATTTGAGGGGGCATAGTGACTAAACCCAACCAACCAAAAAAAGTGTTCCAAATATGTTTGGAGAAGGAAAGGATGCATAGAGAAAGCTTTGTGTGGACAGGAGATCAAATAGCAAAAGATGTGGGAATATATGATAACGAATTTGGAGAAACTGATATATGGCCCATTAAACCAGTATGGGTGCTGGAGTATCCATGGAATTACTGAAGATTAGACAAAATAGCAAGACTTCTGATATTATAGGTGAGCACTATAGGTATAGGGACCGTAAATACATAGACAATATTCAGATTTTCATAGATGGATCAAAAGATTTAGAAACAAATGCAACAGGATCAGGAGTTAATGTGCCTAGTTTCCAAGTGGATCTTAATAAAAGAGCCTCTGACTATCTAAATGTCTATGCTGTTGAGTTATTTGCCATATTGTTGGCAGTAGAGTGGATTGAACAAACCAGGGAAATGCATTTTTAGTATGAAGTGATTCTAAAGCTCTTGTAAGCATCAAATCAGGCGCAACCAGAACCCAGCAGAATCTGCTCTATAAAATCTTGTTTAGCTATTCAAGAATAACTAGACAGGGGAAAACATGTCTCATTCGTGTGGGTCCCAGCTCATTCAGGTATCCAGGGCAATGAAAGAGCAGACCAATTGGCAAAAAAAATAAAATGTTAAAATTAATATTAAGTTATAAAAATCAGAAGGGAAAAGCATTGTGTGGAGGAAAATACAACAGTGGCATAATGCAGTCAAAGGGAGATATTTATACTCAATACAAAGCAGTAGGTATTGTAAAACATAAAGAAGTGAACCAGACAGAGCAAGTACAGGATAAGAATTGGACATAGCAACCTTAACGGTACACTTCACATCATGTGAAAACATCCAACAGGTCTGTGCTCAGAGTCAGGAATATGAGACAGTTGAACACCATGTCATGTCAGAAATTCAATCAAGAAAGACAAGAAATTATGATACAATTACAGGAAATATGGATAAAGGAAAATATTCAAAGTATGCTAGAATGTGCAGACTGTAAACAAAGGAGGAAGTGTCTATTTAATTTTCTAAAATAGACTGAACTCTGAAAGTGGCAGTAATGCAACAATCCGGTTGCCAACGAAGAAGAAGAGCATACAAATGATCAACTGGATCTTATTGTTGAAAGGCATCCCTCAGGTTTTCATTTTCATTGTCAAGAACAGGACGTCCCTCCAAAATGAATGAGAAGCCAGAGAAAACTGGCCAGGGAGGCTGTCAAGAGGCTTACAGCAACATTAAAGTATCTGCAGATCTTTCTGGCTGGTTGCTCCCTACATTTGACATCTATCTCCTGTATTCTTCATCTGTTTGGGCTATGGGGCAGGGTGGCAAGGCCAAGCCTTTTCAGACAAAAACAAACATCCAAGCCAGGCAAAAACCTATATCCAATCTCCCAAAACCATGTGGAAAAATGTGTTATGGTCTGATGAGACCAAAATTGAACTTTTTGCCCAAAATTGCCCAAAGGGATGTTTGAAAGAACACCATACCCATGGTGAAGCACGGTGATGGCGGCAGCATCATGCTTTGGGGCTGCTTTTCTTCAGCTGGAACTGGGGCTTTAGTGAAGGTGCAGTAAATCACAAATAGCTCCAAGTACCAGTCAGTTTTGGCACAGAACCTTCTGGCGTCTGCTAGAAAGCTGAAAATGAAGAGATCTTTCACCTTTCAGCATGACAATGATCCAAAGCACACATCCAAATCAACAAAAGATTGGCTTCAGCCAAAAAAAAAGATTTATGTTTTGGAATAGCCCAACCAGAGCCCAGACCTGAATCCTATAGAACATCTGTGGGGGGACCTGAAGAGGGCCATACATAGGAGAAGCCCTCACAATTTCACAGATCTGAAATGTTTTCGTAAAGAAAAGTGGAAAAATATTCCCAAGTCAACATGTGCCAAGCTAATAGACTCTTATCCAACAGACTGAATGCTGTCATAAATTCAAAGGGTCTTTTTTTCTCTCTGAAATGTGTCACTTCCGTTTTCAGTGGCATTGCATAGGTTGTAATTTTTACATTAAAGGTGCAAAAAAGCTGATATGATTTATCTTTGTTTCATTTTTTACATAAAAAACCTGCTGTTTTAACAGGGATATGTAGACTTTTTAGATCCATTCTACTTGTAAATTTGACCTATACTTGATAACAATAATATTCCAATTACATACCATCACCATGCTGATCAGTTACCGTAGTTCAAAAGACTAATGTTTAACGTAACATACCTGATAAGGCTTGCCATATCATAGATTTATTAAGACTGATTACATGTTCCAACATAAAAACACCGTTTGAACTCATTCCTCAAATTGTCATTTGAAGTTTAGGCTATTTTACATACTAAAAATTATTCCTGATCTTTAAACCAAACCTTTAGAATCTATGTTTTAGGGTAAGCAATAATTAACTGGTGTTTGATCATGTAGCTGTTTATTTGTGTTTGAATATTTTATTTGAATTAATACAGCTACTTAGGTGTCCTACTATATATCTCTTCCTTTGTTTTGAACACATGTCAATATCCAATGTTCTAGTAATGATGTCATCACAGGCCTTATTCTTTTTCAAGGAGTGTCTATGACAGCATGCTTCCATTGAATCAGCACTCTGAGATGAAACTAAATTGAATCTCAGTCCTCTCTTATGAGCTCTGCACCTGATGTTGAGCAAGAGGAGGGGCAAGACAAGAATGAATGTTTTGTGCCAGTAGCAGGTGACAGTCTACTCATAGAAATGTCAATACAAGAATCATTCTCATCAAGTTTATTATTTAAACAGTTTATGTAATGTTTTCACAGGAAACAAACCTCCCTCTTGTTTTGTTTACATGGAATTAAAAGAGAGGTATTTAAGTGTTGGTTTAGGTAGTGCGTTTAGTTTACCCAAAAATTAAAATTCTACTCACCATCATGCCATTTCAAACCTGTATAATTTTCTTTATCACGTGGGACACAAAAGCAGATGTTACACAGAACGTCAGCCTCAGTCACCATTCTCTTACATTGTATGACAAAAAGATGCAAGTTGAACTGGATTATGAACATTTTAGTTATGTTACATAAATTAGATGAGACTAGCTAGCAAATACGCGGGAGGTCCTACTGTTCACACGTTTGTGTTGCAATGAGTATATCACCACTGTTTGACATGTCATTTCTTGAACTAAATACCTATTGACTGCATGCTATTGTTTAATACATATATGAGAGTTCACCAGTGTCTCTTTTTCTGTGTTACTTTGAAACCGGATAGATTTACCCCCCAAAAATAACAAATAAAATTGCATGGGAAAAATATGCAATGAAAGTGAATGGTAACTGAACATTTTCTTTTATGTTTCACAGCAGAAAGCAATTAATAGGGGATGGAACTACATGAAGGTGAGTATATTATTACATCATTGTCATTATAATGTGAGCTATCCCTTCAATAGCCATAACTTGACTTGATATAACATCTATATTGTTTCTTATCAAATCTGTAAAGCCCCTTTCCGGAACAAACACTAGCTATATGATAGGTGTGGGTGAGAAACAGATCAATATTTAAGTCATTTTTACCATGAATCTCCACTTTCACATTCTTCTTTTGTTTTTGGCGATTCACATTCTTTGTGCATATTGCCACCTGCTGGGAAGGCAGTAGAAATTATAGTAAAAAGGACTTATATATTTATCTATTTCTCAACCACACCTATCAAATACATTCTAAAGACATGGATTTAACCACTGGAGTCATATCGATTACTTTTATTTTGCTTTTTGTTGCTTCAAAGTTCTGGTCACCATTCATTAGCATTGTATGGACCTACAGAGCTGAGATAGTCTTCTAAAAATCTTTGTGTTCAACAGAAGAAAGAAAGTCATACACATCTGGGATGGCTTGAGGGTGAGTAAATGGTGAGAGATTTTTGGGTGAACTATTCCTTTAAACCACATTGGCATAAATTTCCATCAAGGGTAAAACGTGTGACAGCTAGCCTCTGTATACTCATTGATCATACTGAGAGAAATAAAATATTACATTACCTAATGTTAAGGCAAACTTATGGCTATATTTTAAGTCAAACCATATTTTTGAAACCAAAGGACATTTAAAGCTTAAGTGTGTAACTTTTCAGTGTTAAAATGCCATCTTCCATCCCAGTTTAATATGCAGACGTATCTATAAGTAAGCCATGCTTAAGTTAATTTTCTCGAAATCTGTAAATACTGTGTTTCTGTTGCGCTATAAAATTCCTGTGATCGTTTCGAGTGACCCATTTAGACCCACCCCAACAACGTTACTCAACCAGTGGTATGAGATTTTGGGCGGGACTACATGACGGTTTGAACAACAGAGCGTTGTGAAAGCTGGTTTGAAAATATTGCTTTAAAGAGGAGATAATCTACTGACTCCAGGGGGCTGTTCCATAAACCAAGATTAGAGTATAAGCCAGGCTTATTTCGGTTAGTCAGGCTTATTTTTGGTAGATTCGGTTTCATAAATCAAACTTAAAAAAGTTCAAACTCAGTTACCCCGGCAACTTATGCTGGCAAATTAACCTGGTCCGGGGCAGGCTAACTGTCAGGCTAAGTCTGAGTTCAGGCTTAACGAGCATACCATTTATACTCACCTGCTGGTATTTCGATGTCATTTTATTTTACTTAACCACTATTAATAATTTTTTTTTTTTAAATAAATAAGGAAATGTACTTTACTAATAAATGTAAGAAATTATATGGTATAAATACACTAAGAAATGTTCAAAACTTGTGTGTTTAATTGGTGAGTTTGGTAATTAATTAAAAGTATATAAATAGGGAGCTGAACTCGTTTCCAAACTTAACCATAGCGTGTCCTTTCATAGATGAGGTGGTGGATGAGGGAGCTATAGTCTTGCGGAGGGCATTTCAAAGAGAGAGAACTTTCAGAGACAGGTCAGACCCATTGGCTTTTAATGACAGCTACCTGTATGAGCGATATAGGTTCTCAAGAGATGGGATTGCATATATTTGTAGATTAGGCTACTAAGCCCACACATTGCAAATAATACACGCCGCAACAGAGCGCTCACAGTCCCACAGACGGTGTGCATTGCACTTCGCTTTTTTGCCAGTGGAACATTTTTGTACACAGTTGGAGATGCAGAGAATATCAGCAAAGCATCAATTTGCCGCTCTGTACGAACTGTGTACCTTTCTTTAAAAAGACTACTCAATGTGTTCATCACCTTCCCTGGCCACAAAGCTATTCGTACCATTAAACATGCCTTTTATGGAATAGCTGGTAAGTTCAAATAACTATAAAACATGGAAATATTTCTTGACTGTTGATTTTACATGGGACATATTTAAAACAAACAAATAATTTTCCTAGGTTTCCCAAATGTTATCGGTGCATTGGACTGCACCCATGTGCGTATTAAGTGTCCGTCTGGTCCACATGAAGCGGACTTTGTGAATAGGAAATCAGTACACAGCATCAATGTACAGGTACGGTCCCACTGAGATGATATTGAAGGCTATGCTCTAGCACTGAGTGTTCTGTACTAAGCTGGGCACCAGTGTTTAGTTCATTGCAATTAAAATGTAGTGACCTACAGGTTTAATTTATTTTAGATGATTAGTGATGCAGATTGCATCATCACAAATGTAGAGGCCAAATGGCCAGGCTCTGTGCATGACTCAGAATCTTTAGAGCCTCACCTCTCTACCAGCAACTAGCAAGAGGTATGCTAGTAATCACTTAAATCGCAAAAAGTCTTAAAGAAAAAAAAAACTATATTATATATCTCATATATATATTCATTCTGTCTATGCAGGAGAATTCTCAGGAATTTTGCTGGGAGACAAGGGATACCCATGCCTGCCTTACCTCTTGACTCCCTATCAGAAGCCCCAGACAGAGGCACAGCACCGCTACAACATTGCCCATGCACGCACAAGAGGTTGTATAGAGATGGCATTTGGGCTGATAAAGTCAAGGTTTCAGTGCCTGAAGCACCTCAGAGTGACTCCACCTAGGCCATGTGACATTGTAGTTGCTTGTGTAGTGCTCCATAACATTGCTTGTCTGAGGAGAGAGAGGCAACCAAGGATTGTTGAAGAGGAAGACTGGGGCAATGAAGCAGTATTGGAAGAAAACGAAACAGGCAGACTTATACGAGACACATATGCAAATAATTATTTTGCTTAATATGGTCTAAACCATGTGTAGCCTTTAAAATTTTCCACTGGCCCCTCAACTTTCTCCTTAGTTGAACAAACACACAGAAGTCAAAGTATTTAATGTGATTTGTCTTTATTCAGAGTGAATCTGCCTGTTAGGGGTGAAAACACACAAATAAATGTTGTGGAAAGTGATCAAAACGGTAATGTTTTTTTTTTCTTTTCCTTTTTTAAAAATGGTAGTTCTACTTGCATTTTTCTGTAGCTGTTGAATTTCCAGCTCCAACTTCCTCATCTTCAGTTTTTTATACTGGATGTCGATATCAATCGCTTATATTTGTTTAAGGAGGTAGCGTTTATACACTCCTTTTATGTTTTCTGGGTTCTGTAGCAACATAGATTTAAGTTATTTCATTGAATACTCGTCACATTGTTTTCATTTCTTAATACTCACTGTCACATGTGGTCCCAGACTGAGAGGGCTCTAGAACAGTGTCAGCATCCTGAAAACACATTATGATCATTTTATCACACAAGTACACTTTTTAATATTCAATACAGTATAGCATGGAACCTGTGAGTACCTCAGGCCTCCTTGAACATACAGACACAGTCTCCTCATCCTCCTCAACTGATGGGCCTTCTCCCTGTGACCACTGATTAAACTCAGTTAAACTCATTAGCTTACATGACTGATTTAAAAGGTCTCATACTCACAGGCAACATGATGTCTGGTGGATCCATAATGCATACAGAATACCAAAATGCACCATTACAGTAGCACAAGTACCTCTACGTGACATTACTGCTATGATGTACTTAGGCTTACAATGCCTAAGGAAGGAGGAAATCAGTTAGTCAGGAAGGAATAATGATAATAAAACACACACACCTTTTATATACTCACTCCTTATACTACGTGATATCATTTTAGATGATGTCCCCCCCTCTATTCCCTCAAGGACGGGCCTCCCTTTATTAATTTCCAAAGCCAGCTCCTCTGCAGGAGTGAAGCTGGCTGGTGGTGGCCCTCCCCCAGTGCCAGCAACCTCAGTCTTCTTTTTGGTCGCTGCAATTAAAAACAAATTATTAAAAAAAACCTGAATAGTTGTAACTTCAAGCTGGCATTGATTACATATGTACATACCATTAGATTTACTTACCATTCTGAACTATATTTTTATATTTTATTTTCACCTGCTGCCAGGTTCTTTTTCCTTCACTTAAGTTGCTGCTGCGTGAAAGCAATTAACGTTACTGTTATTCACACACAAACTTTGCAATGTATTGTGACACACATTCAATGTTGATAAAGTATTTTAAATAGTTTACACCTACTTACGCATTGAGACGATCAGCAATTTCCTGCCAACCTTTCTCTCTTGCTTTATTTATTGCCGCTGTATTGCCTTTTTTGGTGATGGCATCTTTAAATTCTTCATATGTTTCCAATAGCAAACGCTGTTCCGTTGCCGTGAACAGCGCTGCTCTATCTTTTCCTTTTGTTGCCATGGTAGCCCACAGTAAATCGATTGACCCATGCTCGACTTTTCAGGACTTTTAAACAATGGCGTGCACGCGCAATTATCTAGACTATTTAAACCTGACTCAAATTAGTAAGATCACATGATCCTCAACTTACTGTTATGGAACCAATTTAAGCGCGGATGTTTAACTCGGCTCATTCAAGTCAGGTTTTGGACTTTAATCCCCGCTTTTCTAAGCGGCTTTTATGGAACAGCCCCCTGGTTTAACATTTGCACGTTTCTAAACAAGTCTATCTCGGGAACGCCCCCAATTTATGCGCAATCTACAGGCTCCACCCACCTCAATGACGCATCTGCTCAACCCTGCGCAGTCAAATTAATCAACGTGTGTGAGTGCGTGTGAGTGAGTGTGTGCGCTTAAGGGCCGAACAGAAGTGTCAGCGCATCCGTACACAGGACAGCCATGGCCCTGCTAGATTTAGCCTTACAAGGCTTCTCCATCTTCGGATTTGGCTTATTTATTGTCCTCTGGCTTATGCACTTCGTTTCCATCATCTACGTGTAAGTAAGAGCGTTGCTGTGAATGTGGAATCACTGATTGGATATAGAGTCTGTTTAAACGCGACAAGCTAGAATGCTTTCATTGTAATCAACGAAGCGGACTGCGCTTGCAGTGTTGGGTTGGATGGATCTGGCTAACAGGAACATGGGTTTTCTCTTAACTGAGAGTCTCGCTTTTTCTCTGCTGAAATCTGCCACGTTGAAGACATTTGTTTCCAATAAATGTTTGTACTACTAACACATTTGGCAGTTTATTGAACTGATATTAATATGCTAACCATAGACACATTAGCAAACCGCTAGTTTTATAGACCCATATTTCGTTTATTTTCGCTAGCGATGATTGTTAGCATAGCAACTGCGCAGTATTTGTGTTAGAGTGGTTGATTCGTAAATTTACGAAAGCTAAACTAACAAAAAGCGGGATTAAATCGATTTCCCAAGGGTCTCAGTCAAAGCGACCTCAATCGGGCTAGCCATAGCTTCAGAAGACACACGCCTACTAACGGCATTTTATGCTTTTTATGTAATTGTAATACATTTGTATATTGAATAATGTGTTTGTTAATAGATGTTAAGAACCCATATAAAACTAATTAAGTTTTCTATGAATTCACTATCTGTGAGGCTGAAAGCTCAACTTATTATATACATATTGTTACATATGAAAACACAATTTTTGTAGTATTTTGAAATGTTTCATATATGAACAAGTATGTGACTGAAGTTTGATATATTTAGCAGTTTGAACATATTTCGTATGTGTTTTGCTTATGTTGCCATATCACATTTCTGACACTTGTTGTCTGTTTTCCCTTCACTATATGGCCTAAACAAAACATTTAGAAATTCATATGTAGACAATTTATATTTGCCCTCAACTTCTGCTTGGTTGTGTATATTGTATGATGCTAGTGAAGCTAGCAGGGAATTTTGGGTTGAGTTTGTTTTTTTTTTTTTCATCTGTGACCTGTCGTGTGTTGACTTGATCTCTATCATGCTCTGCTTCTGAAAAATACACGTCTTTCTGAAACTAGACTTTAAGTGAGTTTTGAATCATGTAAACACCTTTCACTTTCATGACACTGCCATTCTGGTCTGAGTTCTATACAGTGTCTTGGGTCCCATTTACATTACAGGCTTGTTTTGGACATTTGCAAACTCCCAAATGATGTGTGCATATTCACCTGCTGATGCAAAAATGCCCAGGCTTTGTCAGAAGGTCATCATGGGTCATGAGACTCAAACTCCAGCAAGTTTGAGATGTCTGCTCTTTTTGTAGATGTGTTCTTATGTTATGTTTATGACCTACTGTTATTTTTTAGTCAGACTAGCACACAAACTTTTGTGGTGGTGTTCATTGTTACCTTGAAGCAACATTCAAGCTTTGCAGTTTGTTTTTAAAAAGTAAAAATGGGTTGGTTTTTATTAACCCCGTTAGGAGTGATATACAGGTTTTTAATTATAAATGTCTGCTTTTTTTTTCATAAAAAGCTTTTGAACTGGGAGCCGTTCACAACTTCTCCAATCTTGACCGAATGGCTTCTGGCCTGAATGGGGAAAGATGATTACAGTTTGTTCTCTTAATGAGGAACTGTAACTCTATGGTTTATTTAGGTCTTAGACCACACAGCCCCTCACGACCGGTCATGCTACCATTGTTCACCACCACCACGAGTCATTCATGAGGTCATTCACATTGATTTGTTGTTAGTCTGGAATGAAAGTGCAAAATTCCATGGACTGGGATACAACCATGAATCAGTTTTTTTTTTTATTAACGAATCCATGCTGGATCGTGAGTCAATGATTTAATGACTTGCACGTTATAAACAATCATAAAACTGTGCAGAAATGCGTGAACAGCCCCTAATTTGCCTTAAACTTGAAAAACGGACCCAACTTTGCCTCAAACCTGACTGTTTGTCAGGAATGTTGGGCTCTTGTTCACGTTGAAGACTTCTATAGCAGGTGTAGAATAACTGAATAGAGATTATTGTATTCTAACACCGGCACGGCAAATGGTAAACCGAATAACGACTTTCCATGCACATCAAATGTTGTTATTAGTATTCTTTGAATGCTGCTTGTCCAAGCAGATTTGAGGACCGGATCTAACTGTTGTATATTAAATTGATTTATGTGTCAATCTGGTTTGGTCCTTCTGCAACCGTGCCTGAGTGAGGTTAGGTTGAGGAAAGGCATGAAATACAAGTGCAATGATGTAACTGAGAATGCAATCTTTGAGTCAAGAGACATTTTTTGAAATAACGCCTAGTTTCAGTAGTCCGGTTCAGGAAGCCTGTAAAGCTTGTACTGAAGTAACCTCGCCCATATGAAATCTTCCTCATGTGCTTTGTTTCCTGGTTCCACAGCTCCTATGCTGCTCATGGTACATGACGCTCATCAGGGTGTGATATGAGCTTTGTAGTGAAATCTTTTATGTAATCCTTTCCTCTTTGCATTAAATTGGGAAGTTCTGCTTTTCTAGCGTTGAAACAATCGTAGATGAGTCAAAGGGAAAGTGCTGGTTGTTGACATTCTTTTGTCTAAATTTTAGGCAAAACTCACTGCCACAATGCCAGGGTGTTGCTGTATGGTTGATAAACTGTTCTTCGTGGTTTCTATTTGGTTTCTAGGGTGTTCTATTTGGTTGCTTACTGGCTCTTGGATATTCTGGCCCCTAGGTATGAATCAAGTCCAACATAGTCTCATGACAACTAGCCTAATAAATCATACAAGATGGCGAAATTGTAAGATACGACTTGGCTTGTACATAAGGTGTGACTTTTAATTTTTTTTTCATAGACAAACAGAATTTTTAATTGATCCAGTACAGGCATCGAATTTTGGATACACTGGTTTACTCATTATTTATGCAATACAAATGACCGATTTGTAACCTGTAATACACACACGCGCACCCACAAATTAAATTAAAAAAATGTTAATTTTTGAATCCATTACGATTTGGAATGATGTGCATGTAAACTAGTGAAAATGACCGACTATTATGCTGCATGGACATTTGAAATGTGCCACCCACATACAAATTTTGTTATTTAAAAAATAGTTATTGGAAAGTTATAGACCCAGAGGGCATCCATGTACCTTGAGCAATTATAGCAAATTAATTCCCAAAGGATTATTTTACTGTTACCGTTGTTATTTTAGGAACATGGCCTTTTTCGCCAGAGGTCGGTGTTCCAGACGAGTGGTGAGCTGTTGTGTTGAGATGGTGAGAGGAGGCACGTTGCCCCCCATATTTAATTGAGCACCTTATGCAGAGCTTTTAAAAATTCCTTGATTGACTCCTGAGCAAAGATGAGTAAACACATTACACTCACGTGAATAAGAGACATTTTCTTTAGTAATATTTCACAGATGAATGTTTATTTTCTTCCCTTTTCTCTCCAATTTGGAATTCCCAATGCGCTTTTAAGTGGTTGTGTAAATCATTGTTGTTCTCGCCGTTTCGCTTCTATTCCGTGACACTCCCGTTACGCGAGTCATGTTCACTGATCGGTACGTTGGGACCACAGTCGGCTACTGTGTATTGTACAGTGTGCCATGGCGATATCAATGCATTATATCATACACTCTGAAGAGCAACAGTCTTAAAAGGACTGTAGAAATCTTAGTGTATTGTGGGCTTAAGCCACATTTTCCAGGAGAAACCTGGGTGTGTTCAACCACTTTCACTTAAATGGCATAAGGATATTGACGTTCTTGTTTACATGACGTTTCAGAACAGCATTTGCTGCGAAAACCCTTGAATGTGCATGTAAACTTGGTCAAGGCTAGTTAGTTTTTCATGACACGGAGTACCTTAGCAACTGACAAATGGAGAGCTGCAGTTTGAATGCATTTTTACCAATAGGTGTCAAATCAATTAAAGGAAATTTGTAATGTGTTGAATGCAACTTTGGTGAATTAAAGTACCAATCTCCAAAGTATAGTCAGGATATTACTGATGTAAAAATACAGCACCATCACTATTTTGAGAAGTCATTTTTAATCAAATCTAGACAAGCCCCATTTCCAGCAACCATCACTTCAACACCTTATCCTTGAGTAATCATGCTAAATTGCTAATTCGGTACCAGAAAATCACTTGCCATTTATATCAAACACAGTTGAAAGCGGTTTGGTTCATTAAATTAAGCTTAACATTGTCTTTCGTGTTTGTTTTTGTGTTTCTTTTTGAGTTGCCACAGTATGTAATAGACTGAGGTCTTGAGGTCAAAAATGGCAGAAAAGAAACCACTTTCTTTAGTAACTGGTCAGTCATTGTTTTGAGGAATGAAGACAATCCAATGCTTTAAATTGCCAAAAAACAGATGATTTCATACAAAGGTGTACACTACAGTCTTCAAAGACAACTAGCACTAACAAGGACGGAAAGAGATGTGGAAGGCCAGATGTTCAACTAAACGAGGATCAGTACATCAGAGTCTCTAGTTTGAGAAATGGATGACTCATGTCCTCAGCTGACAGCTTCATTGAATTCTACCCGCTAAACACCAGTTTCATGTACAACAGTAAAGAGTAGACTCAGGGGTGCAGGACTTATGGGAAGAATTGCAAAGAAAATGCCACTTTTGAAACAGAAAAAGAAAAAGGTTAGATTGGGCAAAGAAACGCAGACATTGGACAACAGATCATTGGAAAAGAGTGTTATGGATCTAAACCCCACTGAGATTTTGTGGGAACCGCTAGACTGTAAGGTGCATGAGAAGTGCCCAAGACAGCCACATATATGACAAGTGTTACAGGAAGTGTGGGGTGAAATATCACCAGAGTATCTGGACAAACTGACCGCTAGAATGCCAGGGGTCTGCAAAGCTGTCATTGCTGCACATGGAGGATTATTTTTCACATTATTAATGTCCTGACTATACATTGTGATCAGGTGAATTAAAGTACCAATTTCTTTCCATAAGAGCAAAATCTGTACATTATTGCAAACTTGTGTCATTTTTATTATTTATTTGTCATATGGCCCTGTTTCAATAGTGATGTTTTAGCAGTCAAGATGGACAAACATATCTCTGAGGAGCAAACATGCACTGTTTGTAATTGTTTTTGTCATAATTGTCAAACGGGTTGCCAGATACTCTAGGAACAATATTGCTGCTGGTGTGTGTGTGCGTGCGTGTGCTCTAACTTTTAATGGATGTGACTTTCTTGGAAGCCTCTCCGCTTGTTCTGTTGAGTGTTGGCATGTGTGTTAGGAAAGACTCCAGAACCCTTAAACAGGAAAAAGGATATAGGAAGTGCACAAGTGGAGTTCCAGAAAGCCAGAGTGTGCTGGAATTGCTCTGCAATAAAAAAGGCCAATATAAGCACTGACACAGTCAAAGGAATAGTTCACCCAGAAATTCAAATTAATCATTAACTTGTCCTCATTTCATTCTAAACCCAGATGACTGACTTTTATAATCAGAAAACAAAATTTTTGGATGGCACTGCCATCTAGGAATGACCTGTTATGATTTATGTCATGAAACTGGTCAAGAGAGGTGCTAATGTTTTCATAGCTGTGTTCAATCCAGTTATAGCCATCATAATCATAAACCCAAACCATTGGGAGTGTAAAATACAATAAATATAATGGCACATTACACTTTGAGCACTGTGAACTTTAATCAGTGTGTAACGAGAAATATTCTCAGAGTGAAACTGCAGTAACTTGAAACAAAACCAGTTGGATCAGTTGCTCTATTGCAAACATGCATCGCATAGAAGATGAATTATCAGCAGCCAGATACACTGTGAACAAACAGTCCATCACATTTGTTCAAAATTAGGGCTGTCAATCGATTTAATTTTTATATATAAATAAAAAATATTCAGATAATTAAAATGCATTACATTCTTGTGGCAGCAGAGTTCATCATTGATAAGACAATACAAAAAGCAGCTTTAACATACAATGTATTGTTTACTACCATATTATTGATCATAAGTCAATCATTGACACACAGTTCACAGCAATCCATTACACAAGTGAATTTGTTAATCAGTTCAAGATTTATTATGAGGGCTTGTTTAAGAGCCCGTCAATCTACACCTGCGTCAGACATGCTTATGTAGCGTCTTGGGTGTGTTGCGTCATAAACATAAAATGTTTTAGGTTACTGTTTCATGTTAAATATAGTTTAATACTCCATCTTTAAACACATCTTGAGATCCCTTTGTTCGCATTTGCGCTCCTTCAAGTGTTTTGAACGTAACGCATGTCTGTGTTGTGGGTTGTTTTCTTCACTGTATAAACTGTGCATTGCTCATACAGCTGAAATTTCACTTACTGCCCTCTGGAGTAAACGTGTGGTATTACAAGCTTGCATTTCTCAGGAATCTTCCTTATTATGGTGTGATTAATTGCGTTAAATTTATCGCGTATTTATTTTTTTTTTGTCAAATTAATCGCACTGAATTAACACATTAAATCACCAGCCCTATTCAAAATGTTTTAATTGCAAATTAAAACTGTAAAGTATTTTGGCCTACGACCTCTCTCATGCCTAGATGTCCAATTTATCATGTATAATGCAGAGAAATAGACTTGGATTGCATACATGTACAGTTTTTTTGGTTGGCTTTCATTCTGAGAAATGAGCTGAACAATACCACATCACTTTGAGTTGATTTCTTGTCTGCTTAAAGAGGTGTCCAGATTCACACTAGTCCATACAGCTAGAGCTTATATTCAGCTGTCTTTGTAGGTGTTCACATACAGGTGTATTGAACAGGCCATCTCACTGCTGGGTGTAAGCTTTAATTTGGTTACTGATGATTGCAAATAATTGCTTGCAAATAGTGACTTGTATTCAAAACACCTTGCTGTGTGGAATCCTGTTGATTTCTTGAAGTTGTTCCCCACATTTTTGCCAGAGAGACTCTTTCGACAGAAGCTTAGTTCTTTTTGGCGTTTCGTAATTGCCCAAGGCTTAACTGTAATGGGTCTATAGGCTCCAAGTCCTTGTGGTGTCAGAGTGACTCGCCTCACTCCGTGTGGCAGAGAAAGAATCTCAGTTGCCTCCACGTCTGAGACCATCAATCCGCGCATCTTTTCACATGGCTTGTTGAGCATGTTACCGCGGAGACTAGGCGCGTGTGGAGGCCCACGCCATTCTCCACGGCATCCACGCACAACTCTCCACGTGCCCCACTGAGAGAGAACCACTGATTATAGAGACCCCATGTGAAGAGGTTACCCCATGTGACTCTACCCTCCCTAGCAACTGGGCCAATTTGGTTGTTTAGGAGTCCTGGCTGGAGTCAATCAGCATGCCCTGGATTCGAACTTGCGACTCCAGGGGTGGTAGAGTTTTTCATACAATGGCAACTGATAATGATCACTTTCATGCATGAAGGACAAAGATTGCAACTGTAATGTACAGTATGTAAAATATGAAAATAAAGATGTCCTTTTGTGCTTTCATGAATGCAAAGAGAGAAGCTACAGATCTTACCACACTGCCCGGCCAAAAAAAAAAACAATGGTCGCCATTTGGATTTAAATAAGCAGCTACTTAAGAGCCTATGATTGACCATTATTGCAGTGAATAATATGTTTAAACAACAATGTCAGAAGATGTGTGCCAAATTATTGTACTGCATCAAGCTAAGAAAACCACTAACTAGCTTACTGAAATCACTGTAATTGGGCTAAGAACTGTCCAATAGGGATGTAACGATATCAAAATCTCACGGTACGATACAATTTCGATATTGACCTCACGGTACGATATTTATTGCGATATTGTGGAAAAGCTCACGGTATTGTTAAATAGCTCACGATAGTGTTTGTGATGATAATAGCGAAAAAATACTGAGATTTATTCTGCTTTTGCCAGTCAACAGGCAATGTATTGTTGTATTTATGGATCATGACAACATAAAACGCTGATCACATAGTGCTTTTAAAGTGCAAGTTGTAGTCAGGAACATCAATATTCTGTATAGTAATATTTGGTTGCATAACTGATTCTTCTGTGCAATGTTCAAGTTAAGAAGCAACTAGAACAATTGTAAACAATAGGGAATTCCCTTTAAGTGCAAACAAAGATCAAGTTAAGTCAGGTTTATGCGTAACGCAAATAAAAGCAGCCTTTTAAAACTGGTATTTAGGAACATGACTTAAACTTAAATAAAATAGTCAGTCAAAAAGCCTTTTAAAAAACACTGACCTATCATTTAGCTTATGTTCACGTTTTTCATCAGAAAGATCAAAATAGTCCATTGTCTGTCCACCACCACCTCTCCTTTTGCGTTTTTTGACACGATCGAAACCAAAATGTTTCCAGACATCTGATTTAAAAGCTGCAGGGGCTGGCACAATCTCAACTTCGGGGTTGTTGTTTTCATCCTTACAAGTATCGCTGTCGGCCCTGCTGGCTTGCTGTGAGCTTGTGTGGACAGCGTGTAGCGTGCAATCCTATTGGCTTAACAACGGTTGTTGTGACGACGCAGCGCAAAGGATCATGGTCTATGTAGTTAACAATGATTTGTTCCGCGGGACTGTGTTTAATCCTCTTGCTTTTTGACGGACACCTGTCCTTTTAATATTGTAACCCAACCACGACGATATCGAGACACGTTTACCACCGCGATAGCGCGATATCGTCAATATCGTTACATCCCTACTGTCCAACAGACTGATCGGAGATCAATAAATCGCCAAAAAATTGACAGTAGAACTCACGGCTATGTTTTAATAGTGAATTTTAGAGCATTTCCATATGCACAATGCGACAAGAACTTGCAGGATTAGGACTAAACTGCTGTGTGGCCACAAGAGAGCCACTTGCTAGTGAGACTAATTGGAAAAAGTTGTCATTTTTAATTTTTATAGTGCTTTTCACAACACTCCTCGTGTGGCAAGGAACACAAAACACCACAAGATGTTGGTTAATGGAGAAAATAACCTTGAGAGAATCCAGGCTCACTGTGGGGACCAGTTCCCCTCTGGCTAAACAAAATGAATATAATGCCAATATTAGTTATTTGTGTGCCAACAAAATTTGTAAATTAAGTAAACATTAAGGTCCATCGTCATACGACAAATACACGCCGTAATCAGAGCTAAAGGCGGTCCTTTACAGTATGCAACTATGAAATTAATTTTCATAAGTAACTGCCAAAAGGGGCTATAATACCAGCTTCATGATGTTTGCCAGAGGGTCCCAGAAAACCCCACCTTGAAATTTGCAAAGATTGAAATGCAGTTTCCTGCTTACAGCACAGATGTTGTAGTCTGTTATTTAAGATGTTGGAATCACTGTCATTGTCATCTTTTTAAAGCTGATTTCTTTCTCTCTTGCTTTGCAGCCGTCTGCATCTCAACAAGAAAACCACAGACAAGCTGCCGTACAGTAAACTGGCTGGAGTCTCGCTGCTGAAGCCCCTCAAGGGTGTGGACCCCAATCTAATAAACAACCTGGAGACATTCTTCGAGCTGGACTATCCCAAGGTATTCGGACTATACTTGCTGTTTTTATCAGAAATATCAATGTCACAGACAATAAGCATGAAGTCTCATTCTATAGTCCAACCTGCCTTTATGTGGTTGTTTCTAACCACACCTTTTGCTTTATATTTGAACTTTGTTTTTTGGAAGTTTCCAATTTTCACCAATCAATTCTTACAGACATCCTGTCACTCTACCAGTTTAAATTTGTTTACTTTGCATGGCATATATCATATCCGTGCGTGCGTGCAATTGTCAAGTGGTACATTTTTTTGATTTCCTGTTGATCCAGTGGTGTCTATGAAGTGGGAGGGGGAGAAATGTACTTAAACCCTCAATATGTTTATGGAAAGAGCAATGTTGTGTTCCCACCAAGTGTTGGTGAAATGTCGACTGAACTGACGATGTAGATGATATAATTACTACACATGCAAGGCCACATGTTTGAATAGTGCATTTATCCATTACACGCTCCTGTTGTTTTTCCTGTATTACCATAATGTATGTGTTATGCGCAGCTTGGTTTGTATTCTTTACTCGACTATAACTGAAACTTTCTGTTGGCTTTGGCCATAATCAGACAATGATGCTGGTTTGGTTTAAAACTTTAGGAAGCCACTAACATGGAGAAAGCAATTGATGACATCATACTCTCCATCAAAACATTCTGAAGAACCCCTACTTTGCCTTTTATGAAAACTAGAACATGACCGCACGTTGTTTACATGGTATTTAACATCGCTAAGCAGAGGCAGTAACTCCTATTCTATGGAAAGAATACATATATTCTCAGGCAGCCCATTTCATGGTAAATTCTATGAAGTTTAATGTGAGTGAAAGGAGTAGTTTTCCTCCTTTTTACTCTTACAGTGTTGTAAAAAATATTTGAATACATGCTTTCATTTGCCTGGCAAATGTGTGTCCCAAGCCTGTCCCTGAGATCACTGCAAGGCATTAACATCACTAAAAGTGAAAATACATCTGGGTGACATGTTAATCAATGTTAAAAAAGTAGTGTAGTGCATTACATTTTTATTTCTTGTAATCCTATAATGACAAAATACCATTATTGACTTTCAATTAAGTTAATTACTTGGGATATAAATATTTCTAAAGTAATACTATAAGTAGAATACATTTAAAACATGAATCCCATTATTAACGTATGGAAAACCAAAAGCTTTTCTGTGAAAAGTGTTTTAGAAAGTAACAAGTAATTAATAATGTGATTTATTGACTCATTGATTCACAGTCTGATGATGCACAGTGAATATTGGATATTTTAAATGAAATTAATTAATCTATGTCAGTAATCCAATTACAATTCTATAGTAATTGTTCATTTTGTAATAAAAAAAAAATAAAATTTAGCATCTTGTCCAACACTTATAAACAAATGACTAACATTGCTTTTACATTTTAAATCTGCATATATTAAAGGAAGTACAACAAATACTAGCAATGTTAAAATCATAGGATCTTTTTTCTTTATTGCTTTACGGTAATGAAACGTGGGGGTGGAGGGTGTGCTTAATTGTCCTGAAAACAATGCAGAAAAAAAAATCATAATGGTCCTATAAACGGTCCTATTATTTATTTTTTTTTACATTTGATTTTTTGCATTGAAATGAAACCCGAAGATGTTCTTGACATCAAGTTTATTCAGTCATTCTGGGTTTGCTAAATGAGGCGTCTGTGTTGAGCAGTAATGAAGTGGTTGCCGGGGACCTGATGGAAATACGCAGGGTGTGTGTGCCCTGAGAATACATACTTATCTTTGTTGCCGAGCACCAGCACGGTCTAATTGCAGTGTTTCTATTTTGCTTCCTAACTTGAGCACCAAGCTTTGGATAAATCACTGATGCTTTTCTAATAAGCTTTTCCAGGTATCATGGCTCTGTGAAAAATATTTTCTTATTTGTATGAAATCTTCAGGTGTTTTTTTTTTTTTTTTTTTTGGCAAATTCAAGCATTGTGTATATAGTCTTCATTCCTCAAAACAATGAATGACTGAGTTTCTAGAGAAAGCGGTTTCTTTTGACCTAATATTGACCTTAAGACATGCCAGTCTATTGTATACTGTGGCAACTCAAAAACAACACAAAGACAATGTTAAGCTTCATTTAATGAACAATATAGCTTTCAACCGTGTTTGATGTAATGGCAAGTGATTTTCTAGAACTAAATCAGCAATTTGGAATGATTACTCAAGGATAAGCTGTTGGAGTGATGGCTGCTGGAAATGGTGTCTGTCTAGATTTTTATAAAAAAAAAAAGACTTTCAAATAGTGATGGTGCTGTTTTTTTTTTAATATAGGCTACATCTGTAATGTCTTGACTATACTTTGTGATCAGTTAAATGTCACTTTGGTGAATTGAAGTGCCAATTTCCTTCAGAAACCGCAAAATCTGTACATTATTCCAAACTTCTGGCCGCCAGTGTTAACTTTTATTTTAGTGTAATATGATTGCTTACTGACCTAATCTGTGTAAATGGTGTATATCCAATAGGGTTTTGTTGATAGAAATTTACATAGATTTTATTACGCTAAATTCATGTTAAATGCATATTGTTTGCGTCTTGTGGCTCTTTTTAATTGGTGTGCATTTAACATTTATAGATTGGCCCCATTTATAATAAAATGACTGCAAAAATTGCTTTTTGTTTTTAGGGTCAATTATTTTTGTCGTAATCAACTTTATGCCACAAATTCTGTTAATTGAGCTTAATTTATGTTGAACCTGGAATATTCTCTTAATTAGATTTTAAAGGCTGATTTTATCTACTGAATGATCTATTCCATAGAGCTTAAAGTTGATAGCATTAATGCTCGTTAAAACATGTCCTAATGCAGGCTGTAGTATTGATGGAGGGGAATAAACCTTCAGTGTCTGTGTGCTTCATTTGAGGTATTTGGGAGCTCAGTGTTTGAATTGATGGAGTTGACGTGGTGCATTATTTCTGCAACAATGCATTCATACGTGTAGCTCTGCATGTGGGACATTCTGCTCTGTTTTCCACTCATCAGGCAGCTGGCGGTGCATACCAGATTTTGGTTCCTCCTGACTGATGGATTGATAGTGACTCCTCGTGTTGGGTTGTGTTTAGGAGCACTGCTGTATAGTAGGGGTGAGATTCTATAGAAACTTGTCGATACAATATTATCAATTTGTGGTCGTCATGATACAACTTTTTTTTATTATTATTATTTGTTTACGCACTAGGAATGGGTCATGATGGTTGACTAGTGCTTTACTCGACATGATATTAATGTGTTGTACTTTTGTTGGATTTTTATTTTTGTTACATGAATTAGTAAATGCAAAGTTTATGCACATGTCTTCTAATCAAATAAAATATAAATCCACTTTTAAGCGAGCATATACGTTTGTTATTTTGTAAATTGTATTTGCGTCTTGGCGCTTTTATCCAGCATTTGTTATTCGATATTCCAAAATTTGGTTAAACCCAGCTGATTCAGTTTTACAAGAAGATTTTAGTGTAAACTTCAGTATTTTAGATGTATTCTCTTTAAAGCACCACCGCTACATTAAAAAAACATTATTGTGACCACATTATAACCCCCAGTTCTCATTACCGTAACAAGTCCAGAAAGTTTACTTTTTTTACTATAAAAAAAATTAAGTGATGATTCTCATTACAGTAACAGTCATTTTTTTGTGTGTGTGTTACTGTAAAAAAGATGCTTTTGAACAATTTTTTTCATTCTACGAAACAAAGGCAGTAGTATCAAGTAGAGCTGAAGGATTAATCGAAATAAAAATGAAATCGTGATTTATCAAACCACAAAGGCTTCGATTAAGTCAACTCATGGCCCTCTTGGAAGTGTGCTTGGGCATGGTGGGCCAGTGGGTCCCGGTCCCCAGGTTGAGAACCACTTCTCTAAAAGTTAAGCATTTTGAACATTTCTATAGATGGCATCTGATGAGCTGGAATGATTGTATCTTTCAGAACATGTCAACTATGTGCTAATCTCTAGTACAGCGGTTCACAAACTTTTCACAGCTCGCACCTTTTCTTATCTTTGACAAAGTTCAAGTACCTCCATCACATTACGTAGCTAAATGGAGTGGTGGTGGCGTAGTGGTCTAAGCACAGAACTGTTAATCAGAAGGTTGCTGGTTCGATCCCCACAGCCACCACCATTGTGTCCTTGAGCAAGGCACTTAACTCCAGGTTGCTCTGGGGGGGATTGTCCCTTTAATAAGTGCACTAAGTCACTTTGGATAAAAGCGTCTGCCAAATGCATAAATGTAAATGTCATAGCAATATTTTTTTTTTTTTTTAACACCACAAAATAATTTATGGACAAACTAGAAATATGAAGGAATACTTGTGCTCCTCTCTTATTTAGTACAAGATTGTACTATAAAGGTTTCAAATGTTATATCTAAACAAATCCTTGTCTATTAAACTGGAAAGGAGATGGAAATCCACTGGTCAAATGTTTGGAAACCCTACAGCTTGCATTCAAATTTAAGTTGTGTATTGGATAATATTTTGAAATATTCAGTTAAATAATATTTATTGAATGATTATTCTTAATTTTTTGCAAATGAATCGATATTTACACTACTGCAGGATCGATAATTAGCTTTTTCCTTATTAACATATTACTACATAAGATTATAGCCTGAATGTATTGTATGCCTAAATACATGTAAAATATGAATTCATATGTACATCTGTCTGTATTTCTGTGACAGTTGAAGGGTGTACAATGAGGAGGAAGAATAGACATTATTTTGAATTTGGTTAGTGGAACAACTGTTTCTGTGAAAGTGTTTTAGAAAGTAGCTTGAGTAACTAGTAATGGGATTTATTTTGTCCAATGAAGTAATCAGAAAAGTTGTGTGTAAACTTGCAATGGATAATCCAACACTGCTTGTAATATGCTAGTATGTTTTTCTAGCACATTTATTGAAGTGTCATGAGATCTATTTCCATGAAATGTAAATATTATTAAGTTACGTTGAATATGTGTGTTTATATTTGCTTATACTTATCCCACATCCTGATTGGTCTGTTTCAAACCGACATTGATTCGATGTGCTATTGAACTTATTTTTAACTTTACCCAACGTCTAAACGCCAAAGCTCATGGCGTGAGACACTGACAAAAGATGTGTTGCAAGGAAAAAAACTTCCATTTAGTGAATGTTTACATAAGACCAATAATTTTTAATAATTACAGATGAAATTAAATAAAGCGTCACGTGTCGTTAAAATTTACAAACGTCTACCAAATAATATAAGCATAAAAATATTTGTCAGTAAGGCTCCACTCCAAGTGTTGCTTTAGGGGACTAAATGCAACCAAAGCAAAGTGACAATCTTAATTGGATATCAGTGAGCGTGCCAATGACCACAGGCTTCCAGGAATGACGTGACTCTCAACTCTGTGGAATGTGATGAGGATCTGTGGGGGCCACGTGTTCAGCTGTTATGAGATTGTTGTGGTATGCGTTCAAATCGTTTTTGTTCTTTCTTGCTTTATTTTCATTTTATCAAATTTAGAATAATTTTCTCTTAAGAGTGTAAACTTGAGATCACGCCCACAATTTGACTATAATTATAAGTGACGTGGTAAATGTGTAACTCATTTTAAACTTATTATTATTTGTTTTTGTGTTAGAACTAATTTCCAGTAAGCTCTAGTTTTTTGGTTAATTTGATTGATTGAAGTTTATTTCGAGCAAAATAAAATAAAATAATATATACATATATATTAACACACACACACACAAATAAAAAAATAAAAATAACCTAGCACAGCTTATCTCCCATATACATAGATATAAATATATACACACATATTATTTACACTTATAATAATAGTTGCTCGAAAGGGAGTGGAAAGAAGTATAACTTATTTACTCCCACCCCCAATTCCTTCCCATATATTACCCCATATATCCGCTGCCATTAACAGTTAAATAAATAATAATTTATTTATTTATTTATTCAATCTCTGATTGAACTTCAGGTTACACTAAACTGGGTTTATCAACAACCAAAAACCGAGTTAAGGATGATTGCCTACTCCGTCTGAATACACTAGCCTTTACTATCAGTTTTAAAGATTTCTCTATTTTTGAAGTTCCATATGATTAATGCCCTTTTAACTGCTTTTAAAGTAATTGCTGAGACTTTCTCCTACATGTAAAGGCAAAGATGGCTCATTAATGGTAGAATAAATGATTTTATTTTGAGGTGTGATCGTAGCACTAACTATGTCATGGTGGTTTGTCTAGTTTAATGTTTGTATACTGAGTTCTGTGAAAAGATACACCTATACTGTTACCTGGTATGTTTGCCCAAACAGTCCACTCCCTTTTGGCATCAACTGAGCTTCAGCTTCCTTTGAGAGAAGGTAAAAACAATGTTCTTTTTCCAATGAGCTTTCCTGGAATAGACACTGAGATCTCTAAATTAATAATGCCGGGAGGGACATTAGCTCTGGGGATTTTTCAGGGAACAAAACCAGACAGTGGTAGTCAGGCCAGGAAATTGGCTGTAGAAGGTCTTGGTATTTCTCGTCTACCACCATTGATTGAATTGAGAATAAGGAAACCTATTCATTGGTTGTCACATTACCAGATTTTCAAGTAGTCCATACCAGTATCAGTGAACCTTTTTTAGAGCAAATAGGTTTCCTAAAAATCAATGGCAACATATGTTGCATCATCCATCCAATCACTGCCAACCATGTAAAACATTTCTGACAAACCTATTGAGTGGTCCAAACATCATCGTCAGCATGAAACTGAACGTTTGACCGGATGTGAGGAGTGAATGCACTTAGCTGCATAGAGGCTATAGGATCCTCCCTTGCTCCCTTTTTAGTGAATGACTTCCAGTGTGCAGTCTGTCTGTCAGAATCGGAACAGTTTGAAATGCACCTTATTTTCATCCCAACTCTTTATAAAGCCTCTCAAAGCAAAATATTTCAGCTTTGAGATGGACTCATTGATTCACAGTCTGATGATGCACAGTGAATATTGGATATTTTAAATGAAAATGAGCCTGTAGTCCATGTACGTGATTATTGTGTTTAACAGTGTGCCGTTTTGCGATAAATCACTCAGTTTTTACATTGAAATCCATTTGAGTCAAGAGATTAGTCTTTAGTTTCATCCAAAAGTTTAGTTCTCCCAAAGACAAACATCGGCACCATGTTGTTTTCTCACATGACTCTGCGCTGTCATTAATGGGTTAAACTTTCGATGCACCGAGTCTGCTGAACTGAGATCAGTTGGTTTAAATGAAATTATACATAGCCAAAATACAACATCCACGCATGTGGATGCGAGGATACATGAGGTTATATATGTGTGTGTTTCTTTCACTTATTTGTCTGGTAACAATTTCCAAAAGTGCATTTGCATGCCTAGCAGATGTAGCATGTTATTTTTTCTGAAAGTTATAAAATTGCCACCACAGAGCACAAATGCTCTATTTTGTTTAATAGGTTTCTGTGGTGGAATGACTCTGGTTACTTTTTTTGTTTTTTAGTATTGACTTGGTCCTGAAGTACCAGTACTTCCCCCACATCCTTAAACACAAATACTTGGTTCCTTTTTCAACATGAGATATTGCATGGTTGGATTTCCCAGTGGTTTCCAGTTCTCATCTCTCAAACGCTGGTATTCATTATTTGTATCTGTACAACTGGGTCACAACCCAATGTACAAATCTATCTAGCTCCCTCATTCAGCTTAAAACAGGTGGCATGCCTGAACACCGCACAGATCATCAGAACCTCTCCTGATCTCTTACACTGGATTTCAGTTTGATGGGCTGTTCCCAGACGCCTTTTATAAATAATTGAATAAAAGCCACCCACTCATTCAGCACCGCATTATTACCCGCTCAGGGGGGAATGCCACATATCCACATCTCTGGACACACAGAAAAGACCCTTTGTCTGTCCAGTCCCAGGTCCAGTGTCATAGTCATGGCAACAAGGTCGCTGTGGAGTGTTATGAGGTGACTAGAGGGGGGAGGTGTGTCTTACTTTGGCCCTAGTGCAAATGCAAGCTAGAGCTCAATACCTAAAACCTTCTGTCCTGAAAGCCTTCGATTTGTTTTGTGGCTTCTCTCCCTTTCTTTGCCGGTACAGTTAATAGAATGCTGGAAGTGTTGTCAGCTCGGAAACATCGAGACCCTTCGAGGACAAGAAAATCTAGAGAATCGAGTGACTATTTCAGCGCAAACTGGCAGCTTTGTGATTTCTGATTCTTTAAAGGGCATTATTCCACTCTTTTGTATGCATTTTATTTTTGGCAGATGCTATTTGCAATGCAGTATAAACCGTAACCTACTCAGTTTCAAAACCTAGTGAGCTGCCTATGTTGGCAGCATCATAGGCACACTCCAGACGGCTGTTCCCAAAGCTTGATTAAAGTGATTTTCCAGGTTCAATATAAGTTCAGCTCAATCGAAAACAGTTGTGGCACAATGTTGATTACCACAAATTATTTTGACTTGTCCCTTGTTTCTGAAATAAACAAGCCAAAATCGTGGTTACAGTAAGGCATTTACAATGGAAGAGAATGGGGCCAGTCCATAAACCTTAAAATACACTTCAAAAGATAAGGTATCCCGCTAAAGTTCGAGCGCTCTATAGATTTGGTAATCGCAAAGAAGACTCTCTGTACTTGTTCTTTGTTGCAACACTCGAAGTGGGTGAAAATTAGTCGTTCCACGCATGTAAATGTGTTTGTTGTAAATAGTGCGTTTATTGTAGCTACGGTGTAATTGAGCACTACAGTGCCCACCCACTTTTTTAGCTGCTTTTGTTCCGGAAGTATTTTTCCCATAATTTTTTTTCCACTGGGAAACAAACGCTTTCTTTTAAAGCGTTTCAAGCCAATTACAAAATCGACCAGATCTGAGGTCAATCACAACATTTACAAACTTTCATTCGAAAGCAAAAAATTATAAAACTGTTAAGAATAGAAACCATATATTTAAGTTTATTGCAAAATATTTAGATCTATACAAATGTTTGAGGGTGCATGGAGACTCGATTGTGTTATTCACAGTTATCAGAGCTTCTGAGCTCTTTTGGTGCAGTTTGTTTGCTGCGACTGATTGGTGGTTCTCTGCATGCGGTTGTTGGTAGAGTAGTTCTTTGAGAATTCTGCTATTAAACAGGATTTTCTTTTATGAAGTTGAAATAAACAGGACTGATGTCTTCAACCAATCATACACCATTGATTAGCATCCTCAGAGCTCAACTTAGCTCTGTCTTTTAAAGTTTTATATGGTATCATTAAAAAAAATCCCCTATTGAAAAAACAAATGGGATTTTTTTCTTCCAGATCCAGACTGTTGCACTCTATTGATTGGTGGTTTTGTAAAGCACCAGTTTGTACGAACCACTTATATTTATCTCCGTGACTGTATCATTATGCCGTTATTGTTTCCATCTATTCTTTCCAACAAATGGACCGTTCATTTTATATATTTTTTTGTTTTACAGTATGAAATTCTGCTGTGTGTCCAAGACCACGATGACCCAGCCATTGATGTTTGTAAAAAGCTTCTGGGCAAATATCCCAATGTTGACGCCAGGTTATTTATAGGTAAGTAGCTGACAATCTCTTATTTTATCTTTTATATAATTTTTTTTAATTGTAACTTAAAGCCAAAACTAATCAGGCAGCCTCATCTCTTTTCCTTCATGGATTCATTTTTTTATTTATTTTTTTAAACGCATGCAGGGAAAAGACCGAACCTCAGGGGAGTTCCTTAAGGGGAATAAGGCAACCCGCATGTGTACCGCAACTCAGCTGTGTATATGCAAATGTAACCCTTTGAGTGGATATTGATTCTTGCTCATTAGGACCAGCTGGTGACTTTAGCTGGTGATTCTCAAGGGTCCTGTTATCCGTTGCTGTCATGCCCCATTGCTTTCAGTTATTCTGTAACCGCACACAGTCAGGGGAGATAGGCTGGCTTGGAGATGTCATACACTGCCTTGAATAAAACTGAAGCTGTGTTAGAAAACACTGAATGTTATTGGAGGTTTTATTGGTTAAAACATCTCAAAGTAATTTAGCCCACTTGCCATTAACAGCCAATCACACAGTAAAACATCACGTTGTGTGGAGTGCATTAGTGCTCTGAGGCATTTTAATATCTTTATATTGTGGCCTTTTCAAAAAAGATCTTCAATTGTTTGATTAAATGGTTAAAAGCTTAATTTTGTCTTGTTTACATCTGTGTGTGAAGTAATGTTGATATGTTTATGCAAGGGAATGTTGCTTTGTCTTTTCTTTCAGGGGGTAAGAAAGTGGGCATCAATCCCAAAATAAATAACCTCATGCCAGCTTATGAAGGGGCAAAGTACGAACTCATCTGGATCTGTGACAGTGGCATTCGGGGTAAGTTTGCCAACCAGAATAGTCCACTTTTTAAATGGATAAAAACACAAAATATATTTTTGTAATGTTTCATTAAATATTGAATTTAAAGGTATAGTTCACCCAAAAAATTAGAATTTGCTGATTATTTACACTCAGGCCATCCGAGGTAAATCAGAGTTTCTTTCTTAGAGTAAATAATCAGCAAATTAAAAATGTTTGGGTGAATTATACCTTATAAGACTTTTTGGCATTGAAAAATTAGCTTTTTTTTAAGGTAAATCTTTTGAAACCGGCCAACAAATAATATGGGTCACATTACCCCAACATAAAAAAACAAAAATTTTAAGCCCGTTTTAAATACCATAAGGTGTTTTGTGAAATGTTTCATTTTTTACATTATTTTAAAAACAATAAAACATACTTTCCCTCGCTCATTGAGGTATGAAAAAAGTTATCTTGAATGTAATGTGAAAAAAAAATAGGCTATTTAGTCTATACATCATCATACAATTTGTTGTATTACCTTTTTAGATTTTATTTAAATTTCTGTATTTGTTTTCTGTAATGCAGTCAAATTTGAATCACCATTAAGAATAGTAAAAATCGTGGTAATGAGAATTGGCTAGTAAAATGTGCTTAAATGTGTGTGTTTACATTCATAATCTTTAACCGATTAGGTTTAACCTTCTATGCTCAGATCAGTCTGCCAAGGAAAAAATGATTATCAAAATCAAAATCATCAGCAGCATTGTTGCGTTTTGATAATTTATTAATTTTGCACTGGACATTTTATTGTAATTTGTAAAAAACATCAAACTGATCAAACAGCCATGTGTCATCTGTTGTTGGAAAGCTGTCAGAGTCGAATAAAACAAGCCTATTTGTTTTACTCGCAGACAAATATACAGAAAGTAACGGCTAAGTATGTCTTTGACATACACGTTACATGTAAACAGGTGTTGCTTATAAGCATATAACTTCATGAAAAATAAACAGAACACAAAATATTGCATAGCATTACCATGAGTGATTCCTGTTTAACCGAGCCCACACCCATGTAATCAGATGCATAGATCATTAGATAATCCACACAAAGCACAATGCGTACACAGCACATAATGTGCTATCTGGCTAAAAACACGTTAGCTTTCGTGGATCAGATGACTTCATCAGAAATTATGTACATTTGTTCAGTGTCATGGAAAGCTAAACCAACCGTATTAGAATTCAGATCTCTGCAACGAGGATAAATTATGAATTAATCAACGTTTTGTTTTTCAGCAGTTTCTTGGGCTGAGAATCTCATTAAATAATCTATACAATACAAAATATTTATAAATAAGCTGATTTTTTTGGTAGTTGTCAATGAACAATGTTAATTCTTTTAACAGTAATGTCACAATGCAAAAAACATCTTAGTAGATTGCCTGTTTTAGTACGATGATCGCATTATCTAGCTCTGTTTGTCTGACTTCCCAAGGTTACTGGTGCGACATCAATCAGACTAAAACAATCATTTGTCTAAAATGTTATTTAATGCTATATTAGACAGAATCCAAACTTTTAAAGTGCATTTAAACATAACTATCAGTCTTAATCATGGGCTATTGTTCAACAGTGAAGCCAGAGTCTCTGACTGATATGGCTAATCAGATGACCGAGAAGGTGGGGCTGGTTCATGGCCTACCATATGTGGCTGACAGACAAGGATTTGCCGCCACATTGGAGCAGGTCAGGAGCCTTCAGTATTGACCTTCTGAATTCTTTGTGGGAACACTGTTGAAGCTGTCTGTCTGGACTTTACTGTAGGATAAATGTAGTTTCATTAGTTTAATAGCAAACAGGGATGTCACTGCTTACAGTAATGGTGTATTATGTATGTTAGGGCTGCGTTCAGTCCTGTCACACTTCAATTAAACTGCTGAGTTGTGGCTTTGTTGCTAGTAAAAACTCTCAAACTGAAATGGAACACCATATGGTACTGTCTTTGAGCTGTAGGGGTTTAAAGTACTTGTGCCAAATATATGCAATTATTAATGAAGTTATTATATAGAAATTATTTATAGTACATTAATCATTAAAGTGACAGCCCTACCAAATAATTCTTCCATATGCAATACTCTTGAAGGTCAAAGCAATTCTTAGTGATTCAAATCCTAGAGTGTGTATATATAAAGAGTTACAATTGTTTAATGTGAAATTCTTCAGGTATATTTTGGAACATCCCATCCTCGTTCCTACATCTCAGCCAATGTAATGGGGATCAAGTGTGTCACAGGGATGTCCTGTCTCATGAGGAAGGATATCCTGGACCAGGCTGGTGGGCTGATTACGTTCGCGCAGTACATCGCTGAAGATTACTTCATGGCCAAAGCCATCGCAGACAGGTTTGCCAGAAATTCTTAAACAGTTTGCCACTTTATATATCAGTACAGAATGCTAATAACAAATTCTGTCATGTCATAATTTTGGTTAATGGTGCCTACTTTTTGTTTAGAATTTAATAAATGGCCTGTGGAATCAGTAGTATTCTCTTGTATTAAAGAAAGTTCATTCAGAAATGAAAGTGGTTGTCTTTTACTCACCCTCATGGTTTTGTTTGACCAACTCTTAAACTGTTCTGTCTTTATATGTGCATGCAATGATGTGGTGTTTCTCTTGCAGAGGATGGAAATTTTCCATGGCAACGCAAGTAGCCATGCAGAATTCGGGCTCATACTCTATTGCACAGTTCCAGTCACGCATGATCAGGTACGGCGGTTGTTCAATCAGCTTTTTATGTGTGGTGATGGAACCTCTACAATAGTGCTGAGATTGCATCTGTGGGTTTTGTTTGCAGTTGCTTGCTATTTTTTGTCAGTGTTGCAGTTGCATTCCCTTTTTTTTGTATTTTTTTTTTATTATATATATATAACAAAATGTATTCTAAATCAACAAGATGGAAATAAAGTTCTTAAACAAGCCCTGTATAATTAGACTGGCTTTGGGTTTACCAGACCCCAATCTAATGCGTTCTTAAGCCTAAAGTATACTTCAGTCAAACGCTAGGCATCTGCACACAGGACCCATGATGCAAATTTCGTGATCCGCATTGAGCACTGAAAGAGTGCGGCCTGATTTTTCTAACCGCGCACGAACACTCAGTATATGCGTCTGCCTGGAATTACTTGCACTAATTAGTGAGTCCACAAGGTGGCAGTACTCGCAATTGAGCTGTTGCTTTCACAAAGAAGTTTAAGATGGTGATGTAATCGGCGCTTAACAACAGGAGACGAATGTGGATCTGCACATCAAGAGTGCGTTTGTGAGGAGTTCAGGAGATGCATTCATTTGTATATCTACATTCCCTCAGACTCGAAAGACAATGTTTATGGGTCTTAATCTCTTGAAGATGAACAGTCCAGTCTGTAATAGCAGTCATAGCATGCATGCGCCAACCGCCTATGTATGCGTGCACAGTCAAATTAAGTATGCTTTTACAGGCTAGCGTTTGACTAGGCAGACGTTAAGTGTTCGCGTCAAACCGAACTATATGACCGACGCGCTCCATTCTTGTGTTCAGAAACATAAACTTTTCAGTTGTTGATCCATTGTGACCATCCTGTCCTGAGATCAAATGTCTTGAATATTTTGATGGATTTACTGAATTAACATAAATGTTTATTCATTTTTCATATGCTAAAATTAGCTTTTGATAAAACCATTTTCTGTTTTGTGGTGTCCAAAATCACTAACCTGGTGTACAAACATTGCATTTTGGTAAACATCTAATATTGTTCTCTATAGATGGTCCAAACTGAGAATCAACATGTTGCCAGCCACTGTCATAGAGCCCATCTCAGAGTGCTTTGTGGCCAGCCTGATCATTGGCTGGGCTGCCCATCATGTGTTCCGCTGGGACATCATGGTGTTTTTCCTGTGCCATTGCCTGGCCTGGTTCATTTCTGACTACATTCAGCTCAGAGGAGTACAGGTAAGAATTTGAAACCCTAAAGATTCCAGACTTTTGTTAAGTTTCGGTTTGATTGCTTAAAATCTGTTTTATATTCAACATGAAACAAAATTTACTATTACTGTCTTGATACGCGTTCCTGGTCTTGTTGTGCAGAATTCATCATTGCATGTTAATTCCAAAGAAAAAGTGCTTGTAATCGAAATTGTAAGTGAATCGGCACATTAGTATTTGAGATGATTGGATTCCTTTTTGAAGACTAATTAAACCGAAAACAAATTGCATGTCTTGAAAATTTTTATACTCAAACGATTGTTCAGATAAATTTGCACCAGCTCGCTAACAACAGCACTCCGGTGTGTTCATGCTGACTGATCTTAACTGACTGAACTGGAAGCTGGAGAGTTATGAACCAAAAACTAGTGCAAAAGCACCATCTTTTGGCCCGATATGTTCTAAATGACGTCACACCCATTCATCGATTTTGTAGGAAGTATATCGGGACCTTTATAATGTGCAAAAGTTTACCAAACAAAAGTCGTTCTTCGTTGCCGTTTTATCTTAAATGTCTTTATTCATCAAGGATTTATAAGTTATTCTTGTCCTCTTTTTCTGAACTCTCAAAGGGCGGCCCTCCATCCTTTTCCAAGCTGGACTACGCTGTGGCCTGGTTCATCAGGGAGTCCATGACAATTCAGATTTTCTTGTCCGCTCTTTGGGACCCCACCATCAGCTGGAGGGCGGGTCGCTACAGATTGCGCTGCGGAGGTACAGCAGAGGAAATCTTGGATGTTTAAAGCGCGCCAAGTGCCATGGACTATGCGCTGGTGGCAAAAAAGAACTGAACTGCGAGAAGCAGCAGATGGACAAACAAACTGCAACTTTTGTTCCAAATTCTGATAGTTTTTTTATCCGTGACTTTTGGTAGCTTCAATAGATAATTTTATGTTCTTGATGCTTTTTTTCATGCGATGACCTTGAATTCTAGATGAGCCAAAATGTTGAAGTGGAGAAGAGAAATGAGGAAATGATGTCTGGTAATGTGGCGGCACTTTGACGGGACATCAGATTCCGAATGAAAACGCATCAATTTTAGGTTATTTATTTTTTTATTTTTAAATGTCCTGGCAACATATCTAGTGGTGATGAACAACAGCATATCCATTTTATCATTTGTGTATATCAATGGTACGACTTTTAATGCTAGTAATAACACAAAAATTCACCCAAAAATCTTGTCATTCCAAACCTGTATGACTTTATATCTTCTGTGGAATACAAAATGAGACATTTTGAATAATGTACTAGTTGCTCTATTTCATGCAGTGATGAAGAATTGGGATTGAAGCTTTAAAACCAACAACAACAAAAAAAACGCCATAAAAGTGGCCCATATCTGCAATATTCCATGTCTTCTGAAGTCATATGCAGAAGTTAAATATCATGGCTCTCCTTGGCGTGTTCACGAGTCCTATTCTTGAGGAAATCATCCTTTTTAAGTATCAGTTTTTTCCAATACATTGGTTGATCCGGTTCACAAAACCTGTCGGACCGATTCGTTCACGACCAATCCTTTTCTCGAGTTCAACTTTAATGGATTGCAGCAGTTCTCAAGTTAATCTTCACCCTCTAGTATGCTGTTAGAAGTTATTCATGACTTTATTTTGTCCTGTTAATCACACAAACCTATAATATAACTTCAGAAGACTTGGAATCTAGCGCACGAGTCATATGCACCACTTTTCAGTGCTTTTGCATCCTTTTTGAAGCTTGAGACCTCCAGTCTGCATTCATTGTACTTCCATGGAAAACAGCGGCCAGTACGTTCATCAATTTCTCTTTTGTCTTCCACAGAAGAAAGAAATGGGTATAGGTTTGGATTGAGGATTTTCATTTTTGAATGCTCTATTCCTTTAAGACGAATGAGTGAAGCATTCTAAATGGTACTAGAGTATGAATTGCTCACATGCTTATCACAGTGTTGCTCTTGACGTGTAGCACTCTTGCCATATTTTATAAATGTGTGGACTTCTGAATGCTCAACTGATCCATTCAGGTCCATTTTATGTTTACTAGGCAGAGCAATATTTTCTATAGAGGGTGAGGTTATACACTTTGAACCGTGGTTTGTGTACAGTTACCTTTGAACTTTCTTTGAAACATTGCTACGTTTGCAAAATGCTTGAGAACTCTGCATCCACCCTACAGTATTCAAACATGAGGAATGAAGGTTCAGCCTAAGTTATCCTCAACACAATATTTGCAAATGTAGTGCCATTTGAAGAGTAACCGCTTTTATTATTATAATTTTAGCATCTTCAAACAAACACAATGGGTTTGACCTTTACTTGTTAGGCTTTACTCTTGCTTCATTATCTTGTGTAAATGCACTAGTCACACTCGTTCCAGGACCAGGGTGTGCTAAACACACATTGGGCATTTCCCCCCTGCGCCGTTGTTCGCCAGAGAAGTATTTTCCTGCAAATGTTTTGACTTTTTACTAGATAGAATTGCGATGAATTCTACTAAATTGTCCAAACATTTCATCCAATTGCATTTCAATTAAACTGATTCCAATGTTGTGAGGCAAGAGCTTGAGAGCTTTGTTTATATACACTCAGTTTGAGTTTACACAATTCGGCATGATTTCACGCCCACAATTATTTAATTATCGTCAGATGTATACCAACAGGTTTACAGTCTGATTCATGTAAAAACAAAATCTCAATAGGACCGCGTGGCGCTTTTTTAGGCTTTTCTAATTCCTCAACTATTATGCAAACGCATTTAAAGAAATGGTTTGACCCAAAAATGAAAATTCTCTTATCATTTACTCACCCTGTTGTTCCAGTTTTGTTTTCCATGGAAGAAAGTCATACAGGTGTGGAATGATGTGAGTAAACGAAGACAGAATTTTCATTTTTTGGTGAACTATTCCTTTAACGTTGCAAAGAGTCAAACAAAATTCAGAAACAATTTACATACTTCTCTGTCATCTTTCCCCTTTTTTCCTTCTGCAGTTGTATCTTGAAGAACTGCTAGTTTATGTCGAGCACTGTCGAAAGCTATGGTTGAGAAAACACTCGCCCTGCCGTGTCCTCAATCTTTGAAACTCGCTTGTCTTTGTGTGTTTGTGATTTCATTGTTTTCATTGTGAAGTACCCATGTCAACACTGGCAGTATTGTTTTAGACATAATCTACTCATTCACTAGAACTCACAAACATTAGTGTGTGATTCAGGGCAAACGTATTGGCATGAGCCAAGCGCATGTGCCTTGATGTATTCCATCAGCTGCCATTTAAATGTCACTTTTCAGAGTAATAAAACTGTTTTAGCCCAATGCCAAATTCTCAATCCTTTAAGAAGTATTGGTTTTGTCATTTCTAATTCGAATTAATTTGTTTTGGTGAAATCTTGGGCTGACTATTGGAAATAAACTGTTTTGTGCATGAGGCCAGGAAATTTATGCCAGTTGACCGTAACATGGCGATTGAAGTATTAAAAGTTGGGAATTAATACATTTGCAATAATGAGACCGTTTAAGTTGTAGGAGAAATACCATGTTCAGACTGTGAAAACAAATATTTGCTTCCAAAACCCATTTCTGGGCGAATTGTACGCAAGCATTTCCAGGTCACATTTTACCCCATCTAAAGGAATATAAAATTATATTTTTCATAATAAATATTTTATTATATATATATATATATATATATATATATATATATTATTTATAAAAATAAAATAAAAAAATTATGATTTATTTTTGCATTTAGACATTATTTTCTTAAGTATTTATTTTTTGCCATTCTGAATATTTGTTTTTTTTTTTACATAAATTGGCACAGTACAACAAATACTACTTATACATGAATACTGCTAATAATAATATATAGTTTATATAATTTAATAATCCGAATGAGAATTTGACCAGAAAAGTGCTTGATTGTCATGAAAATATTATCCGTCACAATGTAAAAAAAAAAAAAGTAATTGATCCTAAAATGGGCTTAATTTTCTATTTTTTAAATTTTGGGATGAATATGACCTGGAAATTGACAAGTTTCATGAGATTCCCCCCTCTATGTCTAGATTTCGTTTTAATAAACATTTCATGTTTTGTACTTACTGTAAACAGTGTGCCTCATTCATGAAATGCAAAACACATTTTTGAACATTGTTCGCAAAACTATCCTTGCGTCAACTATTGCATTGAACTGAAGGTTTTATTCGGTAAACCACATTTTTTTTGCTAAACCAAGTACTTTTCAGATTTTGTTCGCAAAGACATTCTTGCAGAAATTGTTGCATTTAAATGAATGCGTTGGTTTACGTAAAAATTGGTATTTATGAAGCCTTTACAAATAAATTGGTTCACTTATGTGTTTTATTAACAACGCAATTGTGATGTGACTCAGCAACATTGGAAAAATGAAATGTTCCATTATGTTAATGTGTGACTAACATGATATTTTCATTGTCTATCTGTAACACTTCAAACGCCTCAATAGAATCAATAGGCTAGCGTTTTGGTTAGGAAAGGGGAAGGCTTGCATTTTCTGCAACTATCCTAGTTCCTCTGACTTTCAAACCATATGTGCTGGTTTTATGTTTGTGAAATATTGTCTATAAATAACTTGTAAATTCACCTCATTTATGAAAAGTCTAATGCACTGTACATTTTTCTGTTTAGACTTTCCCCTTTCTGTGTGGCTGTGTGTGAATGCGACCGAGTGTGTCTTTTCAGAAATATGTTTATTGCCTTTTTTTGATATGTCAGTCCTGAATGGATTGTATTATAGTGATGTTTTGTGGGGAGCTGGACTTTTTTTTTTTTTTATAATTTTTTTTTTTTTTTACCATACATGTACAATTGTATGTTTATCAATATATATATTAACATGTTTTAGCAAAGACCGGTGATCTGTATGGTGTCATGTGATCATGAGAACACTTGTGGCTGTTTTGAACATGCCAATCGGAGTACCAGAAGCTGCTTTTGTCAACACCCTTTATTCATACACAAACTAAATGGTGTCCCACTAGTTAACAAAACAGTCTGCAGATTTCACGAAGTCTATATGAACAGCACTGTGTGCCAATTTCAAAGCGTGCGTTGAAACAAAATGGGTGTGTTTCAAAACCAAGTGAGCTGAGTTTTAGTGGCAATATTGGTGTGTTTGAACGGGATTTGAGCACTTGGACATGCACCCATGATGCCCAGAATTGCTGTCTAGGTAGACGGCACACTAGGTTTTGAGACATAGCCAATATAAGTGTCATATGCTCTAACATTTTCACTCTAGTTTAAATGATCCAAACAATCAAAATGGCGCAGAGAATCTACTAAGACATGTTTACCATATGATCACTGGGCACAGTAGAGGGAAAAAAAGTCTAGTTGTGATCCACCACTTCTATTTTATGTGCTGTTACGAAGAGTAAACAAAAAGATTTTAATTTAAAAATATGTACAGATTATTTATGAAGTTAGTTTAATTTATCCAAGTTGTAATTTTTTTTTTTTTCTCACCAATGCGGAAGTATGGGTGGACAAACTTTTAGTTTTTCAATCTTGTGTTGATATTTTGTAGATGATTGTTGAACCGTATTCATGATGCAGAATGCGTAATCCACAGCTGGAAACTGTTATTACAGATTTATTAAAGCTTTATCAAGCAATATATAAAGTGCCTGTAGTTTTTTTCTTATTCTTCCTTAATCCGTTTTATATGATTGTCTGACTTCCTTTGTGTTTGTGACACCATTCATGCCCTATATCCCATTTGACACCGCAAGTACAATCAATCACACAGGAAGTGTGCATGACCTCGATAATTGGTCTGAAATTTAGCAGTCTTTTTCATTTTTACAAAGATGGATTAACAATAATTTGTGGTGGTTAGTTGCTAAAGCAAGCATCAATATTAGTATTAAATTTAGTTTAACTAGTTTTTTATATATATATATATATATATATACATACACATCTTCCCTGAGGTCCAGTTAGTAAGTTTGTTTTGCACCAAACAGTCATAATTTAGGCATATAATAATTTTCCACCCTGTCTCTGGCCCTCTGTCTGAAACACTGTTTTAAGCTGTAGAACCGAGACTTCAATGCAAGGACGAAAAAGATATTTTCGGGGGCAGGGGCTCAAGTGGAAAAAAGGGCACTTCTCATAATTATTTATAAAAAATAAAAATAATTTAAACAAAACATTAACTATATTAACACAACATTGATTTCCTTACCATTTTTTTTATTCACTCATGAAATTGTTTCGTACTCCACAGATTTTAACAAAATAATCAGTGCACACAGAGACCATGGTCTTCTTTAATATTCACTAGGTTTATCACAAGAGCAGTCAACAGCAAGGTAAACTATGCCACATTATGCATGTTTTCTATGCTACTAGTTTAAAGTATATATTTAGAATAAATTACTGCACCAAGGAGAGTGACATAGTTTCACAAATGATTTGTTTATTTTGCACAAGGCAATAAATCGTTTTAATTCTTTTGGTGTTATTGGAATGCATAACACTACAATGTATGCAAATGAGTGCATTTTAATTATTTAATGCCTACTTTGCATATCGGTGTGGCGATTGTGATGATGTTATTAGACACAAATGTTACTGTATTCACCTGTAGTGTCTCCATTAATTACAGTTCATTAGCCTGTATGCCCATGATAATTTCCTTAGCTACATTTTTGCTAACTTATTACATTAGCTAGTAGCTCATGAGTCATGCATGTTAGCAAGACACAAGTTAAATATTTGTCTTTTGGCTAATTAGCTGTAAAGTCGAGGGACTGGTAGCTTAGTCTTTTGTTCATCACCACTCACCTCCACACAAGCCAAGAGAAGCACAGCTGGGATAGGAGTTGGGAGGGGCTGCTGTCTCTGTGTCTGATGTGCACTTTCAGGGTTTACACATGACATACACCCAACAAATTTCATCTGAATGTATCAAACTGTTCACTCAAGCAACAGCATAAACTATCAAATAGTCATGAATAAAATAGTTTACTTATGGATTTGCGGTCCAATTCTGTTTTAACTGCCCCATCTTTCAATAACAGTTCCTTTGCAAGGAGCCACGTGACGCCATGCGAAGTTCGGATGTGTGAATGGCGAGCTCTGCACAATTTGCTAGTTTTAATACTTTTCATTTCATAAACCAGTGAGATTCGATACACCCTGTTCCTTAACTGTTCTAAGAAGACAATATGTCAAAGAATTCAAAATCCTTAGGCTCTGGAGACATTAAAAGACACTTATGTGCTCAAGCTGATGCTTTCCTGGAGGCTGCAGACGAGGAAGTCAATTTGGCCGGAGAAGTGAAGGAGATTCGGTGTGAATTGCTGAACGTGTCGGCAATGCTGGTGAAGGTCGTTGCTAACTTGGAAGATCTTGCTGTAATATGTTGATTGATCACTGCCATTGAGACCATGGTGAGCACACAGTGTTCCGGTTCGGAGATCCACAGAGGGTGACAGGCCCGATCAATTCTGGCCAAATTTCTGAGATCATCTGATAAAGATCTCGTGTTACTCGAGACGAGGAGTAAAGGAAGGCTTCCTTGGAAGAACCACAGCATTTTCTTGTTCCTAGAATTTGCGAATTTGACGAGAGAAACGTGATCTATTCAAGGAATGCAAGAAACTCTTACATCAACACAAGGTCGATTTTGCTCTGATGTTCCTGGACAAATTGAGAATAGATGCTAAAGATGGGTGTAAAACATTTACATGCCCACAGCAAGCATTGTCCTTCATAAAGTCAATGAATAAGTAATTTGGTGATACTCATGTTGCAGCCAAGTGGGCCTGACTCACTGAACATTCACTTGACCGTATGAGGAAGCGGAGCGCCTTTTTTGTTTCTTTTTGTGCTGGTTCCGCCTAGCGGCTGGAGTTGTTTTATGTAGCAGCACTCCTTCAGAATAGTGTTGTGGATGAATCTGCACGTTCTTTGTGTTTATTCTGCCTACTGGATGGAGTTTGTTATATAGATTATCATCTGTTGTGTAATTCTGTTTTACAACATTTTTATAGAATCACCGGACTTGAGCAATCCGACGGCTAAGTGGTTACGTGGGCTCTCGTAGGCGTACATGGACTGTTTGAGTTTAGAGGGATGGACGCCAGTTTGTGCTGTCGTGCATGGGATAAATACGCACATTTTTCTTTTTTCTGTTTATTTGATTGTTACACTACATTTACATTTAAGCATTTGGCAGACACTTTTATACAAAGCGACTTAAAGTACACTTATTACAGGGACAATCCCCCCGGAGCAAACTGGAGTTAAGTGCCTTGCTCAAGGACACGATGGTGTTGGCTGTGGGGATCGAACTGGCAACCTTCTGCTTACCAGTTGTGTGCGTTAGCTCACTACGCCACCACTGCACTAATGTGGAATGTGGTCTTTATAATTTTATTTTTGACACCCAATCTATTTTTCTAATATGTCAAAATGTCAAATGTTTGTATGAGTGGATTGTCTCTCTCCATGTGGAATGTGAATGGGTAGGGGCACCCCATAAATAGAAGGAAGGTTATTTCTCTTCTTAAATTTAAGAAATATGATATACTATTTCTTCAAGAAATTTTCAACCGCAGGATCTTGAAAAATGTGGGAATATATGGAGTGAACATGTTTTCTTTAGTGTTGGCTCAAATAAGAGCAGGGGAGTCATAACATTGATAAGTAAACATCTACAATTCAAATATCTCAAACAGATTAAAGATAAATTAGGAAGAGTCATTGTTGTTTTAGCAGAAATTCAGGGGCAAAGTCTGATTTACGCACCTAACGCTGATGATCAGGGCTTCTTTATAGATCTTGAAGGGATGTTGCAAGTCACTGGCACCCCTTATAATATAATACTGGTAGGAGACTTTAAACTTTTAATGGACTCAGTCCTTGATCATAAGCAAAAAGTGTGTAAGCCCCCTAGAGCAACACAGATGCTTCACAGGATGTGTAAAAATCTTGGTTTTACAGATTTTTGGTGACTTTTCAACCCATCCAGTAGGGACTATACATTTTTTAATTAGTCTATAAGATTTATTCTAGAATATATATATATAAGTCCCTCAATTAATCTGTTGTTGGGTACTCAATTGGAAACATCTTTGTCTCAGATTATGCCCTGGTGAGTTTGGAAGTGTTGTCACATATGGAGAAAAGGAAATCATATAGTTGGCTCTTTAATGTATCCCTTTTGCAAAATCCTGAATTCCAACAAATGTTAAAGGCTGAAATCAATGTTTATATGGAGACCAACTGGTCCTCAGTATCCTTAAGTATTCTTTGGGGCCAGATCATACAGTATGCCTCATTCATCAAAAAATCCAAAGCACAAGAACTCGTGGAGTTGGAAGGGAATATTAAAAGCGCCGTGAGTTGAAGTGCTGAATGTCATCTGATGGCCTCAGAGAATTGACCTGACTGAAATACAGATATAATACCATTTTGTCACGGAAGGTGGAGTTTTGGTTATTCAGGACAAGACAGTCATACTTTGAGTCGGGGGACAAAGTAGGGAAGCATTTGGCTAGATATATAAAGCAGAGAGAGTTTTTTTCTACCATTGCCTCAATAAAATCTGCTGGTGGTAATTTTTTTACCAGGGCCATTGATATTAATATTGCTTTTAAAGAATTCTATCTTGATCTTTATAGTTCCAAATCTTCATCTACTGGCATTGATGTATTGCTGAAGAGGCAGTAATATGCAGATGTATTTAGTCCTTGTGGTGTCACAAGTTCCTCAATTTCCAAATGAGCCGTTTTTGCAGCATGGTTTTAATAAATGCTCTTTTTCTAATAAGCAGAAAGTTTTGAGTTCTGAAAATTGCAGTATGTTTTTATAGTACAATGACCTCTTACTTGTCAAAAGATCAGGGGAAATTGTATTCCTCATGTCATGAGCCCTTTTAAATTACTATGTAATTTCAACACAAACATTTTGTGTAGAAAGAACCGAGTTTAAATATTTTAACCCAACAAAATTAGACATGACAATATAACTCAAAGAATCTCTTTCATTTCTTGATGTACTAATTACTGAAAGTTAGCATGTTAACCCTCCTATTGCATCCGGGTCATTTTTCGCCCGGGAGAGGTAGATAATTATTTTTAAATACCACATAGTTTTTAGTTCGGAAACCAAACTTTGAGACTTTGTCAAGAATCCGATTTTTGAACAAAATGGTTTAAGAGATATAATTATTCCAAGGAATCAAATAATTTGCGTTCGTGGGTCAATTTTGACATACGGTCACACATAGACACGCGCATTTCTGTACAACAACAAAAAGAATACAATGGTTTCATAACTTTTGACCACCAAGTTGTATTGAGCAGTTATGAGTAATAACAAATTCATTAAAATTACTAGTAATTCTCACATTAGATGTTAATATAACTTGTATATTATGTTATACTTATATAAACTCTCACAGAAATATTGATGAAAAGGATGTCTTTGCATGTATCACACTGGTTTTGCTGTAGTTAATGTACATTTTGAAATGTCAAAGATTTTGTACATTTTATTATTTCTTAAAAAGAATTGCATATTTATTAGCAACTTTTATATTTGTCAGTTAACATACAAAAAAATCAATCTTTTTCCATGTATGAAAGTCACCTATTAATGACTTAACGTAAACCATCATGTTATTAATTATTTATAAGCTTAAAGGTGCTATAAGTGATTTCTTTTTTTTTCATGGAAATGTATGCAAAAACTCTTTTACATTAAGTAAACTGAACAAGCAGCAAAAATCCTTTTTTGAGTGAACCGCATAGCAAGAAGCTGAAAATATTGAATATTATTAATGAAAGTTGAACTTAAAAGTGTTATCCAGTTTTTTTTCCGAACATGTCAAAAATCGGAATGATCAGCGGTCGACAATGACATAATGTGTAGTATTTTCTTGGTCTTTCCTATTGCATCATTTCCCATTGAATTTTGTTGTAATTTCTATTAGCAGGTTGCCATTCCATGTCATCTGTTTAGCACCATAGTTTCTGTGCGTAACTGTGTAAATAATGGCATTACAGCAGAGCAAATAGAGGGCTGGGGATGTCGGTGTGCTAGAGGTCATTACACTGTATTTGCTGGGGTGTGTGATTCACTGGTCACAGGTCCAGCCTCCAGCCCACCCCAGATGGCCCCCCTGGTCACATACTGGAGTTAATCCAACCTCTCAGTACTAATCAAACACTCAATGCACCACAAACTCAATGTTCTCTCACAATATGTATCATTGTTTACTCACCCTCATGTCTTTCCTTTTACATTTTTTCATTTGGCAGACACTTTTATACGATGTGACTCATGGTGCATTCAAAGCAAACATTTAATCAGTTTGCTCGGTGGTTTTTAGGCTTTTGCTAGTGTATTCTGAATGATTTGTAGGGCACTGCTACATTGTTCTAGAGTGTTTCTAGGGTGTTGCTATGGTGCTTTGGGTGGTTACTAAGCCACTGCTAGGGTGTTCTGTGTACTGGCCCAAGTCAAAAGAGCCCGGCCCCCACGTCTATATTATACTGGTCCCTCCGCTCCCTCCTTTAACATAAGTTAAATTAATTTTTCCATTTGTTTTATTGTCTTTCGTATGAAAAATGGCAGATCAGGTCACTCAGAAAAGAAATAGCACAACCCTAATAGCACAAAGTTACATCAGAGACTGTTTCACCCTTAGATGAATCACTTGTATTTAAATGAATGTGAGAAAATGGAACACCCAATATGGTGGGTGTAGAAAAAATATCCCACCTTACCTTACTGTAACAGTGATTGATACACTTGTGACATCATATAGCAGTTGTGTTTGGCCCCATGAAATGACTCTTAAGATCACAGACTCAAGGTCAATAATCGCAATGGACACTTATGCAGCTGCCAAAAATATCTTGAAGATTCTGGATGCAGTTCTATATTTAACTCGATGATGCTGTTCAAAGCTGAGCTCAGCTCTTTAGTGTAAATATGTTGTTCAAAGTGCATGTTTTTGCATAAAGCGAACACTGTCAATAACTAACTAGGACTAAGAAAACATGAGCATCTCAAGGGCTTTGACCATTTCTCACATGTAATTACTCCATAATTGCATTTGTGGGTGTGCAATTGTTGACTAAAGCGGTTATTGCATAATCTAGTGCAAACTAAAAGAAAGAAAGAAGTAAAAAGAAAGAGGAAAAAGAATTAATGAAAGCAAGAAAAGGATTGTTTGAAAAATGATCTGTCAAGAACACTGGATGATGTATATCTGAATGTTGGATTATCAGTTGTTACACAGACAGTGGTGTCTATTCTATGTTGCCAGAGTGTCTGGGCATGTGCCAGGGAACAGAGAGGCACTGGTAAAACTGAAGCGCTTAAGTATGGTGCTACAGGCAGGACTGCTTGACCGCTTTCTGTACCAGTGAATGCTTCCCTTTGTTGTACTCATCCCATCTTCCAATCAGTGCACTCTTAAGATTTAGGGACATGATCCATAAAAGACCAGCTGCTCTCTTGAAGGGTTTTACAATGTTCTTTTAATCAATCTATCTATCTATCTATCTATCTATCTATCTATCTATCTATCTATCTATCTGTCTGTCTGTCTGTCTGTCTGTCTGTCTGTCTGTCTGTCTGTCTGTCTGTCTGTCTGTCTGTCTGTCTGTCTATTATCTATCCGTCCATCATCGTTTGACTCTTTATCTGTCTATCATCATTGTCTATCTGTCTGTCTGTCTGTCTATTATCCATCCGTCCATCATCGTTTGACACTCTATCTATCTATCTGTCTGTCTGTCTGTCTGTCTATTATCTATCCGTCCATCATCGTTTGACTCTCTGTCTGTCTATCATCATTGTCTATCAGTCTGTCTGTCTGTCTATTATCCATCCGTCCATCATCGTTTGACACTCTATCTATCTATCTATCTGTCTGTCTGTCTGTCTGTCTGTCTATTATCCATCCGTCCATCATCATTTGACACTCTATCTATCTATCTATCTATCTATCTATCTATCTATCTATCTATCTATCTATCTATCTATCTATCTGTCTCTCTGTCTATTATCTATCCATCCATCCGTCAATCATCATTTGACTCTGTCTGTCTATCTATCTATCTATCTATCTATCTGTCTGTCTGTCTGTCTATTATCTATCCGTCCATCATCGTTTGACTCTCTATCTGTCTGTCTGTCTATATATCTATCTGTCTGTCTATCTATCTATCTATCTATCTATCTGTCTGTCTATTTATCTATCTATCTATATCTCTCTCTGTGTCTATCTGTCCATCTGTCTGTCTGTCTGTCTGTCTCTCTCTCTCTGTGTCTATCTGTGTCTGTCTATCATCATCGTCTGTCTGTCTGTTTATTATCTATCCGTCCATCATCGTTTGCCTCTCTGTCTGTCTGTCTATCTATCTGTCTATCTCTCTGTCTATCTGTCTATCATCATTGTCCGTCCGTCTGTCTGTCTGTCTATCTACCATCGTGTGTCTGTCATCTTCTGTCTCTGTCTGTTTAATCATCATCATTGTCTGTCTGTCTGTCTGTCTATCATCTTCTGTCTCTGTCTGTTTATCGTCATCATTGTCTGTCTGTCTGTCTGTCTGTCTGTCTGTCTGTCTGTCTGCCAGCAATTTAGAAATATTGTCTCAACTGATTGTGTATATGTTTGAAAGTAACAAAGGAATACCTACTCAAATGAGAGATATGAGTGTAAAAGGCAATAAAACGCCATCATCGACTGCTTTCATTTCTGTGGCTTAAATTACTCTCCAGAAGACTGGATTAGTTTTCACAGTCTGAGAGTGCCCTGGAGCCCTCATACAGGGCAGGTCTAATTTCAAACCAATTTCTTCTTACCCACACACTTGAAATACAGAGTGGCTAATTAACAGCAGCATATCAGTTTCACACTAGTGCTACATCACCACCAGCACAAACAGTCCACATTCACGGTCTAATTGTGAAGATACACATTGATCTACACCAGCCTAAAGCATCTATACGTTAAAAAGCAATTCTGGTATGTTTCACTCTCCATTGTCAAACAGACAAATTCTTTAATGATTTTGAAATGTTTGATAAGGCAAAAATCATTATAATTTTTGAACAGACCCCCATCCTAAACTTACCTATCAAATAGCATATAGCATGTGGCTTAGTAAGGAGAGGTGTGCTATTTCTAAAAGTGATCTGACTTAAGATTTTAGGCTAGCAGACAATTAAATGGGCATGGAATAATCCCATCTACTTACATTGAAGGAAGGGACCCAAGCCATATCTAGGGAACAGAATATCATAGACACTTGGGGTGGGCTCTTTTGACTAAGGCCAGTAAGCAACCACTTATCAACCACCCAGATCACCCTAGCAACCACACAGCAACAGGCTATCAACTACTCAAAACACTGTATCATTATCACAGTGTTGTGCATGGGTACGAGTTACTCACAACTTCTTAATATAATGTAAAAATCTAGTTTATGTTTTATAAATAGGTCTTTACACCAGAGTGGCCACATTTAAAAAGTAGCACAGCACTTGCAGTAGAGTCATTCACTACTCTTATGTATGTGTGGGTGTGATTTTGGGTGTGATGTCCACCGTAAGAGTATGCAAGAACAACCTTTGTAGAACTTGTGTAATATGAATGAATGGGGGGTTTGGGGCTTGGCAGCTGCTGTTGGTCCAGAGGAAATGACTTTCAAATGATGTCTTAGAGCTTACGGAGGTCATGAGATGTAAGGCATTAGTCACTTTCCCACTGCCTCTTACTGAAATTAAAATGGAAGGAATCTAGGCTTACAAGCAACTCACTTGTCACCTGACCTCAATAGTATGAGGATTAACCCCATTTTGTTCAGCATAGTTACAGAATTTCACGAGGAAAAAAGACAAATCCTTTAAATATGCTCTAAATCATTTTGTGTGTATGTTTCACTGGCTGATACAACAGTGTTCTTTTGCTGTTCACATCGTGTTGAAATTACCACAGTTGCGAGTTTCCCACTCAAATGAAACGTCAAATGTTGACAAATCATCTTAGTCAAACTTGTAATTACAAAACTGGAAAACCATTTCTCAGTTTAGTAAACACTAATATGATTGGCTAATTTTATGTAACTTCCATGAGTAAAAGCACACATGCCTTTTTTTTTCAGTCCGCCTTGTTCCACGTTGATACACTGAGTGCTTTTGAGGATGAAATTATCACAATTATTATGTTATATCTCAAAGAACCCGCACCTGACCGGTACGTAATGACAAAACTGACTGTAATTGATCTCTTTAGGTGGCATTTAGACAGCTGCTCCTGTCTAAGTGGGCAATTTGTGACATGTTTAAGCTGCAAAAGAGCCAAGATCTTACATGAGACTAGGTAGAACCCTATCAATAAACATATGCAGTATTTAAACTGATACCTTTGGGTTTGGACCATAGTTTCCTGGCCATAACTGAATATGGTAAAATGGTCTGCACTTATATAGCACCTTTAATTAACCTTAGAGGTTACCAAAGCACTTTACACTATGTCCCATTCACCCATTCACACACACATTCACACTCACACTCATACACCAATGGCGGCAGAGCTGCCATGCAAGGCGCTAGCCTGCCATTGGGAACAACTTGGGGTTCAGTGTCTTGTCCAAGGACACTTCGGCATGTGGAGTCATGTTGGCCGGGAATCTAACCGCCAACCCTGCGATTAGCGGACGACCCGCTCTACCACCTGAGCCACAGCCGCCCGCAGTTGAATATACAATGCAATGAAACAATATATTGTATTTTATCTCAACTAACTGCACTCTTGCATAGGCAAACCTCAAGGAAATGTTTTTAAACAACCTGTCAGTGCCCAGATCCCTCTTCACATTGTTCTCATTTTTGCTGGTAAGTGTCATTCTTTGTTTGCTGTTAGAATGCTAGTGTTTCTGAATGTTTTTGGCCAGTGTGTTTGGATCTCACTCAGTGTGAAGAGGCAGACTCCCGACAGCCAAATGACAGAGGCAATGTTATCTGGGTGCGGTTTGTCTCCTGTGACTTGATGCACACACACACAGAGGTATCTTTGTCTCATCTTGCGACTGTCTCCAGTGGGGAGTGAGAAATCTGAGCTGGCATGTGTGTACGTGTTGGATACTGGCAGTCCCACTCAACCATCTGCTGTAGTAATGTGTCACAGTCATTAGGGGTGGATGGCTTGTGTAAGATAAGACTGCTCCTTTACAGTCAACGTCTCCAGCTGCAGACACTCTAAACCGAACATTGCAATAACTGATGGACGTACTAACACTTTTGCCTAGTGAATTAAAGGATCCAATTGGAGGCAGAATCATCATTTTTATATCAGTAGATGTTAATGTCACTCACGATTTATCCTGAGTGCACCACTCAGCCATGAGCTTTGTGACATTAAAGGGATAGTTCACCCAAAAATGAAAATACTGCTATCATTTACTTACCCTCATTTCGGTACAAACCCATATGACTTTCTTTCTTCTGTGGAACACAAAAGAGGATCTTAGGCCGAACGTTCTGGCTGCTCTATTTCATACAGTGAAAGTGGATGGGGACTGTGGTTGCCAAGCTTGAAAAAGACACAAAAAAAAAGTTTCCTAAAAGTAATCCATATGACTTAAGCGCTACATTCCAAGTCTTCTGAACCCTTAAAATTGCACAGTGTGAGGAACAGATAAAAATGTTGTATCATTTTAATATAGTAAATTTAATAATTAGTTTTTGTGATCAAAAAAGTTGTATCCAGGTGGTCAAAGATTAGCTTGTTAGCTTCAGCAGTTCACTTCCTACTGGTAGATGCCACAACTACACCATTATGCAGAGAACAAATGTCTGTCCCCATTGATGGCCATTCAAAAGTCAGAATAAAATAAAACAAATAATTGTAAGCATTACTTTTGAAGGCTCTTAAAAGTTAAAACTGCTTTTCCCTGTCTAAGTAATCAGTCACATTCAGGTCATGTACTTCCAGGGCTGAATGTGCCAGCCGAGCAACTGCCACTAAGATGAATGGTAATACTAAGGAATAGCTCAAAGGAATAATATATTAGAACTCTCTAGGGCTGTTCAGACTGAAAGCGCTCTTGTTTTAAAAAAAAGATAGATGCAGCGCAATAAATGGAACAGAATGCGTGTCTTGAAACACGTTTTTAACTGTTTAAGTACTTTTAACTTGACACTGAAAATACGGCACTCCTGCGTGAGACACTGAAAAAACAGGCGGACGAGGCGTAACAGTCAAAGATGTCTATCTTGTGCATGTTTACATAGAAAAACTATTAAAAATAGCACAAACTGTCAGGCCTGGGTAGCTCAGCGAGTAAAGACACTGACTACCACCCATGGAGATGCGAGTTTGAATCCAGGGCGTGCTGAGTGACTCCAGCCAGGTCTCCTAAGCAACCAAATTGGTCCGGATGCGAGGGATTGTGGAGTCACATGGGGTAACCTCCTTGTGGTCACGATAATGTGGTTCACTCTTGGTGGGGCACATGGTGAGTTGTGCTTGGATGCCGCTGAGAATAGCGTGACATTGCGCTATGTCTCCAAGATAACCCGCTCAACAAGCCACGTGATAAAATGCGCAGATTGACAGTCTCAGTGGAGATTCGTCCTCCGTCATTTGGATTGAGGCGAGTACACAATGTATTCTCAGTGTTGCCGCAATTGGCGCTACAGCAGAATATGTACATTTTTTTTTTAATCAACAGCTGTCATAGTGGAGCAGCAATTGGAGGAGAGTCTTGCTGAACAAATTAGATTATAAAAACATATTTTTCTGTAGTCCTTTTAGCAAATAAAAAAGCAGACTCCTCAACATGTTGACACATCTGTTTTCGTCACACCTAAAAAACTGTTTCGCCACTTGGGGTCCAAGGTTTGTAACTGCCAGAGCAACGCACAAGCATACATAATGTATGAACAACAGGACCACGCGTCTGCTCGTGTCTGTGTTTGCGTACTTGCGTGAAGTATGTTTGGGACCTTAATGTGCATTCTTGTGTTACTGCAGTGGTAACAAACATCAGTACTCAATGGGCTGTTTAAGTTACATTCAAAAGTTTTTGCCATTAAATTGGTTATTCAGGTACAGGAAACTGCTATAAATATATTGACTTCAAACATTAGTTAGCTTGAAAAGTGGTGTGGTGGTGGCGGCGTAGTGGAGTGATGGTGGTGTAGTGGCTAAAGCACAGGGCTGTTAATCAGACGGTCACTGGTTCTAACTCCACAGTCACCACCATTGTGTCCTTGAGCAAGGCACTTAACTCCAGGTTGCTCCGGGGGGATTGTCCCTGTAATAAGTGCACTGTAAGTCGCTTTGAATAAAAGCGTCTGTCAAATGCATAAATGTAAATGAAAAAGTAAACTCAATGTAGAAGCAGAACGTGCGCTATAGCGCCCCTTGCAATGCTGAGAATGCAACGAGTACATGCGTCATATCAAAATCACAAACGGTGACACATTTTGTTAGGCAACGATACACAAAATCAAGCTTGCTTAACTAGAAACGCCTGTGTTCGCGTACTTTTGTATAGTATGTTTCAGCCTTTAGGGTGCTTCAAAACACGTGGTGACATGAAACGTCATCAGCATCATGATGCATAACATGCATTCAAATATTCACAATCAATGTTTGAATGTATGCTATGCAAATATTTTCATTGAATTATGAGTAACATTTTGTCCTGTTTCTCACAAAAAGCTATCAAATGAGTTCAAAAGACTTTAATAGTTATACTTTAACTTTTAATTTTAAATTAATAAAATGGTTTAACTTTAAATGATGACATCATTTAAAATCTTCCTTTTTGCCTTTTTGCCTGTTAAACTATTCTTTTAACTTTGGTTGGATTATTACTAATCATGGTGTGCCATGCAGAGTCACATGCCTGAAGTTAATGATCTTCATCCTTAAAAGCATCCATAAGAAGCTCTTCCACGTGCTCCCACTACTGCTTGCGGTCATATACATTAGGATGCATCAGTACTCTATGGAACAAAGGAACCTTTCAAAAGAATCTCCATTTGCCACAAACACAATTCAACATCAGGGAAATCAACATTATGTAACTAACAGGTTTGCATGAAGTATATGATATGGTATTTTCATTCTGTAGTCAACATAAATCACCGTCATTCCCAAAATATGTTGACAAACATGGAGGATGATTTTCCCATCATGTTGAAAAATGTATTAATTATATATTTTTTTCCACATGGTTCATTACAAAATTTAATTGGTGTAACATTGTTTAATGTTCATGTGAAAGATTTTTATTGATAATAAAACAAACAAAACAAAAAACGGACATTTGAAAACAAAGTTTTAGTTTTCGAAAGGCTCTCCGTCCACACAGCCATTTTCAAGCGCTTTCCAAAAGCTGCTCGTCCACACTGAAATGTATGAAAACTCTCAAATTTGCCGTTTCATGTACGGTCTGAAATGCTATGGACACTATGCATGGCACATGTAAATAGTAATTTCTGCTGAATCATTTTGACAGCATTTATCAGCAAAGGAAGAATAGTTTTTGTTGCTGCGTCGGATGAAAGTGTGTCCACTGAGGCAAAACGCGGAGCTGAACGTGCATAGAGTCCATCGTCCTAGTGTTCCATCGCTGGACAGCAATTCTGAGTAAACTACCTGTGGCTTTGAAGGAATGCAATGTGAAGCTTGTACAAAGTAACATTTATCTTTAACAATGCTATCACAGTGAATAACAGGCACAACAGCGCCGCTACAACATAGGCCGCCATCTTGAATGTTTTAGGTTGAATAGATCCACATGACTGTCACAACAAATATGTTTACGTTTTCAGATTTCTCAGTTTTCCCTGTCCACATGAAGACAGCGTGTTTTATAATGTATCCACTTGGGAGAGCGTTTTCTAAAAGCTCAGTTTTCGCTGGACAAAAATGCTGTCTCAGTGTGGACGTAAGGCCAAAATGTAAAAAAGATGCGTTTTCATACGAAAATTTATTAGTTTGGATGCAGTCTTAGAAAATTAATCGTTTAAGAGAATTTGTCACTTGTGTTACAACCCTTGCTTCATTCGTGAAAATAAATGTAATCATAAAAATGTTAAAAGTTTTTTATATAATAATAATAATAATAATAATAATAATAATAATAAATCAGTAGTAATTGTATTATACTTAAGCAGTATCTAACACCTGTGATGCTCTGTTATGCAGCACTTTATTTGACAAAATATAATTCCAATGTTGTATTTTGTATTGTGCTGTGAATATAAGTTCGTTTGATAAAAAAAAAAAATGTATACCATATTATGTTGAAAATTAATAGTTATATATATATATATATATATATATATATATATATATATATATATATATATATATATACACATTTGATTTAAGTTTTAATTTATTAATTTATTTATCACCATTTTGACTCCATTCCCCCTGGGAAAGTGCCACTCTCCTCTCTAGTCATTTGGCTCATAGTCTTAATTATGATAAGATTTGACTAACTGGGGCCCAGGTAAGGAAGCAGAAAAACTGGTTAAACCGAATGTCTGCTAGCTGCATTGAGACATCACATAGGTCACATAAACAACAACACATAGAGACAGTACCACCTAGAGACTGTGTCTGTTCCCCAAACTACCAATCACAAAACCCTCACTAAATCATTTATAAAAAATTTGATTAAGGTCTAACTTGAACAAAACAAAAAAATTGAAGATTAACATCATATAAAGACAGTGCTACTTAACATGAGATCTCTACCAAAGCACTAATTGTTAATAAAATTATTACAGATCATAGTTTGGGTGTGCATGAATGAATGGATCACATACTGTGTCACAACAAATATGTTTACATTTTTAGATTTCTCAGTTTTCCCTGTCCACATGAAGACAGCGTGTTTTATAATGTATCCACTTGGGAGAGCGTTTTCTAAAAGCTCAGTTTTCGCTGGACAAAAATGCTGTCTCAGTGTGGACGTAAGGCCAAAACATAAAAAACATAAAAAGCTTGTAGTACCACGTGTTTACTCCAGAGGGCAGTAAGTGAAACTTCAACTGTTTTGCAACGCACAGTTTATACAGTAAACAACCCTTCAGCAGACAGCACAACACAAACATGCGTTACGTTCTTGTGTTCAAAACACTTGGAGGCAAATTCAAACGAAGGGATCTCAAGATGTGTTCTAAGTATTAAACTATATTTAACTTGACACTGTGACCTAAAAATGTTATGTTTATGACGCAACGCTCCCGAGACGCTACACAAGCATGTCTGATGCAGGTGTACATTGATGGGTCCTTAAACAAGCCCTTTAAAATATATATATATATATATATATATATATATATATATATATATATATATATATATATATATATAATTTTTTTAAATGCTTTGTTTTTGATACTTTCGACTGGAATTCCCCCTTAGTGTATTTTTTCTTTTGAATATTTTGTATTTAATCTTTTCACAGCTGTTTGTATAGAAAATGTGTATCTGTATCTTATGTGTCAGCTAAAAGTAATATACTAATATAAAGAAACTCTCTTCCATGAGTAAAGACGGAAGCCACATTTCACCCACCTTTTAGTGCAATATGGATTTGACCCACTTAAAATATATTGATCTATATGTATCATGTTCAGCCATATGCAGAACCAAGTGTCTTAAAGAGCCTCTTTTTAAGACACAAGCAAGATTTGATCTTAAGAATGGTATATTTCATCTAAAGGCTTTTTATTGTGCATCTGCATTGCAAGTCAACATTGATGTTGAAGCTGAAAGCATTATATTCGATGGGTTTTCAGGTGAACCCTGTGGGATGGACTGGTGCAAAGCAATATATAACATGATTTGTAAACAGTTTAAGCAGCTACTCAAAATAAAAACACAAGGATTTATATAAAACAAATGTATGCTTATTAATTTTATCTAGGCTACTTCGTAATTCATATTCCCTCATTTTCTTGAAATAACGTTGTGTGCTTCCGCCCTCTAGTGGTCTAATGAAACAGCATTTTATCCATAAAGAAAATCTTGCAGCTTGACGGAAACTAGAACTGTCAGCAGTTACGTTTTTATGCACAGAATTATATTTAATCAATATTACATGATAAAAAGTGCTGTTATATTGAGTAATATCCAGGAACACTGTTTGCATAATCAAATTAGTGGACAGGAATTTACCGCTGCTGTATAAAAATGTTATTTCTCACAGTTCAGCTAATGTGTGGTCAGGATTTTGCAACGAGACTGTTTAAAACATTAATGGTTGGAATATGTGTAAATAAGATTCATTGAATCATTTCTTTTGATTCAATTTATATTTTTTTTCCAGCTGTCAGGCATAAAGAAAATTAAGGATTCATGATAATGAATTTGTACTTCTAATTTATGACCTATGCCTTAAAGAAACAGTTCACCCAAAAATGAAACTTTGCTCACTCAAACTTTGCATGCCTTCCCAGATGTGTATGACTTTCTTTCTTCTACTGAACACAAATGAAGATTTTTAGAATAATATTTCAGCTCTATAGGTCAAAACAATGCAAGTGAATGGTGACCAGAACTTTGAAGCTCCCAAAAGCAAATAAAGGCATAATAAAGGTAATCCACACAACTCCAGTGGTTTAATCCATGAAGAACCAACCAAAATGTCACTGTTTTCACTGTAAATCTTGATAGCAGTCTCCTTGGCGATCATGATTACAAGCTTGATAAAACTTCCTAGCGCCATCTAGTGCTCTGTGCATGCCTCAAGGACTTGGAAGTGTAATTGAGCTTGAAATTATGATCATGCCAAGAGACTACAGCGGCTAGCACTATAGTGAACATTTTGTTACATTTTGGTCTGTTCCTACCAAAGACTGATTGTATCATTTTAGAAGACATGGATTACACCACTGGAGTCGCATTGATTATTTAATGCTGCCTTTGTGTGCTTTTTGAAGCTTCAAAGTTTTGGTCACCATTCACTTGCATTTTATGGACCTATAGAGCTGAAATATTCTTCTAAAAATCTTTGTTTGTGTTCTGCAGAAGAAATAAAGTCATACACATCTGGGATGGCATGAGGGTGAGTAAATGATGAGAGAATTTTCATTTGGGTAAACTGTCCCTTTAATATCCAAAAGTCTGAGCCCACATTGATTCAAAATCTATTTTACACCAGGAACAGAGAGTCTCTGAAAATTAGCATGGTGTAACATATTTTAGGCTTTGATTACTCATTAAACTACTTGCAAATAGATCAAATGGCCTGTAACAAAACATTACTTCCTGAATGCATGAGACATTTTCCTATAAGGAAGCAAAGTCAAGGAAGGCATCTGCATTGTATTAAGACAGAGTTAAAGGGATAGTTCACCTAGAAATACTGTATGACTTTCTGTCTAACATGGAGCACAAAAGGAGATATCTAGCAGAATGTCCAATCTGCTTTTTTCCATCAAATAAAAGTGAATGGTGACCATCCACTTTCAATGAATGGAAAAGAGCTTAACATTTTAGAAAGAAAGTCATGCAGGTTTGGAACAACATGAGGGTGAGTAAATGATGACAGAATTTCTATTTTTGGCGAACTATTCCTTTAAGGAGTGCAGGTTTAGACATAGAGCAGGAGATAGAAAAGAGGCTGAATAGACAGTTAGTCATAAGCAGCAGAGGTTAGAGGCAAAGGCAGAACTTTAACCAGACCCCCATTCCAATACTCCTACAAAACACATACCACCTATCCTTTTCCTCATGTACACAGGTTAAAGAAGAGGAACTGTGTTTGCAGAGTATTGGAGCTGGAAGGAACTCTGTTGATTTTAGGACAAAATCAGAAGGAAAGACATGAAGACGCAGAGGACAAAAGAAAGTACAGATGTCATGACATTTATTCAAGGCATGCTACAATTAAAGTTGATTAGGAAAAACATCAGCAGAGATTTTGGGTGTGTAATTAGAATAATAAATGTAACTCTAAAAATGATTATGCATGATAATAATAATAATAATAATAAGCCATTCATAAACAGAAAAAGAAATGCTTTCCACAAAAAAATACAAATCAAATCTCCACTCAATCATGCACTGCAAAAATTAGAAAATATGTTTCTTTAATAGTTCATCTTCTATTTGCATTTATTACATCAATCTCATAAACTGGATACACACATCTCTCTCCTCAGTTCCAACACGTCACATAAACTGCTTTACAAATGAAAGCTGGTACTGGTATGATACAAAATAGAGAAGACAATCCTGCTTTTTTCCTGTTAATTTCCATAAATATAAAAACCAGTTCATATTGGTGTGTTTGTGTCTTGTTCCCCGAAACCATTTTTGGCCAGGTGGAAATAAAAGAGAGACGGGAACACATATTTATTGTTTCCTATTGGTAGTGAAACATTCATAAAACTTATAAATTAGGAATTTTAATGCATGTCTGAGCGTCCTGAGGTAAACTCGGGCACTTCTGTATGTGTGCTGTGCTTGAGCCACACCTCAAATGCAAATTTAGCCCAGCCTCTCCCTTTTATGCAAAGCAAACGGTACACAAAATTGAGTTTAAAATAGACGTTTGTTTACTTTTCTGGTGTAAACTGTGGGATCGTCCTTCGAAAATTGCATGCCGCACTTTTTTTTGCCTGTGTGTGTGCCGTTACATGATTTGCATAATTAATTCTGCAAAAACTTTAGGGTGCTAAAACAATGCAGACTGTGCATGCAAATAACAACTGGGTCTCATAAAATCACATTACTTACATTTTTGCAAAATGATTTTTACATGGCTTGTATGCATCACGTCAGTTTCTTGGTGAAGTAAACACTAGAGGCGGTAAACAATGACTTTAATTTCCTTTCACATGAATCACGAGAATAAGGCAGATTATCAGTTGATAAATACTTACTTTTCGGCATTTTTCTTCACGCAGTTCTATCTTATCTATCTATCTTACACCTAAACATTTATATTAAAGCGCACGATTTATAAGGCGATACATTTAAACGTTTGTTTAACCTAACCAACTCATGTACAAGCTTGTTCCTGTGCGATCAAATTTTGCGGTAGCTCAACTGAAAGAGCGCTGCACTTGCGAATGCGAGACAAAGGACCGGGGTGCAAGTCCTGAAGAGCAAGGGAGTCGACACGTGAGCGAAAAGTGTCATAATAACCACAAAATTATGTTGTTGCTTCAGCAATTGTGTTTTTATTTATTTATTATCTCACATTTGCTTTTTCTGACACTATTGGTTATGTTTAAGGTTTAGGGTATGGACATCGATTTGTTGAGTTAAAACTAAATAGAGCATTAACCTTAAAAACCTCATCTGTTTGGGAAAACATTTAGCTCTCTTTTAGCGCCACCCAGTGGACATTTCACTTCAAAACTGCTGCGATACGTGCAACGACCCACGTAATAATATCATTTTGCAAAAATGTTGCCACAGTCACATAATTGTAATGAGAATAGGCTGGCAAATAAAGAACGTTAGCAACGGTCGCAAAACATTCAGTGAATACCCCCATTTTTGTCAAGATAAGTGATATCTACAATTAGCGAGAATCTTCGCAACTATCAGAAGCTGTTAATGCAAGTAAGGCTGTTCAAATGAATCAATAAGGACCTGGTAACACATTCAGTTTGCAAATGAGCCTCGTTTGTGGGGAAAGCATATGGCTTGACCGTTTAAGTTTTGAGGGAAACAAACCAAGAACAGACGGTGGGACACGTATTTCTCAGCGAAAAACAGGCTTGTAACAATGATCAAGAGTTTAAAATACAAGAATTTTGTTGGTTTCTGATATACAGCCAGGAAATAAGTTACAAATAAGCTAGATGAAAGGCACATAAACTTTGGTCCTGCATTATTTGTGACTTTTTCAGTAAAAAACCTGGAAAAACCGTACGCGTGAGTAACCGTTTGAGTGACCGCGGATATCGACAATAAAATGTGTCTTACAACACAGCGAAACGTTGTTGCCTGAGTCAAGACATGGTTGGAAAATATTTCGGAAAATGAAGGTTATGAGGTGTCTTGTGACTTCTGTGACACAATAATGGAGTCTGGCTTTTCTCCTGTTTATATATAAAAAGCATTTCAGCTGGACGCAAATTTTGGCCCACTCTAACCCATGTTCCGCTACACGGCTCTATACGTGTAAACTTCCGAATGCTTCCAATGGATCTGACTTTTAGTAATCGGAGAACATTTCTCCTTTTCGCGCTCCCATTCGCATAAATCCGTGGATACTTGTATACTACAGACTCAAAACAGCTGTTGAGAAGAGGCAAAGTGAAAGAACCAGTTTCCACACTCTTAATAAAAGAATAACAACCCAAATAAGGGAAGAAAAAAACGGGTATCACAACAAAGCAAGAACAAAACCCCTAATGAATCGAATATAAGATACAGTAAATAAGATTCAACTCCAAACACACACAGGTGCAAGTCTCAGACAACAGCATCACTCATTACGTAAATGGAAGGCAGACCTGAACACTCAGAGTGGATGCTGTGGGCTTCTGGGTCTCCATGGACTCTTCTGCACATATTGTGCTTTATGGGGCCAATTTACATTATATTACGCAAAAATATGTATTAAAATATGTAGACTTTGTTTTGTGTCAATATGCTAAATAGCTGGTCCTGCTATGGAACTAAAACAATGACTAAAATGAATACAAAATGTGTTCATTTGAATCCAGACATTTTTGTAGCATAAAAGGCTGAGCGGCATAGCAACAAAAATTATATCGTGATTTTGTTTTTAGCCAATTGATGATATATTCAAAATGTTTAATTTCTTATTTAAAAAAACTTGTTTTCACTATATAAATATAAAATACATAATCATTTTCATTTAAATGCACCCATATGCACATAGTAGCCTAATAAAAAATATATTTTTTTGCCTTCATATATTTTTACTCTAAGTTTTTTTTATGAACAGGATGTGCAATTACTACTAGTAACTCACTTTTGAAAGTTGAATTTGATACAATACTAAAATATGATTGTGGGACCCAGTAAAAAGTATAATTATAATATAACACTGAATAATTTGTATGATTATTTTAAGGATTAGATTTGTTTTATACTATAGTAATCTATTTGTCATATTTATTTCACCTGGAGCTTTTAGTTTGGAAAGTGGCACGTGTATTTGACAGTGTAATGTTTCATTGTTCATTGTAAAAAGTCAGATAATTCAATCTGTCAGCACGTTCAAATTTTCAGATTAAGAACAAATTTAGGCCCGTCTTAAGCCTTGCTTGGCCTAGTTTGTTTATGATCTGAATTTCTGAGAAGTGAATGTGAGACATTTGTATTTTGAGTTCTGAATTTCTTCTTAATCTGAACATTTTAACCTGTAATACTATTTAAAAGAAAAACCTGCTGTTTAAAAAAACGAATTTATAAAATGTGCCACAATTTTTTTTTCTTAATGTCACATGTATAGAATTCAAATCAACAAATTTCAGATTCAAATTTTGTCATTGTTCTAGCTCCATAGTCCTATATGTGTATGGCTTAAGATCCCAAAAAATCTGTCGGGACAGTGTACACACTAATAACACATGCACATTTCTGGCAAGCATAAAGAAAACAAGCAATAACTAACTACTTAAGATTTCTTAGTTTCAAGTAGTCCAGCACATTTGAGGATAACACATTCAATTCAAAGGGATTGGATAGCTGTTATGTAGAATTCAGGCAGCACTTACTGGGAGTGTTCACTTAAGTTAATAAAAAAACAGAAATAAGATTATCGAAGTTGTCTTACAACGGATTTAAAAGCTGAAGCATTAAAGGGGAAGTTATAGGTGATATAATACATAATATAAACAAAAACTTCACCGATGTGCTCATGACAGCGTTTTCATAAATTCACACTATTCTATCATAAAAAAATTGTCTACATCAAACCTCCATAATCTTTGATCACTAGAAATATATGCCAGAGTTGGAGGAACAACTTTTTCAGCCTAGAAACACCATATGTAACAATGGTACGCAGCTCAAGCACACATACTGTACACACACACACACACACACACACACACACACACACAAACAACACACAAACACAACAACAAGGGAGAGGAGAGACCCACAGCATGCTCTGAACATTGTGGAGTTCACCGTTCATTTTTCTAATAAGAGCATTCACAGCACCATACATCATAACTTACATCTTATATCATATTACGACCACATGGTACTGAGTCCCCATAAAAATACACATCTAGAAGAGCTACACAACAAAAATGTAATCAAATAAAAATCAAATAAACCCTCTCACCAATCCCACAAAATAGTATATAAGATATTTGAAGTAACATTTCTAAAACCTATTTGATTATGAACACATAATAAGGCACATAATAAGAAAATTAGGAAAATACACAGTAAATATGATTTTTTTCACACCATGATTTCTTGAATGATTATAGTGGTACAAAAACCGATGAGGTTTCAAATGTAATTTTTTTTCCTGTTCCGTATAAAAGAACAAATTACCAAAAATAAGTAACTTCTTTTTTTTTTTTTTTCAAAAAGTCATGACAATCCTTAAGATATATAGACCTGAATAGTTTTGCTTTAAGACTGTAAACTTCAACAAAATTAAATTTCTTTTGAGAAGTGAAAGCGAAGTTTTGAATCGCTTCAGGTGAAATCAGTCAAAAAAAAAAGAACAGAGGCTGTCCCTTGCCATGCATTTACATGATGATTTGTTTGATAAGTGAGGACTGAGCGCACAGGCACAGAAACGGCTCCCTATAGATGCTACTCAAAGGGTCGACTGCGACTCCTTGGAATGTTAAGGCCAGATCTTCGCAAAATGAGACAGCACCTCGCTTGTATGCAATAGGGAGACCTCATATACTCATGTATACTATACCTGGCGCAGCCGCTAGTACACTAATACTGCAGACACACACAAACAAATGCAGAAATACACAATGTAATTGCTAAGACTGCTTAGCTTCTGTATGTGCACATCATGGCTCTGTTCTAAAACCTAGTGAGCTGCCCAGCTTTTTAAGGCATCACAGGTGCGCTCCCTACGTGAAGACGGATCCAAAAGTTAGACAGCAACATTACGTAGCCTTCTAAGATACCTAGTTTTGGCCAAATTCTAAGGACACGTCCACACCAACACATTTTCATTTGAAAACGCATTCATTTCGTTATGTTTACACCTCTCATTTACACTAGGATGGTGTTTTTCTCCACCGAAAATGGAGCATTTTGAAAACGCTCTCCATAATCGCGTACTTTAATTTCTTATGAAATTAAAACCTTAAACGGATTGATGTGGACGTGACCTAATGCTGCATCCTTTGCGCTGCATTGCGACAAGGTCATTTTAATGTATCTTTACTTATTTTAATCAATAATGAAAAATAACAATAAAAGTTTAATTTTAAAAACGTCTATTTTAGCCAATGTTTGTGTGTGCGCACTATTTATATTTATTCGGGCTGTCAATCCAAAACACTTTAATCAAATTAATTACAAGACAAGTCGCTAAATTAATCAAATGAATTGCATAAATCAATATTTGCTGAGAAAGGCCCCCAAATAAAGATAAATCATAATAATTAAAATAATAATAAATATAATTTATATAATACGTTTATATATTCAGATTGAAATATATTATACTATTGTGGCAGACAAGATTTTTTTTATTAGACAATGCAAAATGTGGGTTTCGAAGACAATATTTATTTATTTTTTACCATTGAACAAGCCTACAGTCGACAGCAATCCATTTAGCAACTGAGTTCGTCAATCTGTCCTGTTCTCAAAGGATGCAATCTTAAGTTACGTTTGTGCTATGTTTAATTGTCCATTTGTGTACATATACGTCAGATGGACGCTTTTGAAATGTCACTGGTTTCAATGTCACCAACGCCATATTTTTACCATGCTGTATCAGGATAAAATCAGTTGAAATTGCGAGATCCGTGCATTCTGTTGTGCTTCAGCTGTCTAGAACGCGACCTGAGTGACCAGCTCTCATTCTGTGGCTGCGTTGCTTGAGTTTTGTTGAGGTGCGCTGACTGACCCCTGCTGACGCAGCTCATAAAAACCTGTAATTCAAGCTTGAATTGCTATGATGGTAGAAAAAAATGTGAGGGTCAGGGGGCATGATTAATTGTGTAAAAATGTTAACGCATTATTTTTTATATAATGAATAGCACTAAATTAACGCATTAAATCGACAGCCCTAATATTTCTGCTTATATTTTTGAGTATGGCGCCTTTTGCTTAGCAACATGTCAACATCAAACTCAATTGGAATCAATCATGTTTCGCTCAAAACAGCTTAGTAGAGCGCAACAGAATGGAGAAAAACACTGGACTTTTACCAAGACATGACATCTGAGAAAAAGTCAATTTGACATGCATAGACAAACAATTAAACAATTAGCGCAGACAAAAACAAGAACATGTATGTTTGAATGGCCCCCATTTCAGTTAGGATGCTGCCTTAGAAGGCATTCGATTATATAGCAGTACACTAGGTTTTGGAACAGAGCTCATGAATCCAGTCTTACTCTTTCATTTCATATTTGATTTGCTCAGATGTAGAGGCATTATGGGACTGCAAGGCAAAAGAGACTGCCACCATCTTTTTTTGCTGTGATACATTGGGCTCCATGACTCTTTCTACCGAGCCCATTGCTGCAAATGCTCACACCTGTGGAGAGAGCAGAGGAATGATAGAACGCAAAAAAGGTAATCAGCTCCTTGTGGAAAGATGAAAAACAAGAAAAAACAAAAGATAAAGACTCAACTAAGGGGAAGAGGGGGCAACAGAATGGAGGAATAATCAATTTCCCATCTAGATTACATGCTTCCACCATTGACATTCAGAGAATTTATCTTGAGAGGAGGCGGGGCCTCCAATCAGGCTGGGCGTGGCTATTGGAGTGTTCCAGTAAGATTGACAGCTGGCCGTAATTTTTCCAGAATGATCGTTCGTTTACATGGTTTCTCCATTGAGGAACCTGATTGACTGGACTCACAGTTGACATCACACACAAATTGTGCGCAGATGTAATCTGACAGCGTTGCAGGTGCAGGAAGCCAACAGGCCAGTCTGTCCAATATAAAACTTCCATTATACAAGAAAGAAAAAAGGGCATTCACTATCTATTCACAAACGCCTACCATCTGGCTATACGTCTTTGCACAGTAAACAGATATGAGGATCCAAAACAACATTCCCCTGCAGTGCCTATCTTCAATTTGAATCAACCAAATTGCCAATGAAACAACAAAAGGTTCGTAAGCTGAGGCAGCTACATTTGAATTTCAACTGAACTCATTCTTGAATCCACAGCACTCTAGTAATGCTACTCAGAGGAAAAGGGTAAGCTCATTGGTTGGGGGCCATCGCTACAGATGTATTTGTATTCCAGCAGCACCTTGTAATGACATCAGCAACATTCAAACGGTGACCGTGCATCCAACATATCCCAAAGGAAATGCAAAGAGGGCCGCTCCGTTGAAAACGCCACTGAGAGTGAAGGTGTCGGGTTTTGGGGAGGAGGCACAGAGGAAGAGACTCCGCCCTCACCTAGGTCAGGTGTAACAAGGCCATTGGGCTACAGGAGTGTCAGTCTCCAATGTTTTCGACAAGTCAAGAAAGAAGAATGTTCTCGAGCCTTGACTTTCTATTTTGGAGAATGTTCCTTGTGTTGGTTTGCCATAATACGCCAACATATGTCCTTAACCCGGTGACCTGCAAAAGACTAAAGAGGCAGTGCGACTTCATCAATGCGTAAGCTCCCAAAAACATCACATTGTCATGGATATCCCATGTATCTCCAGCCTTGGTTGCTTGGGAGTAACACAAATTCACTCTCAAGTCTGTCTAAAGGTTCATCAGTAGTCTCTTATTTCTTTTTTTCTTCGTTTTTTTTTTTCTTTTCTGGAAAATCTCTAAAACTACCCCATGAATATTTGTAATGTTTTTTAATAGTTCGTCAGACAGTCTTCGTTTCTCTGATGGAAACAGTCAGACTGCTAGTAGAAGGTTGAAGGGCTGGATTGGGGAAGATGGGGAAAGGGTTTGTAGTGAAGGGGATGCTAGATGGTGGATTTAGAGAAGGACACTCGCAGGTGGTGGTTCTCTCCCAGGTCATGGTTGTGGAGGTCAATGAGAGCCTGGATGGCTTCTTCCACCGAACCCAGTTGGATCAGAGCCATCTTGCGGTCCTTCCTGTCAATCATATAATGACAGTGAAAATGTTGCTCTTGTTGATCCTGAAATAGTTTAAGATCAACTTAAATATAAAGTTTCAAATGTTTATATAGAATCAGTTGTTGATATCTCTAAGTGGTCTGATGCATATTACACATAAAAATGGAAAGCATTAATCTGATTGACTGGCTTTAACCTCTTTTTCCACACTCAAATTGTATATTGTATATGTTTACAATCTTATGATAATAGAAAGTTGTTTTTTTTTTGAATATGTAAGCATGTAATTCTGGTTCTGTTCAATCCAGCTCCCTGCCGAAAGTCTTATTTTATTCCACTAGATGGCAGCAAGATTTTTTTCCTTTATCACCTTCCATCATGATATGCTTATCTGAAAAGTAGGTGGCGCTCTGAAGTATTTTATCCCTCACAGATGTGCTCGTCCATAGACATTCAGTCTAATTTTCAGTTTATGAACCACCCTCTTTATTTCATTGAATATTTCGGCCTCTGAGTGGACTAGAAGCTCAATGTAGGTGTCATTAGAAAGCTGAAATCCTCCCCTTTGATATGTATTATTTTATCATGAATAGTCGATAACATATATTTCCGATGATTTGTTTTGAATGCTTTTCCTTCTGGACCACATATTTTGTTCTGGAGATCCAAGATATAACATTGGATTATTCACACAAGCAAGCTCACAGTCAAGTGAAAAATTGCTAATTTTGTAGAAAATTAGTTAAAAGCTGATATCAGCAGCAGTGATCGGCACATAAATCATATTTCACTTTGTGAAGACTTGAACATTTTAACTGCAAACTTTTTTCGTGACATAGCGCCCCCTTTTGGACCCACCGGCAGATCTACAGAGTTGAAGAGGTTAAGCAACTTATGGATTTCAGGGTGCAATATATTTTACCAGTTTGCTTGAAACAAAGTGGTTTTTACTGGATTCTGCTTTTTAATTAGTGCTTTTAAAGTGGAAGTAATTGTTGAATTTGATAAAGTTCGCTAGGTTAGTGGATTTCAAAGATATACAACAAGTAATCTAGATTTTTAGAAGCAGAATTATCAAACAGAATTTGTAATGTTTTCTGTACAGCCAGTTGCAGAACGATTTTAACTCTGCAGTCTTTTATAGTATCAACCATTTCGGATAAACCCGACCTAAATTGCGTGTTAAAAGAAAGTGTATTGTGGTTGGTCAATTTACATGTTGGCCAGACGGTCTCTTCTTCAGATGCCAGAATAAGGTGCAAAGTGGACTTTTACCAATAGTCAAAAGTCTGCCTATGAGAGACTACTAAATGCATAACTATGTCTCCTTACAAAGATATGCATCCAGTTAAGAGAGATGAGGTCTAGTTGCTAATGATCAGAACAGATTTAAGCCCAAAAAACAATGCAATGCAAGTTGAGCTCGCTTGAGCATGCAAGCCACTGTGAATGCTCTTCTCTTTAGCACTCATGAACACCCAATGGACTACAAGATTTTCACAGAACAATTACTTTATTTTGGGTTGTTTCTAGGCAAAACAAATCATATGTCTTCAGAGGACTTGGAATATGACGCACAAGTCGCATTGACTTGTGCGCATTGGTACTTTTGCGTTGTTTTTGAAGCTTGAAGGTGAATCCACTGGCATAGTATTAGTTTGTCCCGCTAAAGATAGTCATACTGGTTTGAAACTACATGAAGGTGAGTGAATTTTTATTTTTGGGTGAAGTATCCCTTTAACCTCAGGTTACTTCAGGGGTATTGAACCTTTAATAAGTGTACTGTATTACATGAATTGTCTAAAAGCAAAAGGGAACTGAAGCTGGCTACAACACACTGTTACCACCATATTGTGGAACTGAAAGTACACTACAGCACTAAACTTCTCTGAGGAGTGTTTTTGTTATTGTATTCTCTTCCTTTTCAACTTAAAATCGTCTCTTGGTTCTTAAAAGGCACTATTGACACTGTTTATAACATTCCCTTTTCCTATTTTCACAAAACAAGTGCCTTATCAGGCATGTTGCCTAGTTAGAAAAGGTACTAGCTGAACATTCACACAGGCTATGATCAAACAGTTCATCAGTTTAGCCTCGATAAGATAATGATTGAAGCTTTAAAGAGGTTGAAGAAAACGTACTGGAAAAACTTGAAGGCCTTCACCGTGTATCCAGAAACAGCAAACAGGTCTTTCAGAAAGTCTTCTGTGGTAGAAGGACTGGGGAAGGGAAGATACAAAAACATAATGTTTACAAAGAACAAAAAATAACACCATATCTGATGCCAACCATAATTGGCATTGGTTAATGAGTAAAAAGAAAGAAAGAAAAAAGATCTATGATAATGATATTCATGCAGACATATTTTCTAACAAACTGTTAGCATTTTTTTGCCTTGGTGATAAAAAAGTGAACGGGCCTATGAGAGGTCAATCGTAAAACAATTATAATAGTAGTTCAACAAAGTTTTGAAATCACAGCAAACTTGTGGGATGCACTGGATGGTCAACCTTTAAAGGGGTCATGACATGAGAAACCAAATTTGCCTTGATCTTTTGGTATATAAGAGGTCTTTGTATCATTAAAACGTCCTGCAAGTTTAATATTTTAAGACGTCCTCCCCATTCTAAACGAATCATTTATTTAATCAAGCTCAAAATACAGCTCGTTCTGGATTCATGGTTAGAAGTGACGTGTCGGTTAGAAGTGGCGTAACAGCGTTTGCATATGACCGCCTCCAGCACAAGATAACTACGCTTTAAGCGCCAAGACAACTCACGCTCATTTCAGTATCGCCGTCGCCTCACAAGTGTTCAGTCGATGGACAGCGAGCTCTGACAGAGACTACTTGTGCACAGGAAAATTACGATGCCACACAGATGTGCTGTTCCTGGCTGTGGTCAAACAAAACCTCTGAATAAGCTGCCGAAAGATCCAGACGTCAGGGAAAAATGGATGCAGTTTATTTTTTGCGGACGTCCCAGTCACAGCAGTGTTAACTTAAGCGTTTGTTCTGTACATTTTAAGGATGACTGTTTTGAGAACAAATCTCAATATGATGCTGGCTTTGCCAGAAAACTGTTGCTCAAAGATAAGTCCGTGCCGACTATTATGGGAACAACGACGACGCAAACTGTAAGTAATCTATTTTAAACTTTAAACTACTTTTTAAAGCGCAATTTCATTCATTATGAATAATCACAGTGTTTTTACTTAGTTTACTTGCATATTGTTCTGGCTGGGAGCGTCAATAATTGATACATAGGCACTGGCGTTAGCCAATCATAACAGTGGGCGTTAACACTGAAATCTTAAATGGAAAACGCCCCCAAAACAGACTGTTTGAATCAGAGGATGAGAAACAGGGTGGGAAAAGGTCATAAATCACTAGATTTTAAAAGTTTTTCTTAAAAAAAAATATATTAATACTATAATTGCACCTAAGGGAACATAATAATACAATAAAAAAACCCATGTCATGACCCCTTTAAGTAGAGATTTGCTTAACCTGCATGTTTTTTGGACTGTGGGGGGAAAACAGAGCACCTGGAGGAAACCCAAGCAAACACCACACAGAAATGCCCTGGACTCGAACCAGGGACCTACTAGCTATCATGCACCACTGAGCCACCGTGACACCCACAGGCAGATGTTCTTCACAATAAACAATCGATTTGTTGCGCCCTCTTGTGGATGTAGGAGACAATGTTGACATAAAAATCTGATGTTTTGTAGATTTTCCCCCACACCTGATATAATATCTTTAAAATGTAAATTTTTGTAATATTTCAGTGAAAATGTCGAATTTAGTTTCTCAGTCCTGTTGACAGCCCTACTGAATGATACATAAAATCATGTAGTTTGTTGAGGAGACACGTGCTTTTCTTTTCTAAAGGAGACTGGAATTAGATTTCACTTCAAGGATGATAAAACAGGTGAAAAGAATCCCACAGACTTGTATTTAAGGAGGTTACCCAAGCCATATCTAGAGACCAGAATATCATAGAGACTTGAAACGAGTCCGTGTAATGAAAACATCTAGTTTTATTATTGTCCAAAGTTGTTCACTGTCTGAAACTGTCCTCTTCATGTATCATTTGTCAAATAAAACATCTAGCACAAAACAGACTAATTTTGTTCGATTTATCAACAAGATATTTCAAAAAGATAGCCAAATGACTGTGACTACATTTATATTAATACGCAAACGTCTACAAACAGACTCCAGTTAAGATAATGAACTATATTACTTGGTAAAATAATGGTATGTTCTGATTATTATTAATAATAAATTAAACTCATACCTAAAAACACCCCTTTACCCATGTAAAATAACTGTAATGCGTCGCTTATTGCATGGTTTTAAAATGGCAAATGTGTTTATAATGCTTAGTTGGGTAACGCTGGAGAAATTTGGCAGTTTCTGTTACTTTATTTTACATTCGGTGCCCCATTAGTGTGTGCACATGCGTGTATTATTGAGCTACTCACGGGATATTTGAGAGGTGCAGGGTGGCGGAGGGTGGGAAGATGTTTTGGAAGTTTTTGGAGCCGGGCTTCTTGAAGCGGTGCAGAGGACTCCCACTGAAGTCTTTGGTCAAGCCCTGGTCCTCCTGACCCTCTCTGGGGAGCTGCACCGTCTGGTGCTTCGAGATGGTCACGCGGATCACTTTACCGTATACACGCTGTCCGTTCAGATGACTCATCGCTTTAAAACAAACCATCAGGAAGTGTGTTTAAGCCAGGCTTTCATCACATCACACTTCTACACTGAACAAATCTTTCTTACATTTGAAAACCAAGCATAAGTGTTATAACAAACACATTTTGGCCATGTACACACATGCATTTAAATGTACAGTTGTCCCTGCTCTCCTGAATGCTCAACCCTATTCTGTACACAAAGATGTCTCATTCACGAATATGAGCAAAACAAATGTACATGTAAACTGTTCGTGAAAGCATTCTTTCACATAATGCAGCAATTTACATACATAAGTTGCATTTTGAGTCACAAAATGCATTTATGCGACTTGCATATAATGTTGCATTCAATTCAATGTAGCAATTCATGTTTTGCGGTTTACAATGCAACTTACATTAACTATCACATTCAATTAAAAGTGACATTCAGTTAAATGTGACAATTTATCAGTATTGGGTGTAATCCGATTACAAAGTAATTTGTTACAGTAACTGAATTACTTTAAAGTAATTACATTTTAAATACTTGTAATCAGATTGCAGTTACTGCCCTTAGCGACCCACGCGTCCACATGCGGGGACGTCGTAATTTGGCTTCGCTATTCGCAGCGCATCATTTTATATCATTTAGACTGACTGATCTCAGTTCATGACACTCTGTGCTGTCAGTAAAGTGTTAAACTTTCGACATACGAAGTCATGTGACATTAAAATATGACGTCGATCACAGAGGAGTTTGTCTTTGGTTGAAATGCCAACACAACTACATCTGGTAAGAAACCGAATTACATTTACAAACTGTTTGAGACAAAAGATTAAAGTCTCGTTTCATACGATATGCCATTTACATTTTTTTTGCAATTTAACGTGAAACAGTACTCTGTTAAATACAATGACCATGTATGTGGACTGTATGCTCAGCTTCATTTAAAATGTCCCATATTTACTGTGTATTATCACACTGAGAATCAATGGATGCATCTAAAAGCTGTAAAATGTTGCTTTCAGAGGTTTTATATGGAGTTAGGATGAAAATAAGGTGCATTTCGTTAGGATGAAAATAAGCACATTGGAAGTTAAGTCATTCACTAAATAGGGAGCAAGGGAGCATCCTATAGATTTCTATGCAGTTAAGTGCATTCACTCCTAACATCTGGTCAAACGTTCAGTTTCAGGCTGAAGATTATGTCTGAACAAGGCCGGACTGGTAATCTGGCATACCGGGCATTTTCCCGGTGGGCCGGCGCACTTTGGGGCCGATCAGGGGAGGACTGGCCATTGGGAGAACCGAGCGGGCTGGTGGGTCGGCCATGAAATGTGCCGAATGGGCCGCAATAAGCTAAAATGAGCCTCCGTGTTATGCAGAACGGACCACAAAACGGTGCCGCGATATGCAGAAAAGTACAGCGAAGCTTCCTTGTTACGGTCCGAGGGCATTGCGATTACGTAGTATATATCGAAACAAAACTGAATTAATATTTGTTAATACAGTGACAGCCCTCCCTCTATAAAATCACAAAAAAGGAGGCATGCTTCTTGGCTTATTTGCAAACTGTAATATGGTTTCTCTCTGTCGTAGCTGCCCCCACCAGCCCTACGGTCTCGGGCTAGCCCATTATATTCCAGTCCAGAAAGAGAATGGTATTTGACAAAAAATTGCATTTTAATAAAACATTTAAACAGTAAATTACACTGAAAAATCACTACAAATTCCTGTTTAAATAGTTTACACACAAAAATTTGTTCCCCTTGTTTTTCATGAATTACACCCACAGAACAGTAATTTAGGGGATTCACTTGTCAGTTCATAACTTTGCAGTGTGTACGCGGTCTTTCATACATGAAGGTGTCCTTGTTTTAATTCTTGCATCTAATTCTTGTTTTAATTTCATCATCTATTACAAAATACTGCAAGATTTGCATCAAAATCCCCCTTCAATAAATTCATACTTCTATGTATTTACACAGACATTTAGTTATCATAATCTTGCTATAAATATTTTATTTACAGTCCTGGCTATATCCACCAGCTCACAAGCAGAGTGATTTGTAACTCTAATATAGACCCAGAACACGTCAATAAAGGAGAATGATGAAAGCATGAGTGGAAAATATTGAGATGAAAAGGATTTCTGTATAATACTGGACATACCGAGCTGGGCTTGTGTTGCATCTGCCATTTGTATTAAGGCATTCTCTTTCTTGTTGAACAGAATCTTAACCCTGTGGACATCACCGTAGACTCCTGCAAGAATAAGATGGAAATATATTTGTGCATAAACACAATTTACAGCAAATAATACTCTAATAATACTCAAATAATACAGGATCTGCAGATTTTTTATTTTTATTTATTTGATCCCCTTTTCTCCCAATTCCATTCTTCCTATGTCCTCATGGTGGCGTGGTTACTCACCTCAATTCAGGTGGCGGAGGACAGGTCTCAGTTGTCTCTGCTTCTGAGGCAATCCGCGCATCTTATCACGTGGCTCACTGTGCATAACACCGCGGAGACTCGCAGCACGTGGAGGCTCATGCTACTCTCCGCGATCCACGCACAACTTACCACGCACCCCATTGAGAGCGAGAACCACTAATCGCGACCATGAGGAGGTTACCCCATGTGTCTCTACCCTCCCTAGCAACTGGGCCAATTTGGTTGCTTAGGAGACATTGCTGGAGTCACTCAGCACACCCTGGATTTAAACTTGCGACTCTAGGGGTGGTAGTCAGCACCTTTACTCGCTGAGCTACCCATGCCCCCCAGATCCTGTTTTTTTATATTTAAGGCAGAGGACATTAGCGGAGTGGGCGAACGGAGAGCGTTTTTAGGATATCAGTCACACTAAGGTCTGTCTCTGATGTTGATGGTTATGAAATTGTGAGAACATAACAATGGCACACACTGAGCGTGTATGCACCCATGCTGTGTGCACCATATTGAGCATTTCTAACATTCATATGGTGGATGATACAATGTTATCCATAAATAATCTCCCAAATATACACCAGTCAGCCATAACATTAAAACCACCTGCCTAATATTGTGTAGGTCCCCCTCGTGCCACCAAAACATCGCCAACCCTCATCTCAGAATAGCATCTCACCACAATTGTACAGAGCGGTTATCCGAGTTTCTGTAGACTTTGTCAGTTCAAACCAGTCTGGCCGTTCTCTATTGACCTCTCTCATCAACAAGACATCCACAGAACTGCCGCTCACTGGATGTTTTTTGTTTTTGTCACCATTCAGAGTAAATTCTAGAGACTGGTGTGTGAAAATCCCAGAAGATCAGCAGTTACAGAAATACGCAAAGCAGCCCATCTGGCACCAACAATCATCTATGCGATTATCTAATCAGTCAATCGTGTGGCAGCAGTGCATAAAATCATGCAGATACGGGTCAGGAGATTCACTTAATGTTCACATCAACCATCAGAATGGGGAAAAAATGTGATCTCAGTGATTTGGACCATGGCATGATTGTGAAATGCTGATCTCCTGGGATTTTCACACACAACAGTCTCTAGAATTTACTCAGAATGGAGCCAAAAACAAAAAACATCCAGTAAGCGGCAGTTCTGTGGACGGAAACCCCTTGTTGATGAGAGAGGTCAATAGAGAATGGCAAGACTGGTTCAAACTGACAAAATCTACAGTAACTCAGAAAACCGCTCTGTACAATTGTGGTGAGAAGAAAATCATCTCTGAATGTTATTCTGAGATATGAGTTGGTGCTGTTTTGTCAGCAAGAGGGGGACATACACAATATTAGGCAGGTGGTTTTCATACTGTGGCTGATCGGTGTATTTTTGAGGAAATAGTCTTTTTCTTTCATCTGCCTTTATAAAAACAGTCAGGCTGCACATCTGATGTAGAAGAGTATTAAATTCGTCCTTACCAAATAAAATGAAGAGTCCGTGCGGTGATATAGTCTGCAAGAGATGGAGCATTATCAGTGACTTGACATTTAAGAAGCATTGAAGAATTGTCTAATTCACATTTCAACATCAATGACTTTTCAACAACTTTACCAGTTATTATGAGTACTGGACATATTTACTGTATATTTAAAAAACTTTCAAATCCAAACTGATTCACGAATGAATCATTGAACCGATTTGGACATCACTATGGCTTGGACGCAAGTGTAACTCTACAGAAGGGCAATATCTATTCAATATTTTAGAGCAGATCATAACTAAAAAGATGGATATTCACTATAGAAATTTCCATGAGGAGAAACCTGCTTTACAAATAAAATGAATTTATAAATAATACAATTAAAACATTATATATATATATATATATATATATATATATATATATATATATATACAGTATATACAAAAGTCATATAAGATGTTCAAAAAAGCATTCGTCTTAATATGGTTATTTATATCTTCAGCTTTAGGAATAAGAAATATAAATGATAGACTCCCAAACATTACTTTTGCAAATAGAAAAGATTAGAACAGAAGAACAGGGAGCCCTGCAACAGATGTAATGGCTCCCACAAAGCCCCCCACTGAACATTGAGTCAGTCTGAGATGACATGAAGAGACAGAAGCATTTGAGACGGCCTAAATAGAAGAACTGTGATGAATTCTCCAAGAAGCTTGGACCATCCTATCTGCCAACAATCAAGAAAAACTGTGTCCAGGTGTACATAGGAGAATTGGGGCTGTTTTAAAGGCAAATGTGGTCACACCAAATATTGATTTAGCTTTTCTATGTTTACTGGACTTTGTATGACATTAAGTGATAAATGAAAACTACTTAACGGTATTAGTTTTGAAGACAGCCTTAATATGCTACATGTTTCACAAGTGCCTAAAACTTTTGCACAGTACTGTATGTATATATATATATATATATATATATATATATATATATATATATATATACAGTGCATTCAGAAAGTATTCAGACCCCTTCATTTTTTTATACCATGTTATGTTGCAGCCTTATGCTAAAGTGTTTTAATTTATTTGCTTCCGCATCAATCTATAATCCATACCTCATAATGACAAGCAAAAAAATATATATATTTTGATAACTTTGCAAATGTATATAAAAAAAACCTGAAATATCACATTGACATAAGTATTCAGACCCTTTGCTATGACACAATTTAGCTCAGGTGCATGCCATTTCTCTGGATCATCTTTGAGATGTTTCTACACTTTGATTGGAGTCCACCTGTGGAAAATTCAATTGATTGGACATGATTTGGAGATGCACACACCTGTCTATATAAGGTCTCACAGCTGAAAATGCATATCAGAGCAAAAACCATGAGGTCAAAGGAACTGCCTGCAGAGCTCAGAGACAGGATTGTATTGAGGCACAGATCTGGGGAAGACTACAAAATGTTTTTGGATGCATTGAAGGTTCCCAAGAGCACAGTGGCCTCCATCATTTTTAAATGGAAGAAGTTTGGAACAACCAGGACTCTTCCTAGAGCTGACTGCCCGGCCAAACTGAGCAATTAGGGGAGAAGGGCCTTGGTAAGAGAGGTGAACAAGAACCCGATGGTCATGGTGGTTGAGCTCCAGAGATCATGTGTGGAGATGGGAGAAACATGCAGAAGGACCAATCTGCGATTTATGGCTTGTCAGTTTCTCAGTAAAAGACACTTAAAAAAGCAGCTAAAGGACTCTCAGTCAGTGAGAAACAAGATTCTCTGGTCTGATGAAACAAAGATTGAACTGTTTGGACTCAATTCCAAGAGTCATGTCTGGATAAAACCAGGCACTGCTCATCACCTCCACAATACCATCCCAACGGTGAAGCATGGTGGTGGTAGCATAATGCGGTGGGGGTGTTTATCAGCAGCAGGGACTGGGGACTGGTCAGGGTTGAAGGAAAGCGGAATGCAGAAAAAGAGATATCCTTAATGAAAACCTGGTCCAGAGCACTCAGGACCTCAGACTGGGCCGAAGTGAATGTCCTTGAGTGGCGCAGCCAGAGCCTGGACTTGAACCCAAACAAACATCTCTGGAGAGACCTGAAAATGGCAGTCCACGACAGTCCCATCCAACCTTACAGAGCTTCAGATGATCTGCAGAGAAGAATGGCAGAAAATCCCCAAATCCAGGTGTGCAAAGCTTGTCGCATCATTCCCAAAAAGACTTGAGGCTGTAATCACTACCAAAGGTGCTTCAACTAAGTACTGAGTTAAGGGTCTGAATACTTATGCCAAGGTGATATTTCATTTTTTTATTTTTAATACATTTGCAAAGTAATCAAAAATCTGCTTTTTGCTTTGTCATCATGGGGAATGGAGTGTAGATTGATGTGGTAAAAAATAATAATTTAAAGCAATCATTTTAGTACAAGGCTGCAACATAAACAAATGTGAAAAAATGAAGGGGCTGAATATGTTCTAAATATATATATATATATATATACTTACAGCTGCGTAATACTCAGGCAGCTATTATGGCTCAATAAGACAGTTATAGGGAGGCCCCTTGTGGCTGAGAGGGAAGGGAGAATGTAACTGCAGTTCACATAAACAGTATCTTTTAACAAGGCTGTTTGTCAATTAACACATGTTAATCGTTTTGGCCAAGTGGGCAGTTATCAGTTGATGCTGACAATCTCAAAATTTCAAAATATTGTTGATTACTGGCCTAGACGATATACAGTACAGAAATTGGTCTGTCACTACTATAAACATAAATGCTCCTTGAGATATCACCAAGGGTCTCCAATGGTCAATGGTCTCTGTGATCAACTTAAGGTTGCGATGCTTTTGGGAAACGCTGCCCAGGTCAGCTTCTTCCAAACCCTTATAAACACTTTTTATCCCTTATAAATGACATATTCCTGTGAAAAGGGTTTGTTTGCCATCAATATGCCAATGATGTATAATGGGTGGACTGGCACTGAAGGGAAGGAGGTGTTTGAGGCAGGGACAGAAACTCACGTCGGGGTTAAGGTTGGAGACAAGGAGCACAGAGTGGATGATGGTGGGGGCCATTCCATAACTGGCCATCCGTCCGGCCATTGCTGATGAGGGGATGGTGAGGGGCCCCAGAGCACCAGGCATTGTCTGCATAGACAGACCTGACCAGTGCGAAGAGGGGAATAGGGTCACTTACAGTAAAGAGGCAAACATTCTAGATAGAACAATCAACCACAATCGGTAAAAAAAATTTTTTACCACTTGTTGCTGATTTTGTTATCAGATAAACAACAAATTAACCTTATTAAATATGTTAAAGCATGCTGGGATATTTGGGGGGAAGTAAGAGAAGGTTTAAATGAAGTCAGCACAGGTCAGGAGTGTGAAAATGGGAATTAAACACAACATGAAACGACATTCGTAACAACGTTCTTTATATGTGAAAAATAAATGATTCTGTTTCTGAGTGAATGTAGGGGGGCTTTATCCATCCTACTATGATTACAACAGGATTGGTTCATTTTAAATTGGTTACGTCATCACAAATGTTAATGAATAGCACACCAACACGTTACTCTTACTATATAGTATGTATACTGTGCAGGGTATCTTATATGTGATTATAATATAATATAATTTCATTCAATGCTGTATACAAATATATTAGTAGTTTGAGAGTTTAGGGCGACCAACTTGATTGCGTCATTCGCAGCGCGTCATGGAAGGGGGCGGTCTCTGCAGAGCTTTTTTTGGCATGCTTTGTTGTGTTTGTTGTTTTATTGATCATAAAAATCAAAACAGTGTCTAAACTAATCCATAGCCAATCCAAAATGCAAAGCTTTTAAAGTACACAGTTTTGATTTAATCTGTTTTAAAATGTGTAGTCAATGTTAGTGTGTGTGTGTGTGTGTGTGTGTGTTTATTCCCTCATCATTTAGTTTACTTGGCTGGTGTCAATCTAAAGCTGTGACAGGCAAGTGTTTCAGGTGATTACACAGTAATGCCTCTTATTATTAAGTGTGAATTATTAAGCTCACTAGCGTGAGCTGCACACCACTGCCTCCATTACTGAACAATGTGTGTGTGTGTGTGTGTGTGTGTGTGTGTGTGTGTGTGTGTGTGTGTGTGTGTGTGTGTGTGAGCGTGTATTTATCACTTTGTGGGGACCAAATGTCCCCATAAGCATAGTAAAACCCGAAATTTTTGACCTTGTGGGGACATTTTGTCGGTCCCCATGAGGAAAACAGCTTATAAATCATACTAAATTATGTTTTTTGAAAATGTAAAAATGCAGAAAGTTTTCTGTGATGGTTAGGTTTAGGGGATAGAATATAAAGTTTGTACAGTATAAAAACCATTATGTCTATGGAAAGTCCCCATAAAACATGGAAACACTACGTGTGTGTGTGTGTGTGTGTGTGTGTGTGTGTGTGTGTGAGCGTGTATTTATCACTTTGTGGGGACCAAATGTCCCCATAAGGATAGTAAAACCCGAAATTTTTGACCTTGTGGGGACATTTTGTCGGTCCCCATGAGGAAAACAGCTTATAAATCATACTAAATTATGTTTTTTGAAAATGTAAAAATGCAGAAAGTTTTCTGTGAGGGTTAGGTTTAGGGGTAGGGTTAGGTTTAGGGGATAGAATATAAAGTTTGTACAGTATAAAAACCATTATGTCTATGGAAAGTCCCCATAAAACATGGAAACACTACATGTGTGTGTGTGTGTGTGTGTGTGTGTGTGTGTGTGTGTGTGTGTTGCGCGATAACTTACCTGCCTGAGTGAAACCGATAGCAGGGGCGAAACCAGCCGCCCCGGGGTATGGCGAGGAAATGATCCCAGGAGCCCCTGCACACACACACACACACACACACGCACACACACACACACACACACACACACACAAAAGGGTCACCACCAACCAAATGGCCTGCGACTGTAAAACTGAGTTAAGGGAAAGACCACAACCAGCAGATATTCACATTTAAAATGTACAGTCTCCCTTTTCTGGAAAAAAAAACTAAAAAAAATATTGACTCATGTCCGCACGGGCGTATACAATATTTTGTTCCAAATTCACTCTAGAATGAGGGGTTATTCCAATCCCTAACCCCAAGTATGAACAATAGTAACAGTGATACTTTCCTAAACAAACACTAATGATACAAATTGATACAACTAGAACAGCACAATCAATAAAAGAGGCGCACATACATTTGTTTTGTACTCCCTATATCATTATTATTTTATTATCATGAAATGATTTCAAGCAGATTATAGCTTGCTGAGATATGTGCATCCAAGTAATTCGCAATTTGCTCCTGTAATATCTCGAATTCCCAGGAGGGATGTTCTTTATTGTGTCGCCATTGTTTAAAATAGATTCATTCGTCCTATTTGAGATGTACACTACCATAGAGTTCTGGCACAGCAGTGTACATATCAAAACACTCATATTGACAACATTTTCATGATGGCCGTTGTGGTAGAAGACAGAAAGAAAATGGCAGTGTTCTAATAAAAGCTGCCATTTTAACACCTTTTATTGCATTAGAGGGCGTTTTGCGACATCATAGAGCGCCCTTGCGATTTCTGCTTGCACCCCCAGCACTAACTCATCAGCCATGACACACACACACACAGCATCACACACCCTGCTTATCAGTATCCATGCTAACGCTTGCTCTATACAGCGCATGTGATTTACAGAACCTGAGACAACAAGATGGGTGGATGTGCACACACACACCCAACAATCCTGCTCGCACATAAAGACAGATAATAAATCCACTCTCCGGAAAATGCTGTCTGACCCGCATTACTTTGTGTGCAGGTGCGATAAGGCTTGCCATTTGATAGTGTGTATGCAAGGAACCAGTAGCACTATAATAAAACATAGATGCTCTCTAAAATTGATGGGTCAGGTAAAGAGGAAGTGAGGAAAATAGAAATATATTTACATTGGTACTTCAATATCTGACTCCCTTACAGTGAACATAATTCATGTTTTAAATGTATTCTACAATAATATTTTTTTGAAAAAGATCTTAATCCTAATGTACTTAAAAGTCATTTAATTGAATACCAGTGACTGTAATCTGATTACAAGCATTTCAAATGTCATGTGCTACACTACTGTTTGACAAAAAAGTAACTACATTAAATAAACTAATGATTTTACACCAAACACTAAGTATAAGTAAAGTAAATATTCTGGGTTAAAACTTCAATTCTGTGAAAAACAATGAAACAGTATGTTGATTACCATAGAAAATAAAACAATTTCGACCCGTTCCTCAGTTTGTAAAAACAAGATACTCGTACAGTCATGTACTTACAATGGAAGTCTATGGGGCATTCTGGAGGTTTAAAAGCTGAAATGTGAAGCACAAAAATGTTTTTTTAAAGCACTTGCATGAACTAATCAGTAAAGAATATATATATATATATATATATATGTTTTTTTTATCAGTTGAGCGTCTAACGTTCTTTTAAAGTGGAACTACTTTTCTTGGCGGATGAACATCTTGATATGCGTTACCAATGTAATTACTGTGGTTGGAGTTTGCTCCATGTAAACAATGCTTTATGGCTAGTTATTTGTCATACCCCATTTCTCCCACATACAGTACTTCCACAGATACAGTATAATGCAGAAGTTACTGGGTTTGTATGGTCATGACATGAGTTGAACAATTAGATTTTTACACAGAACAAATTTGTAAGTTTTCATACACCAGTTTTATGCTAACATGTTTAAATTAGGGCTGTTGTTTTAACGTGTTAATTTAGTGCAATTAATTATATAAAAATAACGCTTTAAAAAAATGTAAGCAAATAATTATGTCCCTGGAACGTAATAAGGAATATTTCTTCCATATGAGCAATTCAAGCTTGAAGTACCACCTATTTTCTCCAGGGGGCAGTAAGCGAAACTTGCTGTATAGGCTATGCGCACCTCAAACAGACACTTAAACCACACTTAACGAGAGCAGACAACACAAGATGAGAACACGTTCTTGCGTACAAACTGTTATGCGGCACGTAACCTAACACGTTTTACCTCATTTGTATTATTAAAAGGTAAAGTCGAAAATTGCCTAAATTATAAGCATAAATTATACTTAAACTCCAACGCTAGAATTTATTACTGATTTTGCCCTGATTTTTTTATGATTATTTCGTTTTGTACTTTTTGACTTAACTATATTTTGATTACATGAAAAACTGTAACCAATAAAACGATTTTTATTGATTACAAAAAGACTTGCCTACCAAGGCTGATATTTTAATGTTTTAAGTTTGTGAGCCAGAACAAACTATGAAAGACTATTCTGTCCGGGTTGTAAGTACACAGTAATTTATGTAATTTAGGCCAGATTCAACTTACTTTAACTAACCTCAGAATAATAAAAAATAAGGTAAAAGGTGTTAGGTTACGCACCGCATAAAAAAAACACAGCTTGATGGAGCACAAATCCGAAGGCAGGGATCTCAAGACATGTTTTTTCTACATTTTAAACATTGTTTAACTTGACACAGTGACATAAAAATAGTATGCAACGAAACGCTCCAAAAGCATCTGTCTGACCAGAGACTATTTAGCATAGATGGGCCACTTCCATTTAAAAGAATGGGAAAAAGTAGAACAACCAAACAAAAAGCTCTAGCACCCAATGGTCAACGGATGTAGAAAGGAAGTCCTGCTTACAGGTAAAAGAGCCAATCAACGTTTAGATACAGACATCGCACGGCAATCAACTCGCTAACACGCATGCGCATTAGCTATACAAGCTGGGAAAATTGGTGTTTTAGCATAATATGAGGTAAAGAGGCACAATTTATGATTCCAATATTACAACATTTTATTGCTGATTTGAAATATGTTCTTTGATCTTAATATTGACCAACCATTTTTTAAATTTCGGTCAAGTAGATAGGAGCTGCACTGGCATGACTGGAAATAGTCTCCTGGGAGTTCCAAAGATGGCCGCCAGTGGACTGACTTGCTAGAAAGACTTTGGTCTGACGCAGGTGTACATTGGTGTCCTTAGACAAGCCCTCCTAATAAATCTTAGTCTGATTGAAGAATTCAGTTGCAAAATGGATTGCTCTGAACTGTAGGCCAATGATTGGCTTATGTTCAATAATATGGAAATAAACTAAATACTGTATTCTAAAGCCACTTTTTGTATCGTCGTTTTTAATGCTTCACATGTGTGGCAATTATTTTTTTATGTGTTTTAGTTTTCTGTATTAAAATATTTTTTATTTGATATATATATATATAGATATCCATATATATATATAAATTATTAAAATGTAACTATTTCTATTTATTTAATCAATATATATTGAATTTCTCAGCAAAAATGTATGTATGAGATTAATTATGATTAATTAAATTAATCAGCATATCATTTAATTAATTTGATTACAAATTTGAATCGACTGACAGCCCTAGTTTAAATGTTTTGAAAACAGTGATAAGCCAAGTTTATTTTAGTGCTCTACATTTGTTGTCATAAACATGTACTGATGATTTTTACGAAACATGTCAAGAAAATATCCTGGTCATATTTAACCCCAAATAAAAATAAAATGTTTTATTTTATGACTTTTTATTCTTTTTTCTTTTTTTTTGCTTAAAGAACAGGAAGTCTACATTTAGGAACATTAAGATTTTTGCATTGTTAGTGCGACCCCTTTTCTGTTTTCAGTGATGATTCTCATAACCTTAACAGTCATTGTTTTGCTACATTACAGTAAAAAACAAAAAAAACTCATTTTAATTCAAATCTATGCAAAATACAATTTCTTATTTGTTTCTTTTGATTTGGGAGTAAAATAGGACCAGGACATTTTCTTGACATGTTTCATGAGAATCACCCATATTGTGTTTGTTTTTACATAATGAGAATCAAAATGCTTTTCTGTGGCAATTGACCACATGCCACAGAACTAAAGGTGTATTTGTGTGTTACATGGAATATTTTTTTGAAAGCCTGACATGATGATAAATGTGTACTGAAATGGATTAATCAGAACTGAGAATCAAAGTGGATGTTTTTTCATGTAAATACTACAAAACAACTTCATGCCAAACAACAAAATGTGTAGGTGCCATTTATAATGCATCTTAGTCTATAAAATATGTATCTGCCATCCTTTACAATGTGACAAACACTTCCTTAGAGTAAGACGAATAGCACGAGTTAAAGTAGATGGTGCATGTATAAATGTCTGTATCTGGGTACAACTTGCCACTTTGCCCTAATGTGTTCCAAACTACTTAACACAAGCAAAACCCACAAAACGACCTCCAGCATTCCATGTATACTGATCATCTACAGCATCTGTGTGTGTGTCTTACCAAAAGCGGTCTGCATGGTGGGGTCCAGCGCAGGTTGCCCGTCTCCTGAGGGTAAGTCTAGGCGTGTGAAATCCCTGCTCTTTTCGTTGTTGTATTTCACATTCAGACTGGTCAGCTTGGAAAATTCCACATGCAGAGTGCAGCAGCCATTGTAGATGTTCTGCCCATCCAAAGCCTGACAAGACAAGAATATTAGAATGTCAATCACCCTTTCTAAACCCTCTTTGTGTACTAAGGTTTATCTTTGAAAGACTTGGGTGAATATCACAAAATCTGTCAAGAACACGACCTCAGTAGTCATTCAACTCAAAATCAAAAGATTTTGGTTTAAAGAAAATTAAGCCTATTCTTAAGAAGAATTTTTGCATTGTGACCATTAATACAATAATTAATTAATAAATAAATTACATCCTGCTTTATTTAATGGAGCCTGAGCATCTCATCGCAATTCTTCTCAAAAGAAGCGACAGCCAAACTCCAAACACATATTCAAATCGAGCTGTGCCCAGGGCTGGATTGGTAATCTGGCATCCTGGGCATTTTTCACTGGGCATTTTCACATTATCACTGGGCAGACTGGCCATCGGGAGAAACCGCGAAATGTACAGAATAATCCGCGATAAGCTGAAATGAGCCGCTGCGTTATGCAGAATGGGCCACAAGACTGCGCCGCTATATGCCAAAGGGGGCAGCGATATGCAGAAAAGAGACGCCCCCGCTCATGTAAAATCCTGGGCCGAACATTGAGGTCAAAAAGTGAAACAGAGTGAAATGAAAAGCAAAATCAATTAAAGTGCAGTGAAAAAAATTTGATAAACGTACAAACCAAAAGCCTGAGACCACTATTGAAAATGCTTCTATTTTGCATTTTTCATCCATCCATCCATCCATCCATCTTCAACCTCTTATCTGAAGTCGGGTCACGGGGCCAGCAGTTCCAGCAGGGGGCCCTATTCTGGGCCCTATCCTGAGCCACATTAACCAGCTCTGACTGGGGGACCCCGAGGCGTTCCCAGGCCAGTGTGGAGATGTAATCGCTCCACCTAATCCTGGGTCTTCCACGAGGCCTCCTCCCAGCTGGACGTGCCTGAAACACCTCCCTAGGGAGGCGGCCAGGGGGCATCCTTACCAGATGCCCAAATCACTTCAACTGACTCCTTTCGACGCAAAGGAGCAGCGGCTCTACTCCGAGCTCCTCACGGATGACTGAGCTCCTCACCCTATCTCTAAGGGAGAAGCCCACCACCCTTCTGAGGAAACCCATTTCGGCCGCTTGTACTCGCCACCTAGTTCTTTCGGTCATGACCCAGCCTTCATGACCATAGGTGAGGGTAGGAACAAAAATTGACCAGTAGATCGAGAGCTTTGCCTCCCAGCTCAGCTCTCTTTTCATGACAACGGTGCGATAGAGCGAGTGCAATACCGCCCCCGCTGCCCCGATTCTCCGCCCAACCTCCCGCTCCATTGTCCCCTCACTCGTGAACAAGACCCCGAGGTACTTGAACTCCTTCACTTGGGGCAATACCTCCTTCCCTACCTGGAGTACGCACTCCATCGGTTTCCTGCTGAGAACCATGGCCTCAGATTTAGAGGTGCTAATCCTCATCCCAGCCGCTTTTATTGCATTTTTCAAATTGAATAAAGTTTTCCCATTAAAAATTATTTTAGTGAAAATTTGAATTGTAAAAATGTAGAATGACTTGGTGTGTGCTTTGTGCCCCTTTTGCTTTAATGACAACAGGCATTTGAGCTGGCAGGCATCGTGTAAATCCAGAAGATAATTTTAACCAGCATGATTTGAGAGTGATCCAAAGAGCTTCTTGTAGGCAAGGAAATCTGACCTTTTGTACAGAACAGTTAACATGGTCAATGTCACAAATGTACTTACATTTGATTAGTGACCTAGAAATAGTGCAAAATTGTTCTGATTTATTTAATATCACAACGTTTCTTTGTTTAAACATTTTCAAAATCTTAAAACTTTGGTTAAATAGATTTTGAATTCCAGATTTTCAATGTGACATTCAGACTTTTGGCAAAAGAAATGGCAAAAACATTCTCACTCATACAAATGTACACAACCCAATCTACATTGTCCCCTTTAGTAGCCCCGGGCATAATTATTGTGACACAAATTGCTTTCTAAGATCAGTTTACCAATAATCCCCATCTCTCAGTGGGCGATTCTGAGCAAGGGACTGATACATTAACCTATAATTACAGCATATTGCATACCGATTACCTGCTTAGTCTAAGAAAACAAGCGGTCCACTCAATATGATGAAGTTTACCTCCTAAAATTGTTGTATTGTCTATTCCATGTGGGGCAATTCATTTGAGTTTTTCAATCTAAACCTTGATGATAAATGGCCATCATACTTCGGTTTGGGCGAACGCGAACGCTCACCCTTTCAAAGTATACTCCATTTGACAGTGCACGCATACACAGGAGGTTGGCGCACATGTGCTGTGGCTGCTATGAGATACTTGAATATTTCTCTTTAGGAGTTTAGACTCTTTCACATCCACTGTTGTTGTTTCCACCTTCATCTCCTGTTGTTTACCGGTGATTACATATTCTTGCACTTCTTTCTGAAAGCAACAGCTCAATTGTGAATGTTGACCCCTTGTGGACTCACTAATAAGTGAAAATAATTCCAGGCGCATGCTTATACTGTGTGTTCAGAGTACTCGTGGTTTGAAACAGCGCTTGAGTACTCTGTTAATGATGAAATTGTCAAGCATCCTGTACGCAGACATTAAGCGACGTATAATTTGGCATTTAGGGTTACTCCTAATCACTTTGGTGCATGACTGGTCCCACATCGTTTAAACATAAATGATACATCAAATCATGCAGCTTGAAGGGAAGAGTGTGTGCTAGTACTTTTCTAAGTTATCAGACTTATGATTTTCATCTGGTGTATGATAAAACAAGCAAAAACATCTCATAGACTTGCAATGGACTTGCAGTCTAGCTGATCCAAATATGTCTAGATTTGATCAAAAATGACTTTTTTCAATAGTGATGGTGCTGTTTTTGACATCAGTAATGTCCTGACTATATTTTCCGATCAGTTGAATGCAACTTTGGTCAACAAAATCTGGACATTATTCCAAACTGTTGGCTTCCAGTGTACATTTGCATGGTGAAATTCCATGGGCAAAGAAGGCAAATGCATAAAATTCATGATCACGCAGATTCCCATTGAGAAGACTGTACCTCGCCAATGGAAATTTGCTGTGCAAAGGTAAATGCAACCTTTAAGGGGTGGGCTCTTTTGACTTGGACCAGTAAGAAACAACTTAGCAACTACCCAGAACACCCTAGCAACCACCTCGCAATTCTTTAACTACATTTTTACACACAGCAAAACTTCGCGGGTGAAATACAGTCATTTCGATGGGAATCCGCGTGAATTTTGTACGATAGACTTCCGGTGGCAAAGAATTTCCCCTTTTAAAAATAATTTTGCGTGGAGCTCAAGTTTGGTGAACTTTGAAAGACGAATTCGCCGCATTGACCACAACGAAGTTGTATGTTTTGGCAGTGACCTCAGTGTGGGCGGTGCTTCGTCCACAGCTACACTGAATATTCACAATGGACAGGGATATCATTTTAGCTTTTAATATAATTTAACTTAAGTCACAGAGTATAAATTGCAGCATTAAAAAGAGGCTGATCTTCACTGAACCTCAGATTGACAAACAGATTGACATGCAAAGTCAAACAAAGGCAACTGCAACATGGATTCTTGTTGACTGTAGGCCAACAGCCTTATGTTCAATTATATGGAAATAAAACGAACAATAAATTGACTTCTTAAGAACTTTTTGTATTGTTTAATCAACGCTTTACTTATCTGCCACAATAATGTAATGTATTTAAATTATCTTCAACCCCCCTCCCCCTTCAAAAAGACCCTTGTCCCCTCCCATCCTGTAACACAAATACTGTATTTGTGCGAGGAGGCAATGCAACATGGCAGCCACACAATAGATAACACCCTCCAATCAGAGGAATAATTACTTGCTAGCTCTTTTTTTCCCTGGAGAGCTGCACTGGCATTCATTAGATAACCTCAACGGGGACATATTAATTACAGGGGCTACATGATTTGTGTGGTCTACTGAGAGCTGGTTTGTCGTGTACTGGGAAAAACACTGCTTTGACAAAAATACAGGAGAACACTAAAAATGGAGAGGGTTTGGCAGACAGGTGTTGTGGATACACAGTCAAATAGAGCACCCTAGTGATTGATAGTGAATCTCTGATTATAGGGAACAGGCAAGTGATTAGGAGGGTGTGCCGGTGAGGGATGACCACAGCTAATGAGCACAGTCTCCATAGTCAGCCTGAGGATCTGGACAGACCAGAATCCTTCCCAACTAGCCATATCTACAGAGTGTAATGCACAACTAAAGTATTTAAAGCACCTGGGAAAAATAAATGACATTTTAGCCAACTTGTGAGCTTGAGTGTGATTGAATGTGATGAGATAAAAAAAAGTGTGTTAAAAAAAATTATGACAAAAAAGCAAAAGAGAGAGAGAACGAGGGAGCGCAAGGCTGCTTATCGACATTGTTTGTCATTCTTATCTGATTTACTAGCCAATGTCTTTGTTTTATTTTGTTATTTTGCTGTAGTAGACTGGTACGGCTCTTTGTAATAACTTAAATAAATAATTTGTTATCAAATTATAATTTGAAGTTATTTGGTACCGTTCTGCAGTCAAGAACTGGAACTACTTCATAGCTGTGCGTTTATTGTAAAACCAGTCACTAATAAAAAACAACAAAAACATTTTTGTTGCACTTTAATCTGTTTTGAATGCTAATCTGATGCTAGTGAAATGTTGTAATATGGCAATTTTCATACCACTGTCTCTTTAAGATGATTCGCTTATGTTTTCCTGTTTTGTAAGTCACTTTGGATAAAATCGTCTGCCAAATGAATAAATGTAAATGTAAAATAATTGTACACCTAAGAACATCCATTAACCAATCAGAATCCAGCATTCAAAAGCCCCACGGTATAACATTATTTAATGCATTATGAACTAACATGAACTTACAATAAACAATAGTATATTAAAAATGTACATTAAACAAGATTCATACAACACTTTAAAAAAGTTTATTGTTGGTTCATGATATCTAATATTTAAGTGATGTTGTGTTACCCAATGTATGGTAAAAGAAACATATTCGCAATGTCTTTTTATCTTTTGTTTTTTGTTTTTGTAACAAAAAAATTACCATGGTAACAAATGGTAAATGGTAATAAACTTCAAAGTAAATCTTTAACACATTAAACATGTTACCAAACTAATATTTTGAATATGTTTATATATATTTTTAATATAAATACAATTAAATATATATATATATATAATATTATTTAATATTACATTTTGTAATATACTGTGTATTAAAAACATGATTTTTTTTTAAACATTAATATCTTTGAAGTTTCTTTAGTATTATCTTTAAAACATAAACAATGCTACCAAAATAATATTTTTAATGTTTCTTTTTAATAAATCAATTTATATATGCTCCCCCGCTGCAAAAACACAATTCTGTAGGAAACACTGGTGGGAACTGAAGCTGGTTGGCATATTTTCATCCCACACTCTTGAATTCATCTCATAAACCACCCGACAACAAGATAATAAGAGGAGCATTTAGACTCTATTTCAGTACTGACCACTTTGGCATGATGTGCGTTCATTGGGTCTGCATATTGTAGCAAAGCCTGAAACTGGTTGTTCTTGGTGAATGTAATGATCTTCAGGACTGTTCCAAATTTTGAGAAGATCTAAGTGAATAGAAGACATGACAAGAACATGAAAATACAAGGTGCTAATACAAACCCCCCAAAAAACACTAAGCTAGCTTTAAACTATGGAAAATAACTGTGTGAAGGTTTCTCAAAAGGTCTCCTTTCCTCCTCCTCAGGACAAATAACAGCATATGGGCTTGGAACGACATGAGGGTGAGTCATTCTCATTTCTAAGTGAGCTATTTGAAAATTTCTCAAAATGTTATTGGTCTAAAATCGCACTCTACATAACAGTATTGTCACTGGAACATTGTCCCATCGCCCCTGGTTATGACACAGTGTTAGACGATGCTATCATATTGAACATTACGAGTGTGGTTAAGTTTTACCTGGTGTAGCACTTCTAGAGACACTGGGTAGTAGAGATTCTCTACTATGAGGCGAAGCACAGCGCTCTGTCCGTGCATCATGCCACCATCACTGGCCGTCGCAGACCCAGACAGACTCATATTCCCAGAATGCACTGCATTGACAGCCTGAAGAGCAGACTGAGCTCTCTGCAAACACAACACAGCAAATCATTTTCATCAAATTCTTCAATACACAAAAACACACATCCCTCTTAGTACTTCACCAGCAGGTACACATATTTGCACTAGTCATCAAATTACGCTGTCATTTGCAGTTTAATATGCTGTAGAACTAATAGTTCTGGGTAAAGCAAAAGCATAAAGGAGTCTATATAAACCTCTATAGACACTTTAGAGCCATTCTGTCTCTTAAATGACAATGTACAGTAGCAGCACAGGGCAGTCAGTACAAGGTAAAATGATGGACAACTGTACAAGGGATCCAGTGTAGTTACAAGCATGTATCTGGGTCATTGATGTGACACTTCTTTTTTTTGGTCTAAATCTATTAATTTAAATATGTAATTCAATGTTTCATACAATCAGTTAAACACTTCTTATATGATGAATATGTAAAAAAAAATTGACCCACTTTATATTAGATGTCTTTAATTACTATGTACTTAAGCATTTGTTACAATGTACTTATTATGTACATAAGTGTTGTTACATTGTACTCGCATTACAAGTAACTGCATTTAATTACATGTGTAGTTACGCTGTTAACCTTACCCGTTAACTCTTACCCCATCCTAACCCCTAACCCTACCCGTGACTCAACTTCAGTAGCGGAAATGTGAATCTTGTGAGAATTTTGCAGAACAAGCGTACACAATAAATACATTGTATAGTGGGACCAATTTTTAATGACATTTTTTTTTATTTATTATTATTATTGCTGAAATTATAATGAAGAAAAAAAATCGAAAAGTGGAAAAAAATCCTTGGGGAAAAATATTTTGAAATAATCTTTTATTTTTATTTCTTTGAAAATTAAGAGTGAAGCAGTTTTGATCAAATTAAAAATGTTTGTCCATCAAATCAAAATAATAATAATAATAAAAAAAAAAAAAACAATTTTAAAAAGAAAGAAAATAAACTGATGATATATGTAAAAAATACTTTTAACCTTGAAAAATTTAAAAAGAAAAATGTTTAGAATATAATCGTACATTGACATGTTTTCAAGGAGTAAAGAAAAAATGTAAGTACTTTTTACTTGAAGGTTACACCAATTTACATTTTTAGAGTAAATACAATTTCTTTTGTGGAAATATGGATGGAGAAATGGTATATCTTATTTAAAAAACACATGAAACCAACATAACTACAAACATTATATTTAAAGAACTTGATATTTGCATTTTAAATCTCAGACATCCTTACAGGTTCACACTATAATTTAAATACTCTCATTTTTACTCAACCTTAGGTCACTCCAAACCTGCATGACTTCCTTTCTTCTGTGTAACACAAATGGTCAACTTCTCAAATCAAAGATGTGTTCACGAAAGAGCTCATTGAGGTTTGATGTTATCAATGTAGCCGCCATATTTGATTTAAGCACAAGTGACTAATGACTTAAATTTAGTTCAGTTCATCGCATTAAAGTGACCGTATTGCTTCAGAAGACTTTAAATATAGCACATGAGTCACGTCCATTACATTTCCTGGGGTTTTATGGTGTTTTTTTTATTTTAATTTACAGACTCAAGTCACTATTTACTTGCATTACATTAATAAACCCATAAATAATAAATAAAAAAAATGCACATTTTGTGTTCCACACAAAAAAATTATGTCAAATAGGTTTGGAGGTGCATCAGAGTGAGTAAATAATGAGTGAATTGTAATTTTTGGGTGAACAATTTTTTTAAATGTGAAAGTTTTGATTTGAATTCTCACCCCCTGGTTGGGCAGGTTGTCAGTCTTGAGCTCACGGTGATTGGAATACTGGATGTAGACGGGCTGGTTGCGGACGTGAGGCGTGGCTGCGGTGTAGTAGTTGACCATGGTGATGGCTGCTTCCTCAGAAGCCATTTCTATAAAAGCCTGGAGAGAAAAGTGAAAGAACAGTGCAACATCATTCAATAACTGCACAAAAGTGGTTATCCAACGTGTCCTTATGTAGACTGTTTCTAATGCAACACAAATATCAATGGGCTAAATTCAGTGAAATCTTCATCTTTAAAGCACTTATGAGAAGGACAGTCGAAGAAAGATCTTAAAACCTTGAAATCTTTGCAACACAAAAAGCCATTCTCTGGACACAGCAAGGGAGTTGACTTTTTCTGAGAAGAACTGCTTTCAGTGTCCTTAGAAGGAGAAACTAGATTTTGAAAATGGGATGTATCCTTCATGTCTGTAGCTCAAATGGTTCAGGATGAGTAACATACCGAAATTCAATACTTAGATTCACTCCAATGATTAGATTTTTTTTAACTGTTCACTGTAACAGCGATGCTTGGCTTAGCAAGAACCACAAATTATTCTGACCTCATCATGCAGGGCGTGAGATATTTATATATGCAGAGGCTTTCAATAAAACTGGATCTTTTGATGCTCAATTAAACCAAGCAGCACACAGCAAATTATACAACAGGGGCATTAGAAATTTGTCTCTTCTTGTCTAAATATGCCAGTTCCATTTGAATATGAAAAGGCACTCGAGTGGAAACGGGAGACTGCTGTTTTTGCTGTTATTAGCAGGACCTTGATGTATTTGAAAGGACTCACACTTCAGTTTCTATCAGTGGACACCACTAATGAAGCCAAAACACATTTGGCCCTCCTTTACATCCTTTATAAAGAAGAATACAGGGAAAAATTATTTTTGATGGTGGTGTTTTAAGTGAGATTATTTTAGATGAATCTCAATAAGAAATGTCTGGGTCATATTTTACTCCATAAAATAATAATATTTTTTAGAAGATGAATCTTGTGAAAAGTTTTATTTGCATTACTATAAAGAAAAAAGTGTTATTGTAATTAAAAATTACTCATTATCAGTTCTGTAATGTAAAAAAAAAATTCTCATAACTAATTATTTTTATCGTAATATCTATAATTCTATCGGGAAGACACGCAGGCTTGAGTGAAGTTTGAGATGCCATATATTTGATAGATGTAAAACGGGAGGTGATGTCTCTCTCTTTGGCGTAGGCCCCGTCCGGCAGTCCGAGAGAGTTGTACCTGGAACGTCATGTCCTGCTGGAGATAGGAGGCAGGGGCGAGGAGCCTACCCCCCTGCAGGACAGGGCTCAACTGGTGGTGGTGGGGAGGTGGAGGTTGCCGTGTTAGCACACCGAAACAGCGATGTGATAGATTGTGAGCGGACTTATAAAGCATTGGCTTACGTGCGATTGGTTAGGAGGCTAGCAAATGCTTTAATGGCAAAAATGTATGTGAAATTTTCGAAACATGAGTTTGCAACAGTCATGCTGCTAAACCAAGATTTTTATTGTTAACAGAGTACTGCGAAAATTAAAACTACCAGTGACATTTTTCTTTCAAAAATATGAAAATAATAATAATAATAATACAAATCTGCATTTTTAATCAATATTGGAAGGTCAAATGTAATTGATCTCCCAAGACTTGACTTCCGACTATCTGTGTATTTGGTCAAACAGAACTGGCTACTTATTCAAGAAGCGACTGTTTGATTGACATTTAAAACAATCACAGATCACTTGTTGCATTTTCAAGTTTGTTTTGTGTGGGATGAAAACTTAAATTAACACTGAAACAAAATAAAACCAAAACTAAATCTAGACCAAATAAAAACTACTGACATTAAAAATCAAATACATAACTAAACACAATGAAGACAAGTTATATTTCCAAAACTATTATAAACTCTACAGAAAGGGTTATAGGGTTAACTTAGTGCCTACTTGATTTTTCCCTTTGAGCATCAACAGGTTGGTGACTTTGCCGAAAGGGATTCCTAGTGAGATGACCTCTGCCTCTGACACTTCAATGGGAACTTTGCGGACGTGGAGGACGCGGGAGGGGCCACAGGGAGATCGGTCTCCTTTATAGGTTTTACTGTCGTTGCCATTAGCTGTCAAAAAGAAAAAAGAAAACACCATGATTATCTTTGTTTTTGTCAGTTTCCCAATGGATGTTACTTGGATATTACAAAACCAAGACTTATCAAACACTAAACACCATTATTATTATTATTATTCATTGACAGGCAGCAAAAAAGGTTGCTGTCTGTAAACAACTTACAGCATTTTATCCTAATGGGCCACAACCAAAAAAACAGGTATCAGGCCTGTTCTGATAGGGTCACATCAAGGAAAAAACAATGGTACATGCAGTTAATACAAATAACCATATAATCATGCAGCTAGATCCTGAAGGAAAACCACTGTTTTAGATCTCAGCGAATCAACAGCGAGTTTAACAAGGTTTAAAGAGACAGATGGACATGGGCAGAAACACAACACCGGCTGTGCCACAGTGGTGGGCAGCAGGACTCCCTTTTCCACCTAAACAATAAGACAAGCCTCTTTCAGAATTAAGTAGCCCTCTGTCGTCTGTCAGGCTCCAAATGGTGCCCATTGTATGACATTTGGCAATTGGCTATGTCCAGGGGCACATCACAGACTGGTGACAGGTTTAACAGAGACAGAGCGTGGCAGAAAGCCTACCTTTGTTTTCAACGCTTGTGGCTTACACATTCTTATTTTACTATGTTGACAGGAAGACTCTGCACTGGTAGTGTTCATCTGATTGTAGATAAAGGCATCAAAACATTTGTTATCTGTCTCTGTGTAGTGTGCAAAATGAAAAGATGGTAGAGTGAGCTTACTTTCAGTTGTCTTTGCATATTAAACTGGGATAGGAGAAATTACTACATTTTATGCATGGTTAGAGTCTACTCTTCTATATTTTTCCAGCCACTGGTGGGTTATGCATTAGTAATGACCTTAAAAGCTCTATTACTACTGTAGTACTGTAGTACTTCTGCAGTAATATTAAAACATGGGTGTCTCAATGTGTGTATGTGTCACAGAGGTAAAAATGGTACCACTTCTTCCATTATGAATGCAGCGGTGCTCAAGCAAAAGCTACCAAGCTTGTGATCTTTCTCTCAAGCAACAATACCCTCACTTCCAAAAGTTAAGCCTGACAGCCGACAAGAGGAAGCAGTGAGCAACAGCTGTCCACAAAAGAAAGCGCTGCCATCAGCAGGGAAGTTAACAGACCAGCGATACTTAGTGCAGTCATACTATCCATTCTCTCACAGCTCAGCATAGATATTATCTCTCCCTTCACAGCCCAGCACAGTGCCATCCTTCTTCTCACAGCTCAGCACAGAGATACTATACCTTCCCTCACAGCCCAGCACAGAGATCTCATTCCCCCCTCACAGTCCATCACAGAGATCCCATCCCTCCCCTCACAGCTGAGCACAAAGATACTATAGCTTCCCTCACAACCCAGCACAGAGATCCCATTCCCCCTTCACAGCCCAGCACAGTAATCCAACCATTTCTCTAAAAGTCCAGTACATAGATCCCATCTCTCTCCTCACAAACCAGCAGAATTATCCTATCTCTCCTCTCGCAGCCCAGCCCAAAGATCCCATCCCTCCAATCACAGCCCAGCTGTCCAGTACAGAGATCTAATCCCTCCCCTCACAGCTGAGCAAAAAGATACTATACCTTTCTTCACAGCCCAGTACAGAGATCCCATTCCCCATCACAGCCCAGCACAGTGATCCCATCCCTTTACAGCCCAGCACAGTGATCCATCCTTCTTCTCACAGCTCAGCACAGAGATACTATACCTTCCCTCACAGCCCAGCATAGAGCCGGTTTCCCCATCACAGCCCAGCAGAGATCGAATTCCTCCCCTCATAGCTCAGCACAGAGATATTTTACCTTCCCTCACAGCCCAGCACAGAGATCCCTTTCCCCCTCACAGCCCAGCACAGTGATCCCATCCTTCTACTTACAGCCCCACATAGAGCTCATATCCCTTCCCTCACAGCTCAGCACAGATATACTATACCATACCTCACAGCCCAGCACAGTAATCCAACCATTTCTCTAAAAGTCCAGTACAGAGAATCCATCACTCCCCTCGCAACAAAACCCTCATTTTTCTCCTCTCACAGCCCAGCACAGTTATCCCATCCCTTACCTCACCTCTTAACCCAGCACATAGACCCCATCCCTCCCCTTACAGCCCAGCACAGTTGTTCCATACTTCCACTTACTGCCCAGCACAGTGATCCCATCCCTCATCTCAGAATCCAGCACAGTGATCCCATTATTCCCCTTAGAGTCCAGCACAGTTATCCCATCCCTCCCATCAGAGTCCAGCACAGTGGTCACATTCCTCCCATCACAGACTAGCACAGTGATATTGTCCCTTCCTTCATGGCATTTCACTCTCAACAAGCCTTCCCACATTTTTCTACCACTTTAGGTCTGCAATTACAGCCAACTTGTCATTTATGATGAATGATGACAGGATCAACTTATGTGATTAACCCACCAGATTGGTTTTGCATTATGAGTCAATAATCATCTGTGAAAAATGGAACCAGAGCATCAATTCAGAGCAACTTAAGTTAGGGGGCTTAAAAATAGAGATGAACACACCCTATTAAAGCAACAGGTACCATGCCACAATATGAAGTGCTTTGAGGGTGACGGTAATGATTGAAGGTTACAGTGTATACTGTGTATAGCATGCTGACAGTAGGTGCCAATTTGCAAACAGGAAAATTGTAAGTTTGAGGCATGCAAATCAATGAAGAGGCCCTTTCTCCCTGGATTGGTCTATGATATCATACAAGGGTACTAAAAATAGGCATAGCACTTCAAAAAACAAATAAAATTGTGTGCTTAAACCATGTTGTCAGACTCACACACATAATGGTTCCTCTTTTAGAGACACTCTTTTGTACCAGCAGATAAAACCTAAAATATAATCAGGGTTCAAATTACGCCTCTTCAATTCTTGATTTTTTTATGACATATGGATGAGAACATTACGTGTCAAATAGACAGAGATTTTGCCATAAGAACAGAAAGATGAGAGGCCAACTTTTCCAATGACCCTGTGTTACCATGGTGACCACACACAAGACCTATCAAGGCATCTGGCTCCGCCACGGTGATTCATCTCATTGTGCCATTAACAAATCTTATTGTGTGTTTAATGTGATTAGAGGAACCATCCCTGCATCAAAACTGCCACAAGCTTTTCAAGAGGGAATGAGTAAAAATGGACCATTGAAATTCACTGGCCACATTCAAGGCTTAAAATACTTCCCTTTGAAAGAATAAATAATACAATTAAAGTGTGCATTACCAAACAGTAAACATGTTAAAGGGACAGTACACCCAAAAATGGAAATTCTGGCATTGTTTACTCACCCTCGTGTTCCAAACACGTATTATGTAATTTCTTCAGTGGAACAAAAAAAGGGGATATAAAGCAGAATGTTTGCCTCAGTCACCATTTACTTGCATTGCATCTTGTGCTACACAATATAAGTGAATAGTGACTGAGGCTAACATTCTCCTTTTGTGTTTAGAACAAAGTCATATGGGTTTGGAACAAAATGAGGATTTGTAAATGATGATAGAATTTTCATTTTTGGGCGAACAACCAAATGACACGTTTAGCCTCAAGCTTCTCTGTGTTCGTGAAACAACTGCAGTAACCTGCCCAAACCAAAAAACAACTACTCAGGATTTTGATTTATTCTGGATTAGAGTTATGTTGAGGATAAATGTAGTCTTAAAATTGTCTAAAGATTGCTTATTAGACAATACAAACAACTACAGTACAAAAAAGTAGTCAAATATTAGACTTAAGATTGAGTCATAAACAAATCCAACACAGCAAGAGGAAGTTTTGCTGCAAATCGCAGGATTTCTGCACCACTGAAACAAAATAATCTGTTTGGAGAAAGCAGTCGTTTTCCATGATATGTCAATGCATCACCCGAGAGACTAGAGAGGAATCTTTTCCTTCCCATCAAAGTTAATTCAGTGATGTGAGGTGAAACTACAGTAGCTGCTAGAACACCAGAGAATTCACGGAATGCTGTTCACAACCGAGCTCTCTTTGTGTACACATCAGCAATTCCCATATCTCACATTCCTGGAATGCCATGCTTCACTGCAAGTATTACCTCCACTCCGTTCCACCTGCCCTTCGCTTTATCACTGTCCTCTCACAGACATATACATTGAAATGTTTTGGATAATTTATGATCCATCTTGTAGTAGTGCTGGATCATTTAACACAAACATTACATTTTTCAACCTTTTGACAATTAAAAAAAATAAATAAATAATATTTTTGCTCGGAAGTTGATTAAAAGGGTGACTTTTTCAGTGGGATTGGAGGAACCATCATCATAATGACTAAAACAGTAAAAAAATATATAATAATAAAATGTATATATTAATGTATTATAAATATTATAATATATATTATTAATATATATTAATGTAATATACATGTACAATTTTAATAATACATATATTAAATTACAACAGAAGGAAGAATTAGATTTAATCTTTTCCATTTTTGAATACACCAATATATCTTCTATATACCTACACCTATAATCTATAAAAGGCTATGTCTGTGATGACGTAAATGAATCGTTGAATCAGAGTGTTGAATAATTTTATTAAAACAGAGTGTTGGAAATGAATCAAACTTAACTTGAATGTTGTTTTTTCGCACTGAAGTTTAAATGAAACAACCTATTAAAACACTATCGTAAAATGTTCATAACCGAGAGTTGTGAGCCTTGACACTAGTCTAATTACACAGTCTTTTGGAAAATTAGTGGCCAAAAAAAGTGCATTAAAATCAGAACAATATTCATATATAATAATATATTAGGGTTGGGCGATGTCCCCTAAAGTGGCAGTTGACGATGTTGACAGTAAAACATCGCGATGGACGATGATTTTCAAAAATTATATGAAAAATTATAATTTCGTTATTTTACTAACCCAACCCATCGTCGGCGCTTTATCAGTAGGTTGCACGACACGTGAAGCATTTTTTTTTTTTTTTTAGCTTTCACTTAAGAAGAGTTGTGCACTTTTTATTCTCTTTACATAAATACTATTTTCCACTTAAAAACTATAATTTCGTTATTTTACTATCCCAACTGACTCATCCGCGCTTTCCAATAGGTTGCACGTAAGGGGGAAAAATATTTCTTCCACTTAAGAAGAGTTGTGCACTTTTAAGCACTTTTTATTTTAATATACCTCTTTACATAGATATTTTTTTTTTACTGAAAAACTATAATTTCGTTATTTTACTAGCTCAACTAATTAGTACTCATCCGGGCTTTTTAATATATTGCGCCTAAGAAAAAAAAGTCGTCTTTGGGCAGCCTTCTTGCGAAGAGAGCAGCCACAGCCACGCTCACTGATGAGCAAAAGGTCGAGGCAGAAATGACCATGTACCTGCAGGAAATGGCCATTGATGGGGAAGAGGACCCGCTGACTTGGTGGAAAACGAACGACAAAAGGTTTCCGTTCATGGCAAGATTAGCACGGAAATATCTGTGCATATGTGCTACCAGTACTCCATCAGAGCGGGTCTTCAGCACTGTGGGTAGTGTAGTTACTCCAATCCGCAGCTTATTAAAACCAGATAAAGTGAATATGTTGGTATTTCTGGCCAGAAACATCGAAATTTAAACATGGTCTATGGTGAAAGATATTAGACTTCTTTACGCATTTTTCGCCATCCGTTGCGGAGCTATTCGATTTTGCATATTATTTTTTAAACGTTCATTTGTGTAGTTCATATGACCACTTTACAATATTTCAATAACATAATTTATTTTGTAGCCTGTGCTGAAGTTAATTGTGCTGCTAATTATAAGTGAAATGTTAATGCCAAGTTTCGGTCTGAGTGTTGTTCCCGTTTTCTTGTTCTTTATTTGTTGTTCTTCTATGTTTTAATAAATGTGTGTTATTCATATTCACCTTGTTTCTTTCATTTGATTTGACATTATGGATTTATGGCCAAGGAAATTTTTCTTTAAAAGTATTAACCAGACAAAAGTTATTTGACGTTCGCTGGTCTGGGTTTATCTTAAACTGCCGCTTCAGTGTATACAAGAGCTATGTGACAATGAGCAAGATTTTCTGAGACACTACAACTACTAATAATTAATTAATTAATAAAGGCTATTTTCTTGTAGCCTACAACATAAAATATTTTAATCTAAATGTACAGTGTAAGACATGTAAAAAAAAGACAAGAAGCCAACAATGTCCAGATCAATATTTGTGTAGCCTGCCTGACACAGTATTCTCACAGACTAACATGTCACGTCTCTGGCATATACTACAGTATTTAAAATAGCATATATGCATTAGTTATATTCTCAATTTAATTTACAGAGCAATCCCTGCAAAGTTTTTAGGTTAACTATAGAAGAGACTAGGATTAGTGAGTCACACTAGCAAGACTCGCAAAAGGGGGCGTGGCATCACGATGGTGGCTCGACATCGTGATGTTGGTCAGCCATCACGATGGACGATGATATCGTCCATCGGCACAACCCTATAATATATAAGTAAGCCATTTGTATGTAAACACTGTGTCTCTGTGGCACTATGAAAATTCCCCTGTTTGTTTTGAGTGACATGTCTAGCTTTAAACAGCAACGTTAACTCAAACAATGGTATGAATTAGGGGCGGGACTATATAAATGCAATTCCGTTTGGTGGCGTTAACTTGCAGAAATTACCCACTTCAGCTTAAACAAACACACACCTCAGAATTAAACATGTCTGATCAGCTTTAACTCATGGTAATAGGCTCTGATGGCAACTTTGCCTGGGGGAAGAGGGAGTATGTCAGGTTTGACAGGGCAGAAATGCTTTTGTATTGTTCTGGCACAGTGGTCCCACTAGACAGCAATCAAGAGTGTGTGTGTTTGCCAAAGTGGAACAACTTTGAGTATTTGGGCTCTCATGTGCCTGATGTGCTGGAACACACAAAGGTTTGCTTGACATGGGAAAAAGGAATCAGTCCAACATGCTTCTCAGATAACAGGCCCTGGTGTTCAGGAATAAACTACAGCTTTAAAGAAAAAGCAATGAATACAGGACAACTACAGGAGGTTAATATTAGCAAATTCTAAGTCATAATAAAACCAGGAAACTGCCCACACATGACCTGTCTGTAATTTAATGATGTAACATGTTTCTAGCGAAAGTGGGCAGGCAAGAGTGAACATGTCTTGCAGTATAATTATCACCATTCAGTTAAAGACAACAGGCTACAACAACCAACACAAAGGGGGAAACAAAACCAAACATTGGTGTGATTTCAAATACATTATTTATTATTACTTTTAATAGCAGAAACTTTGGGAAAATAAAGACCTTGAGTTCCTTGATGAAAAATATATGCTTTATTGGGCTATCAGCACACTCAAGGCACATTCAAGGTCTCAAGGTCAGCTCTGTTATGGCTTCTTTAGCTTTGCCTAGCGGCAACCATGTTGTACTCCGAGGCCACGGCTCTGAAGGCCATCTTGTGTCAGCTAACCCAAACAGTGTTACAGCTGACTCCATAACAAGAAAACAGATGACAAATGTTCAAATTCAATTCAAGGTAAAATTTTGCCAGAGCTAACTGCTAATGCTAATGTCAGGGCTTTTCAGACTAGAGCTCAACCAATGCAATTATCTAGAAAGATTTTACTAGCCATTAGATCTGTACCAAAATCTAGTGATTTGTCTACTGCCTATGTAGGCATAACTGAAATGGAACTTCATGAGTGACCAATTTAGAACTTGGTTCGGGAAGTATTTTTCCCATTCATTTTTCCATAGGGATTTCAGAAAGAACTTCATAAAATAGTTCTAAGCCATGAACCAAACCAACCAGTTCCGAAGTGAATCACAACATTACAAACTTTGATTTGAAGCAAAAAAGTATTTAAAAACCAGTCAAAAAGACTCACCTGTGTATTTCATTTAAGGGAATGAACTACAATCCCATGAAGCATTGCAAATTATGTAATTGAACAATGGAAAAATATAAAACTATTGATTTTAAGTTGTTTATTCTAAGTATAGAAACAATATATTTTAAATAGGGCTGCAACTAATGATTATTTTGATATTAGTTTAATCTAATGATTATTAGAACTATTATTAGTGTTATGAACGCGGACAGAGGCAGACAAAGGTTGAGGATCCAAATGCGAGTTTATTGAACAGAACAACCACGATGGGTAAAAATGAAAGCAAAACACAAAAACGCTGGAACACTGGAACTAGGAACACGGGCATGGAAGCGAACATCAACAACATTCAACAAACGACAAGGTAATGGAGGAACGGGCAGGGTTATATACACACAAGGCAGGATGATTACAAACAAGACACAGGTGAGAACAATGACAGTGAACACGAACGCTAACAAGGAGACTATGGAGTTAAATAATGGACAAAAGTGAAAACTAAGGAGCAAGGTGAAACACGACAGGGTAATACATGACATAGCCCCCCCTCAAAGGATCGGATCTCAGACGATCCTAAAAACAAACATACAAAAAAAAAAAAAACAGAATCGTCCAAGGAATGAGGGGGGGGCTGGCAGACCACGGAGAGCACAAGGGGACACCAGACAATCCAGGGGGGGACAAGGGGCAGATAGGTAGACCAAGGGGGGCACAAGGGGCAGACAGACAGTCCAAGGGGGCACAAGGGGCAGACAGACAGTCCAAGGGGGCACAGAGGGCAGACAGGCAGTCCAAGGGGGCACAAGGGGCAGACAGACAGTCCAAGGGGAGCACAAGACGGGGACTGGGTCAGGTGGCCTGGGAGCTGGCCACAGGGCAAGGACAGGTCTGGGGGACCGGGGAGGAGGCGCCATAGGAGGCTCTAGAGGCGGAGCCGATGGAGGTGGCGCCATAGGAGGCTCTAGAGGCGGAGACCTGGAAGGCGCTGGAGGCAGAGCCGATGGCGGTGGCACCGTAGGAGGCTCTAGAGGTGGAGCCGATGGAGGTGGCGCCATAGGAGGCTCTAGAGGCGGAGACCTGGAAAGCTCTGGAGGCGGAGCCGATGGAGGTGGCACCGTAGGAGGCTCTAGAGGCGGAGACCTGGAAGGCTCTGGAGGCGGAGCCGATGGAGGTGGCACCGTAGGAGGTTCTAGAGGCGGAGACCTGGAAGGCTCGGGAGGCGGAGCCGTGGGAGGCGGAGCCGTAGGAGGCAGAGCCGTAGGAGGCGGAGCCGTAAGAGGCGGAGCCGTAGGAGACTCAGGCGGCGGAGCCGAGGGAGGTGGCGCCGAGGGAGGTGGCGCCGAGGGAGGTGGCGCCGTAGGAGGCTCGAGAGGCTCAGGGTGCTCGAGAGGCGGAGGCCTGGAAGGCTCTTGAGGCGGAGCTCTGGGAAGCTCGGGAGGCGTTGGCTCTTGGATGGTCATGGCTGCTGGCGCTGGCTCAGGGACGGTCGAGGCTACAGGCGTAGGTTCACTGCTGTCGGAGGCTACAGGCGTAGGTTCACTGCTGTCGGAGGCTACAGGCACTGGCTCACTGACATCGGAGGCTACAGGTGCTGGCTCACTGACATCGGAGGCTACAGGCGCTGGCTCACTGACATCGGAGGCTACAGGCGCTGGCTCACTGACATCGGAGGCTACAGGCGCTGGCTCACTGACATCGGAGGCTACAGGCGCTGGCTCACTGACATCGGAGGCTACAGGCGCTGGCTCACTGACATCGGAGGCTACAGGCTGTGGTTCACTGACATCGGAGGCTACAGGCGCTGGCTCGGGGACAGTCGAGGGCTCAGGCTCGCTCACCGTGGCATGCGTGGGCTCTGGCTCGCTCACAGTGACATGCGTGGGCTCTGGCTCGCAGACCGTAGAAGTCGTGAACTGGGGAGCGGAAGCCTTTCTTCTCCTCCTCCTCCGGGCGGACGAAGCTGGCAGCATTGGCTCCTTGATCACGACAGGCATGAAGGTTGGTTCGCTGGCAGATGTGAAGGGACGAACCACGGGCGAATGGAGGGTTACCACTTTGGGAGGAGCTACGGGGTTCTCCTCGACGATGTCCACGGTGAACGAGGAACTGCAGGCCAGTAGGGTGTCCTCCACGATCGCGCGGAGCGTCCAGCCGCGCGTTGCCGGTGGCAACCGCTCCTTGAGCGCACTGTTCAGGTTAGCCCGGAAAAATACGACCAGGGAGGAATCAGGGAAGAAAATCCCTGCGAGAAATTGCGAGAAAATCGCGGATGTGCTCCTCGACCGGACGATCTCCCTGCATCAGGCTGAGAAGATTACAGTTGGCCTGTAAAACCGCTGGATCCATGTTTGGTCGTTTGTTCTGTTATGAACGCGGACGGAGGCAGACAAAGGTTGAGGATCCAAATGCGAGTTTATTGAACAGAACAACCACGATGGGTAAAAATGAAAGCAAAACACAAAAACGCTGGAACACTGGAACTAGGAACACGGGCATGAAAGCGAACATCAACAACATTCAACAAACGACAAGGTAATGGAGGAACGGGCAGGGTTATATACACACAAGGCAGGATGATTACAAACAAGACACAGGTGAGAACAATGACAGTGAACACGAACGCTAACAAGGAGACTATGGAGTTAAATAATGGACAAAAGTGAAAACTAAGGAGCAAGGTGAAACACGACAGGGTAATACATGACAAATTGGGACAAAATATGCTCTTTTATTGGCAATTTTTTTGGTTGCACTTATTTTTGTAATACATTAATAATATCACTTTTCTTATTAGTTTCTGTCTTTAAATTCTTAATTTTATAGCCCCCAAACCCCAACCCACACCGATGGAACCAATTCAGTAGCTGGTGCTAGCATCTGTAGAACTGTAGTCGGGAGCCCTGATTTGCAAGTGAAATATTTTTTCACAGATCTCACCACAATGGATTCTGGGACTGCCTTCTCCTTGAAGGATACATACAAAGATACGGTATCTTAAAATGTAGCACAATTATGCTACCTACTTCACATTGAGAGCATGCCTATGATGCTTTAAAATGCTGTCTACTGTAGGTAGGCAGCTGACTATACCTCCACATTGTGTCACCAAAAGTACTCACAAATCCTTCTGGATTCAGAGGACTTGTTAAAGTGGAATACCACTTAAAAACCAGCTTCAAAAGTTATTTCCTCATCTGACAATTTAATGAAGCCCTCTGGCTCTGGTGAAGCAGTCTCAAAATCAAACAATAAATCATAAAGGACTGACTGTACCATGTCTGTGCTAAGGGAATGCGTGATAGACAACAATGATTCATGGTAAATGCCAGGGAAAGCAATATTTGTGGAGACACATGCAAACACGTTTGATCTTCTGACCAAGGCTAGAAATTCACAGATCTTTTTGCATTAGTTTCAGCACAACATACAACTGGAAATCATGCAAGCCATTCAACACGAAACCACATTAAAAGCGATCATTAAGTGCACCAAAATCAATTTTGTCGGTGAATCAATGAAAGGCCAAGAATTCCCAGTGGGGCTTACAAGAAAGGCAGAAAATATCAAAACATTTTAGCTGTCTGGAGGCGGTCCCTGGACAATCCACTTTAAACTCTAGAAATAATAGAGATACTGTGTCCCCTTCAAAAGCACAACACCACATTAGGATTATTGTTTACCAGGGAGACAGAAAGAGGAAGAGTGAGAAAGAGAAAATAAAAGACAGAGCAGGATAAGAGAAGATGGTGAGCAGATGATTGGGTCATTTCATTCTGCCCTCCATTTTATCTCCAGCAGACTGTCCGTTCAGCCGCTCAAATAACAACAACATGCCGGCCAACCATTTCATGATCATACACGGATCACTGCATACTTCAGGTTTCATGTAGACCAATGGCTTTCCATGATTCATTTGAAATCATTTTGATTTAGACCAATTTGCTAATGATTCATTCAGATTGATTTGTGAAGCATTCAACCAATTAGTTGAAAAACATCTGATAATACATCTCTGAAGTAAAATGGGTTGCGAATTCTTTGTCATGTCCATGCTTTAAATCTGTGATCAAATATAACACAGAACATGCATACTTTATATAAAAACAAAATCATCTCTTAGTTTGATAAAGTGCAGTGGTGTTGAGGAACAGATAGTACCTGTGGATGGAGTGGAACTGCTCATTGTAGTATGACAACACGAAGAAGAGGAAACAGGAGGCTCTCCAGATTCCCACTGAAACACAAACACAAAAGATTCAGTCAAAATGACAAGTTGGAAGTGAAAACACCTCACTCAGTTTACCTTGAAACAAGACGACTTCCTGTTTATACAAAAGTCATGGCAGTAAGATGAACTGTAATCAGGTAACTATACAATAAAAGATGGCTTTATTTGCATGTTGATGCCCTCAATTCATTAATGGTGTTTGCTAAGCATCACTATTACTAATGCTCATAATTAGGGTTAGGGGTTTGAACAAACCCCCAACTATTAGTATTAATAGACCTAAATAAAAACCTGAGCAATATCTAAGGATCAGAATATCATGGAACACTAAAGCAACCATATAGCAATGTACTGTTTATATAGCAAAAACCTATAATAAATAACTCTTAGCAACTGCATAGCAATGCTTTGGCAACCTCCCACAACAGCCTAATACTGTGGCACCAAGTTTTTTAAAAAAAGGAACTGAAAACCAATAAGTACACCTTAGAAACTGCATAGTAACACCCTGGAAATTACCCACAACAGCCTAAAATTGTGGCACCGAGTTTCGAAAACGTACTGAAAGCCAATAAGAACGCCTTAGCAACCACATAGTAACTAAATACATTTTTCCCTGAAAAAGTAAAGTAAGGGATTACTCTTAATTTTTCAGTAATTTAATTACCATTAATTCTGATGTGTTAAATATTGTATAGACTATAGAACAATTCTATATAAAACAACAGTGAATTTAAAATCTAAAAATATCTAATGTTAAAATGTACGTTTTATAATTTATTGAAGCCCCCTTAAAGTCTTTGACCAGTTCATGTATAATTTATTTGATTTTATATGATTTATTTGAAAGAATAAAAATAACAATTTCATGTCTATCTATATGTGTTTCATTTGGTCGAGGTTGATCAGGGTTTTAGAAAGTAATTAGTAATAAGTAATGCAATTACTTTTCAGACAGAGTAATTAGTACAGTAATCTAATTACACTGTAGAAGATGTTAATTAATTACTTTTTTGAGTAACTTACCTAATACTGATTGTGGCACAGCGTTTTGAAAATGTAAGAACGGTCCATTGTACAAAGGGGCCTCAGTTTGTTCCTGGGAGGCAGCAGATGCCCTAACCCCGCCCACCCTAATCCTAACCATATGGAGCCAGTAAAGGCTCAGGTATACTTCGTTTTTGTGTGTTTTCCGGATCGGCTTTTGTGAGTATACTCTTCTGACCACAAACAAGTATGAACGCTTTGACGCATGCCCACTACAACTTCTTTGAGATACTCTTTCAGTAGAGTCAATGGTCGGCGCATGCGCCGACGATGTGCACAGACAATGACCGTGTCCGCGAGTCAAGAAAACCTAGCCATTGCAAAAATTTTACATTTGACTAAATTTATGTCCTGCATACTGTGCACGGAGCAAAGTACCCTTCAAGAAACAACCAGAGGCACCTTTCTCCCATCGCGATAAGTAAGCCTTAACAACCGCTTAGCAACGCTCTGGCAAACACCCACAACACCCTAGCATTGTGGTATTCACATGTACACTTATGCTGCGTTCACAAACAACGTGAAGAGAGAGTTTTGCGCGGCGCGATTACATACAAAGACAATGCAAAGATGCGATTAGACGCAAATTCGCGCTGGGCGCCAGGAATGAAGCAAATGACGCGACTTGAACACGCAAAATCGCTTCATTTGCGTATTTTTCAACTCGAGCCAAAAATACGCATGATGCGTTGTCGCGAAAGCCTATCAGCATTGAGATTGTCCAGATGTCACTGACATACTGACGTAGTAGCAGAAGAAATCTGGAAAAATTGATAAAAACATTGGTGTAGCGGTGTGTGGGCACCCGGAATTGTATGACACAACGTCATACATGTACAGAGACCGGACGAAAAAAGACATCGCTTGGAGGAAAGTGAGTGAGGAAGTTGAACTACCTGGTAAATTCTGAAAATATGCGCGTCTACTTGATTCCAGCTATTGGTTGTACTTTACTATGAACCAAGTAGTAGAAATCCCCTCCTCCTGTCCTTTTCAGGAAGAGAAGGGGGAATACTCACGGGTTCGCATTACTCACGTGAACACAAGTTTAAACACAAATGTATAATCGCACAAGCAATGTGAGGCGAAAATATACTTCACGTTGTATGTGAACGCACCATTACAATCTGGTCATATTCCATCCATCCATCCATCCATCCATCTTCAACCGCTTATCCGAAGTCGGGTCGCGGGGGCAGCTGCTCCAGCAGGGGGCCCCAAACTTCCCTATCCCGAGCCACATTAACCAGCTCTGACTGGGCTGACCCCGAGCGTTCCCAGGCCAGTGTGGAGATGTAATCTCTCCACCTAGTCCTGGGTCTTCCCGAGGCCTCCTCCCAGCTGGACGTGCCTGAAACACCTCCCTAGGGAGGCGGCCAGGGGCATCCTTACCAGATGCCCAAACCACCTCAACTGACTCCTTTCAACGCAAAGGAGCAGCGGCTCTACTCCGAGCTCCTCACGGATGACTGAGCTCCTCACCCTATCTCTAAGGGAGAAGCCCGCCACCCTTCTGAGGAAGCCCATTTCGGCGCTTGTACTTCATGACCTAGTTCTTTCGGTCATGACCCAACCTTCATGACCATAGGTGAGGGTAGGAACGAAAATTGACCGGTAGATCGAGAGCTTTGCCTTCGGCTCAGCTCTCTTTTCAGTGACAACGGTCGCGATAGAGCGAGTGCAATACCGCCCCTGCTGCCCCGATTCTCCGGCCAACCTCCCGCTCCATTGTCCCTCACTCGTGAACAAGACCCCGAGGTACTTGAACTCCTTCACTTGGGGCAAAACCTCATTCCCTACCTGGAGTACGCACTCCATCGGTTTCCTGCTGAGAACCATGGCCTCAGATTTAGAGGTGCTAATCCTCATCCCAGCTGCTTCACACTTCGACTGCCAAGCGATCCAGTGAGAGCTGAAGGTCACGGACCGATGATGACATGAAGACAACATCATCTGCAAAAAGCAGCGATGAGATCCCCAGCCCACCGAACCGCACACCTTCCCCACCCGACTACGCCTCGATATCCTGTCCATGAATATCACAAACAGGATTGGTGACAAAGCGCAGCCTTGGCGGAGACCAACCCCACATGGAATGAACTTCGACTTTGTGCCGAGGACCCGGACACAGCCCTCGCTTTGGGCGTACAGGGATTGGATCAGCCCTAAGAAGGGACCCCCCACCCCGTACTCCAGCAGCACCTCCCACAGTCTCTCCCGGGGACCCGGTCATACGCCTTCTCCAGATCCACAAAACACATGTAGACCGGATGGGCATACTCCCAGGCCCCCTCCAGGATCCTTGCGAGAGTAAAGATCTGGTCCGTCGTTCCACGACCAGGACCGAAAACCGCATTGTTCCTCTTCAATCTGAGGTTCGACAATCGGCCGAACCCTCCTCTCCAGCACCTTGGAGTAAACTTTACCAGGGAGGCTGAGAAGTGTGATACCCCTGTAGTTGGCACACACTCTCTGATCCCCCTTTTGAAGAGGGGAACCACCACCCGTTCTGCCACTCCTTAGGTACTGTCCCAGATTTCCACGCTAATGTTGAAGAGGCGTGTCATCCATGACACCCCTCCACATCCAGAGCTTTCAGCATTTCTGGTCGGATCTCATCAATTCCGGGGCTTTGCCACTCGCGGAGTTGTTTGACTACCTCAGTGACCTCCCCAGGGAAATAGAATCTGATCCCCCATCATCCTCCGGCTCTGCCTCTACCATAGAGGCGTGTTGGGATTTAGGAGTTCTTCAAAGTGTTCCTTCCACGCCTAATAACCTCCTCGGTTGAGGTCAACAGCGTCCCATCTTTGCTGTATACAGCTTGAATGGTTCCCGTTTCCCCCTCCTAAGGTGGCGGACGGTTTTCCAGAAGCACTTTGGTGCGGACCGAAAGTCCTTCTCCATGGCTTCTCCGAACTTTTCCCACACCCACTGCTTTGCCTCCCTCACGGCCGAGGCCGCAGCACTTCGGGCCCTTCGGTACCTTGCAACTGCCTCCGGAGACCTCTGGGACAACAAATCCCGGAAGGCCTCTTTCTTCAGTCGGACGGCTTCCCTGACCACCAGTGTCCACCACGGTGTTCGAGGGTTACCACCCCTTGCGGCACCTAAAACCTTGAGGCCGCAGCTCTCCACCGCGGCTTCGGCAATGGAAGCTTTGAACATTGCCCACTCCGGTTCAATGTCCCCAACCTCCGCAGGGATTCCTTGAAAAGCTCCGCCGGAGGTGTGGTCATATTCCGATTGACAGAAATGGTCATTACTCCTAGTATCTTAAATCTACCAACAATTTTGTCCTTTTTAAAAAATATATATATATATATATATATTTTGAGTAAATATTGTAGAAAACATTTGTTCATTTCAGCAATTATTTGCTACAATGTATTTAATTATTAACCTGTAAACAAGCCATGACTACATCTGATCCATTTGAGTTTCACATAAAACAACGGAATGAATTCCCATGTATTCCAAAACGAAACATTTAGCCTGTTGTTTGTTGGCCATTCTAAGATGCTGAAATTATCTTTACAAAACCTGGGAGTTTTAAACGTCATGAACCAGCAGGAGAGTACGCATAACCAATCAAAAGCCCCTGCGCCACATTAAAGGACTGTTTTCGGCATGGGAGGGAAATTTCAGTGCATCAATTCCTGGAGGACAGAATCTAACAAGCACACAAATGCATCCATTAGCAGCAAATTGTTTTCGAGGTGGGAGGAATCAGGAATACAATCTACTCAGCTACAAGATGGCTGTCACGTGATGCTCCTCAGAGAGTCAGACTCTAGAGGAAATGTGTCCATTTGTGTTTGATTTCCTGAGCAAGGCCTCTTACAGCTCAGGGAATACCTGCCAAATTGTCTTCCTCATCACTTTCTAATTTTAGAACTTTTTTGGACTGGGGGTAAATAAAAGGGTTAAAACAATGAATAATGCATGAAATAGGCAAGTTTTTTTATATTTGGGTTATTAACCCAAAAAAATTAAGAGTGATTTTAGCCAATATAGACAAGCATGCTGTATGTCTCTACGTTCTACATTCATTAGATCAAATACACAGCTTTTAAAGGGGACATATCACAGAAGGATTTTTACTTCACCAGTCCTGATTTTAGTAAGCTGGTTGTGTGACACGTACCTGATCTGATCATCTCTATGTATTTTATTTTCTATAATAACTAAATATCGCAAATTACTCTAGAGTTACTAAATTACTCTCATTGTAATCGAAAATGTATGTTTTCCAATAAATATTTATATTGTTTTATGGCCCAGCCCTATGTGCCAGGGTGGTTGAGTAATCGACTAGCTGTCCAACAACTGACAAGTCGATTAGTGAGGTCGACTACTATCATTAATATTTTTAGTGGTGGTGGTTTTAATGAGAGACACAATTCTCAAATTAAGTAAGAGATGCAACTTCTTAGAGAGCGTTTTTGCATAATGAATGATAACTTGCCACATGACAATTCGATTTTGAAAATTGGTAATATTGCACATCCCTAGTTATTACGGTAATTCCAACATAACATTAACGCACCTTAACAGTAAAACTTGTTTTTGGTGCCACTTTGTTGACATTTCCACTGGAACAACACTTCCAGCTTCAGTCACTGGGGGGCAGTGATTCAAATTTCAGTGAGCACAGATCAATTACAGCAGCAGAACTTTTGACATACTGTTGCTGAATTTACAGTGTGATTAGTCAGTAATTTTCAGCCCCTCCCCTTCAAACATCTGTCATATAGAGACAACTTTTCACCAATCATTTCCAAATTGATAATATCATGTCCCATCATTGAGTGTGGCCTAATGGTGGAAAATCGTCATGGTCAGAAATGTAAGCGCAGCGTAATTCTAGCTGAAAGACTAGCAGCTGTACATCATCGCACCATTAGCTGGGTAATCCCTAGCCAAACCCATGTAAGCCATTGCTTTATAAGTCTGCTCACAATCTATCACATTGCTGTTTCAGTGTGCTAACACGGCAACCTCCACCACCCCACCACCACCAGTCGAGTCCCGTTCTGCACGGGGGTAGGCTCCTCGCCCCTGCCTCATATCTCAGGCAGGATATGACGGTTCCGAGTACAACTTCCTCGGACCGCCAGACGGGCCTGTGCCAAAGAGAGACATTACCTTTCTGTTGTATATTCATCAAATAAATGTCATCTTACATTTCACTCAAGTCTGCGAGTCTTCCTGATAAAACTAAATTCTGATTGTTTATGGTGCAAGAAAACTTGACTAACATTATATGTGGGATTCAGGAGTGAATTAAAACACTGCAAATTGTTGAAGAAGTGGCATAGCAGGTAGTGCGCTGTCATGTTGCGCTGTGGTGCATATGTGGCGACCAAAGTTTGAATCTTGCTCGGGACATTTACTGATCACGTTATCCACTGTCTGCAAAAAGCCCAAAAATAAAATATACTATAAAAGTGTACAACATGGCTCCTTTAATGAAATGTCATTAAGTATTTAGAGGCCAAACACATAAACAAACCTTTCAAATCAATCCAAACACACATAACCTGTAGTCAGGCGACATTCAGGGTTAATATGAAGAGAGGAGCCAGTTCATCTTATTAATAATGAGTTTAGAGAGGTCATGCGTAACACACAGCATGTCTGAATTTGCTCCACGGTTTATATTATTCATCTCTGCCAGGTGTTGTTGGAAGGGAGAGCTCATTTCAGAAGCGGAGTTTCTGTCATTCTGTCTCCCGATTCATCTGTTATTGTCTCCTCAGCCTACCAGGAAAGAACACAAAGCTTATCTTTCCTTTTTTTATATAGATGAAATTCAAATGGGCAGAGGCAGAGTGTGAATATGCAAAAACAGAGCAAAAAAGATAGAATCTCTGTACCCTTTACAGCTAAGCCTTTCTCTGATGCCTGTGACATTTAATGTGCTGTGTTGATTTGGGGGCGATGAAACAACACTGATGCTCAATGCCCGCATCATTTTTGCCATTTCCCTGAACACGCCCTCAAAGGGCCAGGGCAGGTCACACGACCCGCTCTCGTTACCTTCCACGTCAGCACCGATAGTCAACTCGACCATGCCATATTCCCACTCAGCCATAGTTATTATAGAGTGTCTTCAATTAGTGGAGGGCACACAGAGAGAGAGAGAGAGAGAGAGAGAGAGAGAGAGAGAGAGAGGCCTGATTGCAATTACAGCCATTCACTGCCATTCTCTCCTCAATTTTTGCATGAAAACTAGCACGCTACTCTTAATAGAAGCACACAGACCACTTTACCTCATGCCTTAAATAACAAAGCTTAAAAGCTAATGCCCTCTTGAAAAGAAAAAAATAATGAGTGTTTGGATTTTCCAAATATTTGATCATGATGTTAGTAGAAGTATTTCAGGAACATTTGCAATATATACTTAGTATGATATAAATAGAGCTTATACGTCAAGGAGAGAGGCAAATATAGATCAGGAAGTTGGGTGAATTTAATGAAAAACAGTCAAGAGCAATTTCAACCCAAAATCAAAAGAAAGAAAGAAAATAATTTGTTTTGGGAGCCTATTTTCAGCACCAGTAGGAATTTTTGTATTGTGAATGTAAAAAACTACAATCACATTTTTTTACAGAAATACAGTAACAATAAATATATTGTATTACAATAATGGCAATCTATGTGGAATCGCCACTGAGAATAAGAGGAACTAAAAAAATTGGGGAGGGAAAACTAATAAAAATTAAGTCACAATGTAAAACACATTAACGAATGAAGACATAGATGCCAATGCCGATGTTTACTCTAGTTTTTTAGCTTTGCCAATCTTTCTGTCTTCTTGCTTCAGATATTTTTGCTTCTTCGGCAGTACAGCTACTGATTCTCCCATTGTTCCATTGTGTTCTTTTGACTCTTCACATCACCTAACAAAAACTCTGTGTGCTACAGCCAAGCAGATCTACATAGGCAGCAGCCACTATTACTTATGTATTAGTTTGAATGATGCCGCATCCGGGCCACTAGGTGTCAGTGTAATCCAAGATGACATGCACAAAAAAGTACTGAGTGCACCATTAATGTAGGCTTTATTTGTCTTTATTCTTTTGATTTTGGGGTGAAATGTGACCTGGCCATGTTTCCTTGAAACTCATCCCAAAAATCAGCTTATTCAAAAAAACCTGACAAGAAAGAAATCCATGTTTACATGAGATTTGAAATCATCAGGTTATTTTTTGTAAACAGGCATGTGCAAAACACTTGCACACATTGGATAAGCTGGTAACAACGTCACTAAATATGTTTACATGCAGAGCAAAATCGGGCTTATGGACAAAATGTTCCTGTGTATATCAGTTTTTGCTTAAACCGTTTAAGACCATACCCCATTGAAGAAAATAGTTTAAGGCTGTGGCAGGGCGGAGGGCGGGGCCGGGTCATAATCCTACGCACCCGGTCCCGTATTAGGCTAATCAAGCCTCTGAGGTTTGATTAGCCTAATACGGGACCGGGTGCGTAGGATCACGACCCAGCCCCGCACTGCGCCCTGCCACATTGGCATTTACACAAAGTCTGCTTATGTCGGTTACTTAAAGCTGCACTATGTTACATTGTGCTCTCTAGCGACATCAGTGGTTGAAATTTAAATGGCAACCAATTTGCAGAAGAATACATTACGTCAGTCGTGTTCTGGCTCGGCTCTTCTGTTCAGTGTTGAGAGTTCAGTGTAAGACATTACTTTCACATTATTAATCTAGTCGATGGAATAAATAATGGAAACATTTGTTGATGAAAGGTTTTTTGATTTTGTCAGCGATAACGAAGACGAGCCGGAAAAGGCGCATCATGAAGATTATTAAATTATTTTATTAAAGCATACAGTTGACGAAAATATGACGATAAAACTTATAGTGCAAAATATGAACATTGCATGATGTAATCAGAAGAGTAAACATCTTGACAATCTGTAAATAGAAGAAGATAATAGATAAAAATTACAAGATGGGCAAGGAGGAAGATGGGACCAGCATGACAAACACGTAAGACACTTCAATGTGACACTTTTCAGTGGCCATTAAACACAGCAGTTTTTCAGCAACACACACACACACAGACAAACAGACAGACATATATCCTCAAATACTCCCGCCGGCCCTCACTGGAACGCGAGACCGGTGTGACACACAGGTGGAGCTCATTCATCACTCATCTTCCCGACCTCCCTCTGCCCAAATGCAGCTCGGCCCCGCCCTGCTCGCCACATCCATTAATCCAGTGTGTTGGGCATTACTCCGCTTGAGCTGCATGAGTTGAACTTGCTAACACCGGCAAAATGAACCGCTTTATAACGAGGTAATACCTCATTCAAACGCATTCTATTTAAACATGAAATTCATCAATATATCCACAACATTTATGAAACAACTTACACCAGCACAACGAAACAAATGAATATGTGAACTTCAATTAAAGGCTGCGCTATTCAGAATAATCGTAATTTGGGTGTTGGGGGGTAAAGATGTTGGCTACCACTCCTGGAGTTTGCTAGTTTGAATCCTAGGGCATTCTGAGTGACTCCAGCCAGGTCTCCTAAGCAACCAAATTGGCCTGGTAGCTAAGGAGGGTAGAGTCACACAGGGTAACCCCACGTGATCACTTGGGGTTGTGCATGGATGCCGCAGTGGATGGCATGAAGCCTCCACGTCCATTATATCATGCGCTCAACAAGTCATGTGATAAGATGCGACAACTGCGATTCGTCCTCCGCCACCCGGATTGAGGCGAGTCACTACGCCACCATGAGGACTTAGAGTGCATTGGGAATTGGACTTTCCAGATTGGGAGGAAAAAGGGGAAAAAATCAACAAACCAAAAGAAAGAAATACACTACATGCAATGTAATATCCTTTCAAGGAAAATGAATAAGTCTCTAAAGCATGAAGAATTCAGAGTACAGGCTTACTTCTAAAAAGTAGCTAATACTTCCATCTATACATTATTTCAGGAGCTCAGGTTTTTCACAACAAGGACAGTAGGCCGATGTACATTTATACTGTATGTTTGATACATGTTTACATTAGAAAATGTTTATACATTTATTTCTAAATATTTTCATATTTGATTAAAATTTGGTCTATTACAGTTTGACACTTTTTTTGTCCATTTTGCACGTCATCATCTAGTAAAAGATTGTATTTTCGTTGACAAAAATGTTATGTCATTTTTGTAAAATTGAATAAAATTAATGAATATAACATGACAAAATATTATATACATTATTTCCACCACAGCAAACACAAAAGCTGCTGTTACCTGTTGCCTGAACATCATTTATGAGAATTGTTGCAGTTGCAACAGCTGCCGTACTGTTAATACTCTCCTAGGAAAAGGAAAACTTACCAAATGGCCTGATTAAAACTGAACAGACAAGATGACAAGGCATTAACGATAGTTAATAATGGTTTGATCATTTCATAGCATTGCTGGAGGATATTGTGCAATTAACAGGGTCAGGGAAAAGGAAATAAATTAAATAAGGTTGTCGGGGATGCAGAAATTAATAATGTATAAATGCAATATTCACCATTCATTAATCTGTTGAGCACATTGCTGGAGGTTATCTATGGGAGTTTTTAAAAGTGCTGGAAAGCTATTGTTTTTATATGCAGCATCAGGGTATTTATAAAACTCAAAATGTGATTTTGGGTCAATGTGACCCAAAAGGATGAAGCAAGCCATAAATGAATAAGATGAAAAAATCCTGAAAAATAATTTAAAACAATTGTGCATAAATCCCAAAACTGGATGGAGCTATTGATCCTATGCGCACCATTGGATGCTCAGTTGCTGGTTTGTGATGTTGAAAGCAGCAAAGAGTATAACCATGGAAACAGGCGGGGGTTGTTTTCAAAGGGAGGTTTCTCCTTATGTAATATTCAGTGCAGTACAACCAAGGAGGATATTGGGACAAACTGCCTTCATTGAACTGTCATGGCCAAAAACACTGCTAACATGCACAATACAAACCTAGAAATTACAATGCAAGTAACTAAGCATAGTATACTTAGCTCATCAATAAACACTTCCATTTACACAAATCTGTCTTTAACATAAGGGGTATTTACACTTAGGTCACCACATGCATTTGTAGTGATCCGACAGCTGTAGATGTCCTTCAAAGTGCATTTGAGATGTATAGCAATACGATCACTGGGGAGGTTGTTTGAGGGAAGTATAGGTCTCTGCAGAACAATAATGGCATTTCCCAATCTGTGGGCATTTCCGAACCAGGATGGGCGTTTCTCAACTATCCAATAAATGTAGGGAATCTCAATGTGGTAATCTGTGGGCGTTTCCAACCTAGGATGGGCATTTCTCTTCTCAACTATCCAATGAAAGTTGGGAACCTCAATGTGGTAGGCATTGAGGCATCTTGAGAGATTTTAAAATGTAAAGCATTGAAAAACTCCCATCCCAGTTTGAAAATGGCCATTGATTGGGAAATGCCCATTTTTGTTCTGCAGACACACAAGTCTCGGCTTGAAATGCATACAAGACATGACTAGACCAAGTTTCTGTATCTGGTTGTTCAGGCCAGATACGTCAATTTTAGTGATCTGAGTTATAGCATATAGCGCAAGTATTATTGATGTTATTTATATCCATTTTGCGGAGACACACTTGAGTGTGTTTACGTGCACAACAATAGGCTCATAGCGTCTAAAAAAAAATCTACAAAGCAAGAAAACTGCATTTACATGAGACTTGAAATGATCTGCTAATGTAAACACATTGAATAAGCCTCCAGAACATCGAAAAAGCAAAATAAGAGGAATGTGCAAAAATCGGCATGCTAATCGTTTTTTGCTAAACAGCATAAAAAACTTTAGATGTTTAGATGGCTTTGTTTGTTATTGGATTATTAAGGATAATTGTTTAAGATTGTGCATGTAAACACGCTCATTAAAGTGTAAATTGAATGTGTTTGCCATATACCAATCTGACTGATTAAGACGCACGCACAAGGTGATTCTTGGTAGTAAATGGCTGAAAACCACAGTACCTCTTCCCTGGAAAGGCACAAATACAATAAAACTGACAGCACACAAATCAATATCTCCAAGACTCAAGCCATCCGCTTGCCCTGGGCTTTATCACAACATGTTGCTCTGCCAAATTGGCCTGTAACCACGGCACTGCCAGACAATAACATTTTCCATCACACAAAATTGAGGAATTGAATAGTGAATTTGTGGCCGCGAGCTCTCCATCAGTGAGCAGGCTGTCTGAATGTTTGCCAGGGTGAAATTATCTTTAGTTTTATCAAGCTTCCCATGCAGTGGATTCAAAACAAACCAGCCGTAGAGCCTGGCCTCACAGCTTGTGTTCAAAGAGAAATACGGGAGTGGTCATCTTGCCCTGCAGAGTATGCAATTTTGAAATATCAAAGGCGATAGATAGACAACAGGCCACCTACTTCCTGTTGGAGATATTATGCAATGAATGAATAATGCCAAAGCAATTTGATGTCTCTTTGATGGCCTTGATTTCCTTTCCTGTTTTCATGATCCTGAAGTTATTGGATTTATGTACCATGCATGCAGGGACAAGCATAAAAATAACTGTGTGATAAAATAACTACAGAATGTGCAGCAAAACATAAAGGTGTTTAAAACAGCATGTAACACTGTGTCTTAACTAGGCGTGATACCAAAAAAAATTACTGCACCAATTTGTCTATCCACAATCTCAGACAATCAGAACATATTTTATTTATTGTACAGTTATGAGTAGTTGTCTACGTTTGCTTTTTTATCTTCAATGGACTCTGGTCAAGTGTGTGAACATGTGTTTAGTCTGCCTGTGTAGCTGTTTTAAATCTCTCTCCGTCTTTTTTATTGCAACTGTCAAACACCAATCGTGTAGCTGAAAAAGCAATAGTAAAGGAGATTATTATTCAGTGCCTAGGGTTTTTATTTCAATTTTGTTTAGGTGACCTACACTGACAGCCCCAAAAATAAAAGTCGCCATTTGGATTTAAATAAGCAGATACTCTAGAGCCTATTGGACCATTATTGCAGTGAATAATATGTTTCAGCGGGCAACAATTCTTTTAACCCTAACTGATGCAGTGTGTAGCTTCTCATTTCTTAAACAACCATGTCAGAAGATGTATCCTGTGGACATGGAAAGATGTTACTGTGTTTCAGAAGGGGCAAATTATTGACCTGCATCAAGCAAAGATAACAACTAACTAGATTGTTGAAATCTAGATTGGGTTAAGAACTGTCCAACACATTATTAAAACCTGGAAGGACAGTGGTGAACCATCAGCTTGCGGAATAAATGTCGTCGGAAAATGAATAATCGTGATCGGAGATCAATAAAAAGCGCGGCGTATCCACATCATGAACAAATCCACATTAGAACTCACGGCTATGTTTAATAGTGAAAGTAAGAGCATTTCCTCACCCACAGTGTGATGAGAATTTACAGGATTGGGATTAAACAGTTGTGTGGCCACAAGAAAGCCACTTGTTAGTGAGACTAATCGGAAAAAAAGACTTCCGTTTTCTAGGGAGCATAAAGATTGGACTATGAAGCAATGGAAAAAGGTCATGATGGTCTGATGAGTCCATATTACCCTATTCCAGCAATGGGCATGTCAGGGTAAGAAGGGAAACGCATGAACCGTCATGCATCGTGCCCACTGTACAAGCCTCTGGAGGCAGTGTTATGATCTGGGGATGCTTCAATTGGTCAGTTCTAGGCTCAGCAATGTTATGCGGCAATAAAATGAAGTCAGCTGACAAACTGAATGACCAGATTATCCCATAAATTTATTTTTTCTTCCCTGACTATGGTACGGGCATATTCCAGGATGACAATGCCAAGATTCATTGGTCTCAAATTGTGAAAGAGTGGTTCAGGGAGCATGAGGAATCATTTTCAAACATGAATTGGCCACCACAGAGTCCAGTCCTTAACCCCATTGAAAGTCTTTGGGATGTGCTGGAGAAGACCTTACGGAGTGGTTCGACTCTCCCATCATCAATACAAGATCTTGACCAAAAATAAACACAACTCTGGACTGAAATAAATGTTGTGATGTTGCATAAGGTTGTCGAAACAATGCTATGATGAATGCGTGCCGTAATGAAAGCTAAAGGCAGTCCATTGAAATAGAGTATGCAACTTTAATTTGGGCCAGGAAGTGTATGTTTTTGAGCCAACAGAGTCACCAAACGGAATTACAAAAATAATAACCATTTTCAGACAAGTTTCCAAAACAATCCAACCATCTGTCATTGGTCAGTCAATTGATTGTCCCTCTCCAACGCCATTGGCTGGGCCAGTGTTGCTAGGGCTGGTCGGAATGGTTAAACACACAGAGTAATATCTTGAGAGTGTTAACACTTCTTGGGGGAATCAACCTACAAATGGCTGACTTATAGTTTAAAGATGTCAAATGTATGTTAAAGTAAATTAAACAGTAAATTACTTGGAAAATCCAAAATAATGATTTTCCACTCTACACATATGCAAGTACAATATGTTCCGATTACAGTTTCATTGAACGTACCCTCATTAACACCCTGTATTGAGCAGAATGCTGTTAACTGCAACATAAACATAGTTCTAATTAAATAAATAACCTCCAACATATCAATTGTATAATCTTTCCATGCCATTACTGCTCAGTAAACATATATTTAGAGACTAGGTTGCAATTTATTTAAAATGCACACGGAGCAGTAAGCTTTTCACAGTCAATGGAGTCTTTTAAAACAGATGGAAGTCCATTGTGCAAGAAAGCAGAAAAGCTCAAACAAAACAAACTGTTAATTTTTTTAGAGTATAAAGTGAAGTGTCATCACCAGCTTAACACATAACATGTCCATGAGCTTTTTAATCAACATCAAGATTTTCGGTTAAATTAATATATAAGGGCAAGTGTGCTCTATATTTTAGGTGCTGTGACTGGTGAACATTTCTTGATAGTGTTTCACCATTGTAAAACACCCTGCCTTCTCTGGTTCATTTTAAATGTCAGAAATTAATTTTTAAAAGTCCAAATATTTCATCTAGTCTCTCGCACCGCAGAAAGTGCATGACATAATTATTTCTAAAGTATACTACTCTATTATTTTAACAAATATTGCAAATATGTATATATATATATACACTATGGTTCTCATTAGTGATAATAGTCAATATCACATAAAAAAGCACTCGCCAGAGTAAACCAACAAAAGACCAAAATACAACTTGTTTATGACATTTCATATATTTCGACACCTAAAATGAAACAATTTCCTGCAACGCAAATACAACACCCATATTATTCAAATTAATATTCTAAGTCAGCCAAAACTAAAGTTTGAAATAAATTTTAAAAAAGCACAAGCAACACTGTACCTTAAAGTCATCTCCAGCATGTCAGATTATTCATCTCTTTTTATAAGCGACTGAAGACAGACAGAGAGAGAATGAAAGAGACAGAGAGAAAGAGAGATAGCATAAGAGGAGAGATAGAAGTTCCTGTAGGATGGAGGGAAGAGTGAAAACAGATGGAGCTCAAGAGACCAGTGAGCTTTCGACAGACACAGACAGGAGGACAGAAGGGAAGATGAAGGGGGGTTAATGGGTGTGTGTGTGTGTAAGACAGGACATGCGCGTTCACGCATGCACACATACGCACCCGCAGACGCCTCTGTCCTTATTGTAAATGGGGATGCTGAATAGAAAATCCGCAACGTCTGTGCACATATTAACCGAAAGCAAACAGGTGCTCGTTGTAAAATGTAACTCCATACCGCTGTTGAGAGGGTGAGAGCATCATGATGGGGAGGACAGAGAGAAAGAGAAAGCAGAAAAGAAGGAGAGCAACAGGTTGATGAGCAGTCTCCCTAGAAACAGAGTATGCGTGGGGAACAGCTGTCTTGTGGTTTCGTGTTCCCTCTTTGACTGACACCAAATCCACTGTGCGTGAGCGACACAACAAACTAGAATTAATGATCCTGTTATAATCAACATAGATAGATTTGCAAAAGTAATTAAAAAAAAAAGTTAAATCCATCAACTTTCATGTCGACTTCCATCGCCTCAACTCGTGTATCATCTAGACTTCTGATTTTCTGCTTGTAAATACGACTTTGCTTGGTCATTCATTTGCTCGGAACCACTTGAAGGTCATATATTTTGGTATGAAACACTTTTCACAGACCAGTCAATTCCTGATGGATAAAATTATGGAAAAATCCTGTTTCCTCATTGAATCAGATTCACTCGGAAATATGTCACATTAAGGAAGTAAAATGGGTTGTGAAGTGCAATTCACATTGACTTTAAGGCCCTTTCACAACTTTTGAAGCAAAATGTCAGCTACTGCATTTTAAGTGATGCTAGTATGTCAACACAGACACTTCTAGCTTCAAAAGATTGATTTCAGGCATCATTGCATTTCCAAAATGTGTCAGCTCAGTTCATAACGCAAGTATATGTTAGTGGCTGTTTAGGCAATGACCATTTTGCATCCATCTGTGCTGTTTTGTAATTCTTTGGTTAACATGCATTAGACAAAAGTCTGTGACCGTTGCGCCCTGATGCGTTTTTTCTAGAGATGCAGCTACTTGAACTTTTTGGGCAGATACCGATTTTAACAAAAAACTACACTGGTAATGATATTGATATTTTTGCAATCAGATCACTATTTTACTTAGGAACCCTTATGAAAATCGAGAGTTCATTGCAAGTTGGAAAATTGTCCATTGTTGCGAAAGATTTGCTGGAGGTTCACCACTACTGGCTAAGAGCTGCAAACATCTGGCAAACATTTGCGTTGATTCAAAATAATTTGCATGTGAAAATAACAAGTGGCAAATTTGCGGCTAGTTTAGATTTTGTGTAGGGGAATGGATAAAAAAATTTATAAAGATGTACGAAAGATTTTTACTGTTCTAACGATAAATTATTTCTAATATATCTAATTTCCAATTAATATAATTTTGATAGCTTGGAAGCAGTTTTTTGCAGTTTTTTTATGCATTAACATGAGAACAAGAAAGAATGTAATTTAAAAATTACATGTTCTTAGGAGTGCCAACCCATTTAGATAATGTGGATTACATTTTTTCTGGATTGCGCATTTGAATTCCCAGTGGTTTTACAAACTGAGTTATAAATTAATTATAAATAAACTATTACATTTTAATGCTTATTACTGATATGCCAATGGTTATAATATGATCAATAACAGGCTAATATAGGGGGCCTGGGTATCTCAGCAAGTAAAGACTCTGTCTACCACACCTGGTGGAGATCGAAGATCGAATCCAGGGCGTGCTGAGTGACTCCAACCAGGTCTCCTAAGCAACCACATTGGCCTGGTTGCTAGGGTGGTTAGAGTCACATGGAGTAAACTCCTCATGGTCAATATAATGTGGTTTGTGCTCGGTGGGGCGCGTGGTGAGTTGTGCGTGGATGCCGCGGAGAATAGCGTGAAGCCTCCACATGAGCTAGGTCTCCGCGGTAACGCGCTCAACAAGCCACGTGATAAGATGTGTGGATTGACATCTCAGATGTGGAGGCAACTAAGATTCGTCCTCCGCCACCCAAATTGAGGCAAGTCAATACGCCACCATGAGGACTTAGAGCGCATTGGGAATTAGGCATTCCAAATTGGGGAGAAAAGGAGAAAAACAAAGATAATTTTTTTTTCTGGCTGAAAATATTTTGTCAACTTTGAAAAATGTGTCATAAGACACCTGTATTCTGTTCAATTCGTTGCGCTGCATCTTCCTTACAAAAATCTAAACTTGCCACAAATTTGCCACACATTTGCCACTCGTTATGTTCATATGCAAATGAGCTTGTGATTCAGCGCAAATGTTGTGATTCGTCGCAATTTGCAAACCTTTGGCAACAATGGACAATTTGCCACAAGTTTCCCGCAAAGCTCATTTACATGCGAATTTGTGGCATGTTTTCTGAAAATTTGCCATGAACTCTCTTTTGTAAGGACTAGCTTTTTTAATGTAAGAACGTGTTCGATCTGAATGGCATCTTATACGCCTATGGTCAGTTTTCTCTCTCAAGTCAACTAATCTAATGAAAGAGCAAAATTTCAAAGAGAATCTTGCAGAGCATGCTAGTTCTTTCAATGTTCATAGCTAGCCATTGAAGTAATAACATATCCGATTCAATGGTACCAATTCTTTAAGGTAACTCTATCGCCCCCATGAGGACTAAGGTTTGTTACCGTCACAGCAATGCAAGAACACGTGAAGTATGTACAATGGGAACACATGTGTTGACTAAGCATTCACATTTGCATTTGCATACTTTTGTGAAATATGTTTCTGTACATCTACACTTGGAAGCATTCTAGTTTGTCTTTTCACTTGCAGCGTAGTCGCCTTCATTGACTATTATTGCAGCATGTTAGTTTGGTTTGTTGCATCGCACTGCTAGTAATGTACTGTAGATTGGTTGTGAGATGAAGGGCGATAATGGTGGAGCGGTAGTGTAGCGGTTAGCGCGCTGTGCTACGAAACTGGTGACCCGAGTTTGATTAGCGCTCATGGCCAACACCAGTGACGATTATCTGAACCGGTCCCGGGCCTACCCTAGGTTGACTCAGCCTAAAATGAGTATGGTGCGGTGTGTAAAACATCGCCACTGGGGAGACAAAGGCGGTTGGGCTTGGTGCTGGCCACCCACCCCCTCGTGTACCGTTCCGGCCTTCATAGGTGCTCGCTAACAGCACTTGCCCCTACAGTCTGTTAAGGCTAAATGGGGGATCTTTGTCTTTGTGTGTGTGTGTGTGTCAGTTCCATTGTCTATGATATCAATTATTGAACCTTAAACTCTTAATATCAATAGAGTAGAGTAGAATTCAATAAAAATCTACATATTACAAGTATTGCAACATTTGTTGAAAGCACACAACCATGATAACTCCATCTAACGGTCTCAAATATAACCCAAATCTAACCTCATCGACACACAACCACAGCGCCCCCTGTGGACTTAATTATGAATGCGAGATCTGGTGAGAGATTCAGTATACAGTATAATTCAGTGCTGCTCACGGCAGACAGGCAAATGCGCAAAGGAAAATCAATTTGTGGTATTCGAGTAGAGTTTTTAATTGATGACTAGCTGGTGCTCAACACGTAGTTGATTAGTCGATTACTCTTGCGCATCCATAACATAAACTACAAAAACCCTACCCACAAAAAACTGCCTGCTGCTGCCCTCAGGGGGGCAGTGTAAGACTTCCAGTAGGGCAGGGAGGGGTTGGGTCCAGTGTTTACCATTCAACATCACATACAAACATCACAAACAGGCTGACAGCTGTTACTCACCAAGAGAGAGTCCTTAGATTCAGACTACTTGATATGTTTTGTTTGTTGTGTGGATAGTTCAGGGAATATAAGTCAAGTCTATATTCACACATCAGATGCTGTCAGAACAGAGAAGTGTCACAGAGACAACAGGGAAAGAGTTAATCAACACCAGCTAATGAGTGTACTATTATGTATTTTCACAGCTTATGAAAACAATTTTCACAATACAATGATCTGCATTGTATTTCTTCCCAAAATTCAAAAGGAAGAAATTAGGAATTCTATTTTGCACAAGCAAAATAAGCCTATTTTTACGGAGCCCCCGAAGTGACCTGTGCAAAAAAAAAAAAATCTAAGAGACTTTCTCGTGCGCACGAGAAACTATCGCGTGCGCACGCGTTACAGTTTCCGGTGTGTGTATAGCTCTTTTCCGATTGCGTCATTGCCATCATTCATTTACTCAAAGATACTGAGAGCATGGATGCGCATGAATTTATAGAGATATATTTTAAACTTGGCCTTCAATACAAAGACATTACTGTCTATTACATTTGTAATACTGTCATGGCTGAGACAAGCTTTGATCTTCCAAAGGACACTAATCAAGCAATAGACTTGTTTGCATTTAACACGAGAACTACCGGAAGTCTATAACTACTAGAATGGCCATAGCGGTCATTCTGACCGTTCATACTAGACTGTACCAAATGTCATGTCATATTTACATTTGAAACTTCTATTGAGGTTTTAGAATGAAGCTTCTAATGTCTGTCGTCATATTTTATGGCGTCATCACCCTAAAAATGTATTGAATAAAATAGAATAATATGGATCAAATGGAGCTAAGCTGAACGCAGATAGTCCTACATAATACGATCTTTTTTGTAATATATAATAGTGCTAGACTATATAAATACATAGGCCTATATATATTATATATTAGCTGCTAGACTGCCCCGGAAGGTGCGTGCCTTGCTTTGTGTCCAGCAAGTTTTTTCACTGGAATCAAAATCCACGAATAAATGAATCTGTTATATTAATAATAAACACCAGGACACGAAATTTTAATTCTAACGAATGTGAAAATGTATTAGCTCATCGACAACCACAGATCTTGCTATTGTAGCTAATTACAGATACAAATTTGATTATTTATATTAAATTATTCTCCTAAAAGGGGGCCCCCTTTTTTGTTCAAGTGAGCCCCCTTTTAGGAGAATTCGTTCAGAATGATTTTACAGCATACTATTTTCATTATAGTTTTACAGCATGATATGTTTGCTCACAGTAAAACAAATATTGCTTTCTAAATCAGTTTTCCCACAGTTTATCGAATATTCTTTATTAACCGCTTTGGCCATTTTGGGTTAGGCCTATATGTGTTTCATACATGTCTAAGGTTTTTACTATGCATTGAAATACACTTTGGTGATGTTTTTATAAGCTATTGTATTGATTTGTTTTTATTTTACAAAGAGAATAATTATATAAAAAATCAAATTTGTATCTGTAATTAGCTACAATAGCAAGATCTGTGGTTGTCGATGAACTAATACATTTTCACATTCATTAGAATTAAAATTTCGTGTCCTGGTGTTTATTATTAATATAACAGATTCATTTATTCATGGATTTTGATTCCAGTGGTGGCTGCATAGGATTGTTTCCAATTTCCAATAACTCCAGAGCGTTGTAAAGTCCAAAAGTCAACATGTTTTGAAAAAGGATAGATGTAGCCTAATAATTTCCAAAATTCACAACATGTTTTTATCTAACGAAATATTCCGCCTCAATCCATGTTTGTTGGCGTTTAGACTTTCAAAACCATTTTCACTGGTGAAAAAACTTGCTGGACACAAAGCTGAGGCACGCACCTTCCGGGGCAGTCTAGCAGCTAATATATAATATATATAGGCTTATGTATTTATATAGTCTAGCACTATTATATATTACAAAAAAGATCAGTATTATGTAGGACTATCTGCGTTAAGCAGCTCCATTTGATCCATATTATTCTATTTTATTCAATACGTTTTTAGGGTGATGACGCCATAAAATATGACGACAGACATTAGAAGCTTCATTCTAAAACCTCAATAGAAGTTTCAAATGTAAATATGACATGACATTTGGTACAGTCTAGTATAAACGGTCAGAATGACCGCTATGGCCATTCTAGTAGTTATAGACTTCCGGTAGTTCTAGTGTTAAATGCAAACAAGTCTATTGCTTGATTAGTGTCCTTTGGAAGATCAAAGCGTGTCTCAGCCATGACAGTATTACAAATGTCATAGACAGTAATGTCTTTGTATTGAAGGCCAAGTTTAAAATATATCTCTATAAATTCATGCGCATCCATGCTCTCAGTATCTTTGAGTAAATGAATGATGGCAATGACGCAATCGGAAAAGAGCTATACACACACCGGAAACTGTAACGCGTGCGCACGCGATAGTATCTCATGCGCACGAGATAGAAAGTATCTCGTGCGCACGCGATAGTTTCTCGTGCGCACGCGATAATATCTCGTGCGCACGCGATAGTTTCTCGTGCGCACGAGAAAGTCTCTTAGATTTTTTTTTTTTGCACAGGTCACTTCGGGGGCTCCGTATATTTTACATATTTTGCATTCATGAAAATTTCTGCAGTAGATGAACACATAGATCAGTATTTTAATCAAGAACATGACTGTTTTGGTCAAGCGGTTAGTTTTTGCATCACGGTGCTGGTTTCTAATTCACCCAAATATAAAGTTTTATTGTAATAAACCAAGAATGCATCTTTATGTCAGTGGATGGGTGTTACACTTTAAAAATAAAAGATGGGGGAAGAGGAGAGTAGAGGAATCACACACATTTATTGACCATTCTCTATTTGAAAAAACAGCCAACTCTGAAGTTCAGACAGGGACAACCATAAACTCTCCGCTCAAGCAGCGGGAATCTGCCATGAAACACTCAGTTTATATAGGAAGGAAACAAACTTAGTGCTGGTGCTCCCCATTAAGAATCAGCTCACCTGGTTACCCCACACCTGAGAGCGATTGAGAGAGAGAGAGATAGAGATAAAGACAAAACACACACTCTACAAACACACAAATATTACGGCCAAGAAGGCCATAACAATGGGGGACATGTTTTTCTTTTCTATTTCCCGGAAAAGAGCGTGAGATGCAGAAAAAACTGCTGACACTATACGACACTGATAACAGCCACAACGAACATTTATCATAAAATTCAAAATAACATATTCCAGTGCCGGATCGCCAATCAAAACATACACCGATCAGATGAAATAGAAACTCCTACTCAAGAACGGAGATGTTTCATCTGGATTAAACACATACCTGACAAAAGCTAGTTCAGAAAGTGCTGAGGACATTTCACAACTGATGGCATTATATCAAATAATCATTCAGTGAAGACTTGGAAAAAAAATGAGAAATGAATCTCTTATCTCTTTTTTCTCCACGTACTTGTCCATATTTTCATATTGTTGTTGTGGTTGAATTAATAAGCTCAAAAAACCTAAACCCGTGAGTACCTAAACACTGTTCATGCGCTGCAGCAGCAAGTACGCGATTGGCTGCTGCTGTAAACCATTACACCATTAGCTGCTTCTTTAACCTATCACGTAATTGACAACTAATATACATTCACGTGATTGGCTGACGCTGTAATCAGTCACACAATCAGTCTGTGTAGTCATTTGTGTGTCCAGTGAGAGTTGAGGCAGTTTGACATGAATAAACCCCTACACAATGTCAACATCTTACCTTTATATTTCATACATTTGTATACTTATACTGGGGTGGCAGATGGGGCTGTAATGCCTTTTCTTAGGTTGGCATTTGCCACCGTATGGAGGAGATGCTTCAGTGTGCTGAATAAACTGCTTTTGGGAGGAAACAGCTTATCCCTAAAAGAATCGACCCCCTGTTTGCTAATCTTCAACATGATTTACACTAAACAATCATTTTGGAATAAACTATGTGTGGTGTTTACAACGATAAAATTGCGGCCAATTTTGCAACAGGTAGGTGACAGTTTACGGCTCTTTACATTAATTTGTATGGTATGTGACTTACTGTCACAACATGTTAGTTGACCATTATACTCTCTCCTATTATAAAGCCACTGAGGTTATCACCTTAGTAAATAAAAGAATCTCTCATTTAGTTTATGTCACAGCTATGGACTATGATTTGCTACTTGCTACTGGTAGTCAGGTGGTATTTGGGGGAGGGGCATTCTCATTCTAATGAGCAATTTATTGGACAAAATGTTTTATTCGTCCGTAAGATTAGTTATCAATATTTTTGGTCTGTTAAAACTGTACATTTTAAATCTGCATATCAATAAGGACCACATCTGTCAAATTAATACTTGAACACTTTATTCACTTATAGTCAAGTGAAGAATCTATTGGTATTGAGGGGTATAGTTCTGTTCTGGGCAATTGTTATGACCATCCATGCAGTAATACATGGAAAGAGCAGAGTGCAGCAAATAGGTCCGCTCTGATAAGCATCTGAATCGTATTGGTAGATGTCATGATCAGCTGAGCGTCAGCTTATTGCGAGCTTGACTCACATGACCTGACAGAACTAATGCTATGCTTGATTTCTGCTTTTAGGAGTACACTAGCATATAAATGCTAATAGAATAAAAGCCACAAAAGTACAATTTTGATTTCATGAGGTCTTTAAGCACCCCTCTACCAATTATCATGACCTTAATGCAAGAAGATACATTCACTAGTTCTCAAACTAGTTCTAAATAGTTCTAAAATCTGAACTCAGACAAAGATTTACTCTCCACATTAAACACAAAATACAATGAATAACAGAAAGAAAGAGGAACTGCACACTCATGTTACTGTGGGCAGTGCCAGAGCGGTGTCCGTTTCCCTTTAATATTGTAGAGAGCTAATAAAGAGGAGAGAACTGAAAGCAGCCAAGCTGACAGTCAGGCCAGATAGAAGCAGCCATTTGATCCGATCAAACAGAGCGTGCCTTTTACCTGAGCCGCACTGACTGTGGGGGAGAATGCACAAACCTGAGTGCCGTTCTGCCAGCCAGGCCTTATAAAGCGACCCTGACACTAGAGCACACGTCAATTTGTGAATTCACTGCAACTAGATCTGCAACATGTGGACAGAATTGTCCTGCTACAATGCTGATCTGAAAGTTGTATTTCCTCTAAAACTGCTGAGCAAACAATGGCAAAATTCACACATCTAAAGCTGTCATATCCTTGATCTTTAGAATATACCCTTCAATATAAAAGCTATGCCTTCAAGGTGTGTTTACACCACTGAAAAAAAACATTTGTAATACTTTGTATGTGGTGTTTGCTAAGGTAAGTATCACTATTACTATTGTTGATAATTAAGCCCTAGGTATACTTCCATTTTGACGTGAACGCTCAGTGTATGCGTACAGTCTAGCACAATCATGTCAAAGCATACTCCATATAAATGTGTGCACATACACACAGGCAGTTGGCAAATGCGTGCTACGACTGCTATGAGACACTGGACTTTCTCTTCAGGAGTTTAGATCCATAAAGATGTCTATTTCTTCAGACTCAATTTATACAAATGTAGGTATCTCCAGACCTACTCACACACGCTCTCTTGACTTGCACATCCACTGTCAAAATCTAAGTTGGACCCACGAATTAGTGCAAATAATTTGAAGCACATGCACATTCTGCACGTTCAAAGATGCACGGTTAGAAAAATCGGGCTGCATGCGTTCAGTGCTTGCGCACTTTGCTGATGACGAGATTTGCACCAGACGTCCTGTATGTGGATGCTCAGCGTTCACGTCTGTCTGAAGTATACGATCCGCAGCACAATTTTCAAACAGCGCTTCCTTGAACGTGCATGCAACTGGAATTATTTGCACTAATTAGTGTGTGCACAAAGTGGCAACACTCACATTTGAGCATTTGTGATCAAGAAGAAGCTCTATAAGTACATTTAATCCCTGGTAAACAACAGGACACGAATGTGGAAACAGCAACAGTGGATGTGCACATCAATAGCCCGTCTGTGAGGAGATACCTGCATTTGTTTAACTCAAGTCTGAAGGAATATAACGACTTATGTGTCTAAACTCCTGAGGAGGAATAGTCCAGTATCTCACAGCAGATGTAGCGCACATGAGGCATATGAATAAAGTATTCTTTGACAGGCTCGCGTTGGACTGTACGCAGACGCTAAGCATTCACATCAGAACCGGAGTATACTTTGGGCTTAATATTGAAGGTGGGACTGAGCCACATCTAGAGACTAAATTAACATAGAGAACTGGGGGTGGGCTCTTTCACCCACAACAACCTAGAAACTCCACAGAACACCATAGCAATCATATACCAAGGCCCTGGCAACCACCCAAAACACTCTAGCATCATTGCGGTGAGATTTCATGGTCAAAAACCATTCACATTTTCTTCAGAAAATTCTACATAGTCACATTTCATTATTCTATTCAATTGCAGTGTTATTGCAGAGAAACGCTAAAAAATAGTGTAATGGAGCGCAATAAATTGTCCTTTGTAAAAATCCCATAACAGGTGCAGTTACTTTGCAGTCTAGTAGCTAACAAAATAACTTGCAGTTCTCCAAAACATGCTAGTGTACAAACCTTGAGTCACACAGTACATTTCCATGGGATCAAGACAGTGGAAGTCATAAATGGTTTGTGGTGTTCTCACAGGGCAAAACGACATGGGACCCGTGTCCATCCGGGCCACCTCATATTTCTCTTTCCTCACAGATCAGAAGAGAGGTGAGGAAGGGTGAGATCTTTGGGTGAAATGCAGGAGTAGTGTAGAACAATAGCTCTCTCAGCCTCTCTCCCAGCCCTGCTAGCCAAAACACGGCCCACCAGTGGAGAGGAGAATGCCAACAGAGCACTAACAATGCTCTGCAGTCAAAAAAGTGCAGGCTTCACGGTAACACTGAGCAACACGATGGACGAACGAACACACAGTGAGACTAAGGGAAAAATCTCAGGTTGTGTGTGGTGTCTGATAAATGTGCCTAACACCAAGACAACTGCTTGCAAAAACCCTAAAATTGTGGCACAGAGTTTTGCTCAAGCAAGCACCATAACTTTCATTGTACAGAAAACGTAAAAATCTAGTTTTTAAAGCCATAACTGGGCCAGCAGAAGGCCAATGTACTATAGCACTCATATCTGCTGAGAGGGTGGAATGACATTCTGCTGAATTTGCAAAATCGAATTTCTTATGCAGGCAAATTTACCTAATACGATCGATTATGAAGTAGTGGTGAGGATTAGTTCATAATAACTTCATGTTGCTTTATAAAAGAAACACACAAAGGTACTCAGGTGATAGAAATTGTTTGGACTGTAAAAAAACGAATTGTGTGCCATTTGCTATGAGCTATTACGGAGTATTGAAGCATAAATGAAATAACAGGATTTCATTGTCATATGATTGTGGCATTCTTCACAGAATTAACCTAATGCTAAATGAAATGGTCACGAGAAAATGGGTGACGGTGGGGGAGAGAGGTCCCTTGGTGTGGTGGCATTAATTTTCTGAGGACAATTCGAGTTGTGCTTGCACATGCACATCTTGCTGCCAGGATGCTAGGGTGTTGAGGGTGCTTGCCAGAGCATTGCTGTTTGGTTCCTATGGTGTTCTGTATGGTTGCTTGATGGTTATTTGCTAGCCCAAGTCAGAAGAGACCAACCCAAAGTAGCAATAGAGTGCAACAGTCCGGTTTTGAATTAAAAATCCCATTATTTTGCTGAATGGCAGAGTAGATTTTAAACGATAACTTATAAACCTTTAAAGACTGACCTACTGTAAGCTCTGAGGTTGCTAATCGATGGTATATGCTTCTGTTGAAGCCATCAGTCCACGTTATTTATGCTTCATTTAAAAAAATTGTAGTGGAATTCCTGGTTAAGAACTACACTACCCATGATTCTGAAGAGAGATCCACCAATCAGAGAATTGTGGCAAACCAAAAGAGCTCTGCAGCGACCACCCACTTCCATGACGCACTGTAAATTATGCAAACAAGTATATATTGGAATATTTTGCAATAATCTTAAAATGTATGATTTTAAGTAGTTTGCAATGCTTCATGTGTTTGTATTTCATTCCCTTGTGAAAACGTTTGTCTTTTTGTCTGATTTAAAAAATAAAATAAAAATATTTCAAATAAAAGTTTTTAATGTTGTTATTTAACTCGGAGCTGGTTAGTTTGCTTTACCTTAACTCTTTTATTAAGTATTTTATGAAATCCCTATGGACAAACTGAATGGGAAAAATACTTCAGGGCTGAAAAAGTGGGTGGACACTGTTGCGCTCAGTAGTGATGCTTGGCTTAGCAAACGCCACTTATAAGAGACGCCATCTAATTCTAATTAAGTCTTTAAATAATGAAAAAAATGATTGGCATAATACAGCCCCCTTCGCTCAGGAAAGTACCCAGCACTGTTGTGTCAATTGCTTTGCTAAAAATTCAGTGGTGTCAGCAAAACGTCTTTGGATGGAGATTTGAAAGACTTCTCAGTGACAGCATCTCTTGCAGTTAATAGCACTTACTATTGGCAAGAACAATAAAGGGGCTGGAGATCAAGTGCTCCCAAAGTTGGAGAAAAAACTAGGCGTTTGGGAGTTTTCCCACCATCATTCAAGTGAGCTCTGTACTTGGAAAAACTTGGAAAAACATATTCTGCTCTTCCATTTTTAAAACAAATACTGAGTCATGTTGTGACATTACATTGCATACTTTCATTTTTCATACTATATGTTCATGAATAATTGGATGTTGACATAATAAGAGAAAGCAGGGACATACTGTATGATTATAATTCTCCAAGCCTAGAAAACTTGGTGTATTGGGCAAACCTGTTCGAGGCTTCATACATGATGCTTTGGTTAACCAAATGGCATCTGTTAAATCCAAGTCTGCCTGGCTCACAGAGATTTGTGAAGGGGGAGATGGGGGGGCATGTCTGGTGTGGCGGCCCTTTAAATCCAGTGCCTATAATTTACTCAAAGCTTGTGTTTGCTACATTTTACTCCTGCTGCATTTTCAAGCATCCCTGCCTTCAGAAAAGATTGTTTGGGCTGTATTCAGAATAGCATTCTACCATACTACTTATTTCTTTCATCTTTGTCTTGACTCATTATTTGATTGGGCTGCCAAAGTTGAAGTCAACATGAAATGATGTTTGCAACTAATTTTAATCAGGTTCACACTGTGCGATTTTGGCCGGTACAAGGATTAATTCATTGTTGGGGAGTGCTGTAATCTTTAGGGGGGAGGGGGTGCAACATTGATAGTTTCAACATTGGTCCGGGGTGTGGGTCCCCCTTAATCGGCACAAGGGACATCAAATGGGGCAATGCCACCCCTACCTTGGAATTTTATCGAGGAATTGATTGGATAGTGATACTTGGAGCAAGGTTAGTGGAAGGAAGGGGTTCTTAAGAGGGTTTAAAAAGAATATTCTGGGTTCAACACAAGTTAGGCTTAATTATCATGAGAATTTGCATAATGGCAATGAAGCTGTAAAATTGGAAAAGTCAAGCAAGCAATTTCATGTTAACACAAATTTTGTTTACATCTTGTGGCAATACTTTTAACGTTTACAGATTGGCCCCATTCACTTCCATTGTAAGTGTCTCAGAGTAACCCAAATGTGCTTTTTTTTTTTTTTTTTTTTTTTAAAGAAAAGTAGGGACAAGTCCAAATTAATTTTGTGTGGTAATCAACATTATGCCAAAAATGCTGTTGAGTGAGCTTAACTTGTATTGTACCCAGAATTTTCCTTTAATCAACAAGGTTTGCTGACATCAGAAAAACTTTATGCCCCCACAGTTTTAACATTTCCATCTTGGCATTATGTTGATCCATTTGTGATAGAAATATGTGTTGTGTTGCTAACGACCCAAGGTATGTAATAATGTTTGGCAAAGCACCCATGCATTTAAGGGTTAAAATTAAGTTAAGTATTCAGTAGGGTCCATTTTGATTTCATGTTGACTTTTAGTGGCACAAAACATAACTGTAAAAATAAAAAGTTTCAAACATTCCTCCCATCAGCCGTTACTTGGACAAACAGATAGTTCCGGCCAAAACCCATTCCACTGGTTGAACCAAAGTTGGTTTTTTTTCAAAGTGGTGCAGAAATTACATGCTTTAAAAATAGTTGACCATATAGACTATAAGCTAACATTCCATTGTGCACATATCCTTTTCTTTCGAGTTATCCAAAATGGCAAACACTGGGCGATGATGGTCTGAATTGGTTTTTTCGACACTAGCAGTGAGTGGCTTTTGTTGAACGAACTGTTAAATAAATGCACTTCAGTGGAAAAGGCTGTAGAGAGGCTAGACCTCTAGAGTCTAGACTAGATGAAAACCCAATGCTTTTATGAGTTCTCAGCCCTAACACTAAATGAAAACAGAGCCTGCATTTTCCACCGCTATTTATTTGACTCGTAATATTTTAAACAGGCCGGCTGAGCTTCATAAAGTTGACACACTCGTCCACATAAACCAGCTGTTTGGATAATGTAAAGTGTTTTACCTTTCACCTGATTCTGCAAAAGCTGAACGCATAGTCACATGATTGTTGTTGAATTTTCTAAAATAAAAAGAAGTAAAACAAAAATGTGCAGTTGTATCATCAGTATACCTCACATATAGGCTTTTGTCAGTGCTTTTATGTATTGCAATTGAAAAAAGCTGGTAATGCCAACTTTAAAATCGTGCATTTACCGACAACTGATGGGCAAACTTCAACAACATCTCTTGCTCTAATCCTATGGTTTGATGGAAATCAAGATGTTCCATTTCGAGCTGGTGGTAAATTAGACTCATACAGTTGACCATCTCACATGAGCAAAGCCTAAGGAAACTAAGGAAATAAGATGTGACGGTCTATCAGGGATGGCAAGACAGGAACCTTCTTAAAATGCATGTTAACCATTAAACAATTAACAGTTTACTCAAAGTAAGCAACAAGAGCATGTAAAACACATTCAATAAGTGTCAATAAGAGTCTGTTTACTGCATTGTCATGTCAACTGAAGCACACAGGCAGGTTTTGCATGTTGTCTTTGCCCTTGGTGACAACATAAGGAGCTCTCTGACAAAAGCCAATGTTTATAATGGTTGACCAATATGGGTTTTTCAATGCCAATATTTTGATAAATACCGAAATCTAAAAAGTGGTTTTGGATTCCAGATATATACATAAAACAATGTAATGACTGCAAATTATATGTACACAAAATTGTTGAAATGCAATGACCACTTATTTTACTCTAGATTTACTCAAAATTAATTCAAACACTATTTATTATCCATTCACAGTGTTGTCAGTGGGTTTTGTAACTGACAGAAGGGAATACTTCTGTTCATCGCCCAAGTGGACACCGTTATCAGCCAATACAGAAAATCTCAAATTAGCCAAATATAATCAAATTAATTGGCCCGACTGATCAGACTACCACTAAAACTTTTATTTTTCTCCATCAATCTTAGTTACTTTTGAGTGCAAAATTTTGAAATTAGCCATGTTTCCCGATATCGGGCCAAATAAGGGCATCATGGTGCCTCCTCTGGGCCAATGGCCAGAGAAGGCCAACTGGTGATTGAGGTGCACTCAATGTCTAAGGCGGAGTTTTGCTGAGTCAGGTCAGAGGTTTTAGCACCAAGACACTAATTTTCCATATCTATCTACCAGCTTACCTCAACAGATCAACGGAGTATATAGAATCATCAGTACTGGTCAGTAAATTAAATCAGAGCTCTTCTGAATATTTTTGTTGATAAAAATGTGCAACGTCAGATAGACACAGGGTCTGGCAAATGAAGATGTGATTAAGTATATTGTTGCCAAACTTGCTAAGTTGTATATCCAGCGCACAACAATACAGGTTAGGGAAAAAATACAAAACATTGCATTCACAGTGTTAATTTTGAGTACTAGCTAGTCTCCAGAGTCTGATACCTCAGCTTGAGCTTCCCTCTTGCTTGTGAAATGGGCAGGGTGTGTGACGTTGGCACCAGGCCGGCGTATTAAGGGCAGGTTTTAGGGCAAACTGCTGGGCTATTGGCTCGATGGTGGGAAAGCAGATAGATTTTAGTCTTGTGGCTCGAGATTGGAGGCTATTGGCCCCGGCTGACCAGTTAATAGCACTGGCTTGCACTGGTGGAAAAGCAGATGAGCTCAAGATGAGACCAAGAAAGAAACATTTGGGTAGTAATTACATTAATATACTCCTAACCCTTACCCAAACCCTAAACTCTTAACAGCACTGACACCATAACAGCATGCTTTCACTTGCTTCTTTGAATGAATGTGACATGAAGGGCACTAGGCACAACATGTCCGCTTTGAGTAGTAATAAAACATTAGACCTGCATTCAGTAGTGTAGTCTAGGGCAGTAGTTCTAAATATTTTTGACTCCAAGGCCCCCCATTGCTGGAGAAAATATTCGAAGGCCCCTCATGTAGACTATTAGATATTTACTGCATATTATAAGATATTTCCTTAAAACTTGTGATTCCAGACATGTCTAAACTGTATATTCTTCATTAAAAACCGCTGTTGAAGGGAGATACTAAATTTTTAGCATTTTCAGTCAGTTTAATTACAATAATTATATAAAACTGATCATAATTATCATATTTTATATAATTTTAAAAGATCTTGAGGCCCCCCTGGAAGTGTGCTGAGGCCCCCTTGGGGGTCCCGACCCCCCTGGTTGAGAACCACTGGTCTAGGGCATACACCATACCTATCTTTAGGATTTTGCTATGCCCACCTAAAATAAGTGATAATACAGTATGTATGGCCACCAGAAGAACGAGTAGGCTTTTGACATGGAACTTTTTCAATCTACCAATCTACGATATCAAATCATTCCAATTAATATTTCTAAGTAGGAAAACAATTTCACTACGCACAGAAAAGGACATTGTAATACACAAATAAAACAAATAACCATTAATTCTTACATATATGGTAATACAAGGTAACATGGTAACGTGAACATTACTACAATCATATTAGCTATACAATGCTCAACAGTTTATTGTGTATTATGTATTTGTTTATTAATTAGAGTAATTATAATGTATTAACAATTTTCATAGTAGCCTAACAAATGGAACATTAATGACACCTATTTATTTAACATATTTAACATCAAGTTACCATACCAAGACACTTACCCTGATATACATTTTGTAAATTCATGTGGTACTATAATTACAACAGACTATATAGTTGAAGTGAAACGTTTACATACACCTTAGCCAAATACATCGAAACTCAGTTTTTCACAGTTCCTGACATTTAATCATAGAAAACATTCCCTGTCTTAGGTCAGTTAGGACCACATTCTTTATTTTAAGAATGCGAAATGTCAGAATAATTACAGTAGAGAGAATGATTTATTTATTTATTTCTTCTCACAATAAGTTGCTGGAATTTTGGCCCATTCCTCCAGACAAAACTGGTGTAACTGAGTCAGGTTTGTAGGCCTCCTTGCTCGCACACACGTTTTCAGTTCTGACCACAAATTCTCAATCGGATTGAGGTCAGGGCTTTGTGATGGTCACTCCAATACCATGACTTTGCTTTGGAGGTATGCTTGGGGTCATTGTCCATTTGGAAGATCGATTTGTGACCGAGGTTTAACTTCCTGGCTGATGTCTTGAGATGTTGCTTCAATATATAAACATAATTTTCCTTCCTCATGATGCCATCTATTTTGTGAAGTGCACCAGTCCCTCATGCAGCAAATCACCCACACAACATGATACTGCCACTCCCATGATTCACAGTTGGGATGGTGTTCTTCGGCTTGCAAACCTCACCCTTTTTCCTCCAAACATAACGATGGTCCTTATGACCAAACAGTTACATTTTTGTGTCACTAGACCAGAGGACATTTCTCAGAAGACAAGATCTTTGTCCCCATGTGCACTTGCAAACTGTAGTCAGGCTTTATATGTTGGTTTTGGAGCAGTGGGTTCTAGTGGTCTGTACGAGACAAAATGCTTCTCTATCCTGAGCGGTATGTTGGCTGCGTGGTCCCATGGTGTTTATACTTGCGTACTATTGTTCGTACAGATGAAAGTGGTACCTTCAGGCGTTTGGAAGGAATTGCTACCAAAGATGAACCAGACTTGTGGAGGTCCATAATTTTTTTCTGAGGTCTTGGCAGATTTCTTTTGATTTTCCCATGATGTCAAGCAAAGAGGCGAAGAGTTAGAAGGTAGGTCTTAAAATACATCCACAGGTACACCTCCAATTGACTCCAATTAGCCTATCAGAAGCTAATTGCCTGAAGGATTGACATCATTTTCTGGAATTTTCCAAGCTGCTTAAAGGCACAGTTAACTTAGTGTATGTAAAATTCTGACCCACTGGAATTGTGATATAATCAATAAAAAGAGAAACAGTCTGTCTGTAAATAATTGTTGGAAAAATTACTCATGTCGTGCACAAAGAGTGATTAAATAATTTGTTTGAATGATTTCAGCCTACAACTGATATATGTATATGTATATATATATATATATATATATATATATATATATATATATATATATATATACTGTTGTAATTATAGTGTACTGTACTGTATATAAATGTATATATTCAGGCACTACTGCACCACTACCTACATTACAATACATTTAAGTAGTAATTAAATACATTAATATACTCCTAACCCAAATCTTAACCATAACAGAATTGAGACCAAAACAGCAATATTATACTTGTGTCCAAAAGTCATATCTCACTAGCTGGAAAACTAAAGGGATGTGACGTCAAATGGACAACATTAAAACAATTTTTTTAATTTTGGGGGTGTGAACATTAGCCGCATGGTGGCGCTTGACTGAAATTCGTCATGAAGGGTCCGAAATTATGTGTAAAATGTTTTTATTACAAACCGATTTCCTGCAATATCATGTTGACAGGTAATGCTTGGTTGACGAAAGGGAAACTGGGCAAATATTTTTAATTTAAAACACACATACACATATTCACACACACACACAATAATGTTAACTATTTGGAGGAACAAATAACTTTTCAGGACAGAGTTTTCAGAAAATATTTAGCAGAATATGACTCACTTGCTGTTTGGATAAATTTAACATGTGCTTTCCTCATCCTGCAGTGTAAAGCAGGAAGTGCAGTGGATGAAAACAAGAAAGTACTGAACCATTTCATGTTATTCTGCTCAACCTGGCCGTGGAATATTCAGGAACATACAATGTGTTGATGATTGCTGTGTAAAAACAACAATGCCATGTTTTTGTGGGTGGCTGCAAAGGCGTTGCCATGCGGTTGCTAGAGTGTTCTGAGAGGTTACTTATTGGCCCAATTCAAAAGGGCCCATTCCCAAGTCTCTATGACATTCTGGTCCCTAGGTATGAATCTCAACCCACCTGAGGGATTGTAATATCACACTTCTCCTCATGATTTGAGGTTTCATTCATTCAGATTTGTTCAAATCCTTAAACCTGAGCATAAGTAATAGTAATAGTGACACCGCTAGATATTATGAAACCTTGAATATATGGTGATGGGTTTCTTCTTTGCTTCAGGGCCTGGATCAAGCACAACAATCTAACTTGGAGAATACAGACCACATAAAATGAATCTCAAAGTTCTTTACCGAGATTTCAGTCCTTACAGTTTTCTAAGATTAACATATAAGTCTCTATTAACTCCTTAGAAACACCAACGCAGATAAGCTCAAAAATATGTGATCAAGTGCCGATGATAAGCTGAACAATGATCAACTGCTAAATGCTTGATTATAAAAGCACGTATGCTTCATACATTCATTAAACAAATTGCCGTTTAAAGAAAAAAGAGCCATGTACGTCTGGAGTGAAGGACAGTGTCCATATGGCAGACGTGCGAGTGTGGTGAAACATGTCGCTTTCCTGCAGAAATTCAGCAAATGAGAATATATTTATATTTCTGTAGAGCAGAGCAGAACATTTATTACTGTACAAGTGAATCTAAACAGGTTGTAGTTACCGAGCATCTCTTCTGTTTTTATTAATATATCTGTGAATGTTTCAATGAACATTCACTGCAACACTTTTCAACATTTGGGAGGCATTCAACAGTTACAAGAGATTTTTAAAGCCAAAGCATAAACTAATAATTACTGTCACACAAAGAAACTGGAAAACATCACTGACATTTAAAGGAATTTTCCAGGTTCAATACAAGTAAAGATAAATCGACGGCATTTCAGGCATTACGTTGATAGCCACAAAAAAAAAATATATATATATTTCGATTCGTCCCACGGTTATTTAAAAAAAAAAATAAATTACGGTCACAGTGAGGCACTTTCAATGAAAGTGAATGAGGCCAGTCAATAAAAATTCAAATGCACACCTTTTCAAAAGTATAGCCATTAGCCACAAGAAAAAGCATCTGTGACGTGCACAGAACAGGGACAGCAGGGGTGCAAGCCCCTGCCCCTTTTGTTCACAAATCTAAAGGTGCCCTTTTGGTCATCCAGAAAAAGGGGAGACATTTTCATAATTTAACAAAAATTGTTAAATAAAACAAAATAAAAATCTTAAAATGTAGGTGCCTATTAGAGCGTGCAGATTGGGGGCAGACATCAATTGCAAGGGATCCTCCCTATACTTAAAAGAAGTGCAAACAAAGCACTTGAAGTGGATACTCTGAAGAAAACCTGGCATTTCTGTATAAATGTACCCTTTGCTAACAGTCTTGTGGAAGAGCCCTCCAAGAAAAGATTCACTTTCTCACTTTTGTTTTGAATGAGCTTTCGAGTGGAGTCTCTTCCAGCAGCAGTGCCCAAGAAATTCCATTTTTAATTCGTCCAGCAGCATCGAAGTGCTGTTAGCTCAGACAAGTAACAGGTCAGATAAAAAGTCCACACATGTATTGTGTTGCAAGTTCATCAAAAGAATAATACTCTATTGCTACCGCATTTCTGACATGGCGCACCTGCAGTGTAGACAGATTTATTAATTATAATGGGATAAGAAACAGTCGCTTCACTTTCAGTGATAGACATTCAATTCTGGGGTGGTTGTGGCTCAGGTGGTAGAGCGGGTTGTCCACTAATCGCAGGTTGGTGGTTTGATTCCCGGCTCACATGACTCCACATGCCGAAGTGTCCTTGAGCAAGACACTGAACCCCAAGTTACTCCCAATGGCAGGCTAACGCCTTGCATGGCAGCTCTGTTGTCATTGGTGTGTGAATGGGTGAATGAGATGCAGTGTATAAAGTGCTTTGAATACTGCTAAGGTTAAAACGGTGCTATATGAGTGCAGACCATTTACTATTTCTTGTTTTATAGAATACTGACATAAACTGAAGGAGCTGTTGAGCCAAAGCAAGTTTGGTTTTGTTGAAACTAATACGCCATTAGACTAATCACTTTGAGAAAAATACCATTAGTCTTCCACAGTACCACAGCTCCCTATACACATATGTTACACAATCTGCAAAGGGCACAAATTTCCCAAGAGAGGGGGGCGCTATCATACCCTGGGGGGCACCAAAAACGTATCGGTTACCTAACGTAACCTCAGTTCTCTCTAGATGAGGGAACAAGTATTGCGTAAGCTAGCTTACGGGAAAGATTAATCTTTTCTGAGATATTGAAGCCAAAAAATTATCCTTAATTTTTGTATCCATTGTCAACGCAGTGCGGCAGCTGCAGACCTTGAGCGGGCTAGCTAGCGAGCTCATAGGTTGCTCTGTGGCAACTGCTGCAGCCTATAGACGAGCTTGGGCGAACTCGCATCCAATGAGAGGCGTCCGCGCGCTCACTGCATCAAAGCCCGCCAAAATGGGCGTGACTAGAGTGCATATAAGCGTAGTTCGTAGCCTGGAACCCTGGTTTTCATTGACTGAAGCGAAAAGTCGCTCGTGGCGCGAAGCACGGCCGGCTACGCAATACTCGTTCCCTCATCTAGAGAGAACCGAGGTTACGTTAGGTAACCGATACGTTCTCTTACGAGAGGTTCTCTCGTATTGCGTAAGCTAGCTTACGCTACGGGAACCCATTGTCAACGCCGTGCGCGCCAAGCATCCACTGTATGAGCCCCAGGGAATTAAGGGGACCCGGGGAGCCCTTATGAGTGGGGAAAAAATATTTGGCCGGCAAGAATGCGGGTCATTGATTGTGTAAGACATAAGCACATAGTGGGAAGGGAACGACAGAGCGGCGGTGCCGGTCTGTGTGGAATGTGTCCCATCAGTGCAGCTCACCAGGGGAGCTGTAGCGTATTAAACCGCTAGTAGTTTTGCCTGCAGAGCGGGCACTTCCATATTGTAAAATCTGACAAAGGTGGAGGGGGAAGTCCATCCCGCTGCCACACATATGTCGTGAATGGAAATCCCGCTGGACCATGCCCACGAGGATGCCATGCCTCTAGTGGAGTGAGCCCTAATGCCCAACGGGCATGGCAGGTCTTTTGATGTGTATGCAGCAGCAATAGCGTCCACTATCCATCTAGATAGTGTCTGTTTCGAGGCGGCGAGACCTTTGGTGCGCCCTCCGAACGAAACAAAAAGCTGCTCAGAGCGTCTGAAAGCGGCGGAGCGCGCAGCATACAATCTCAGTGCTCTGACCGGGCAAAGGAGATTGGCGTCGCGTTCGCTATCGGGTGCTGGCAGCGCCGATAGGGAAATTACCTGTGCTCTGAAAGGAGTACCGATCACCTTGGGAACATAGCCGTGTCTAGGCTTTAAAATGACCTTGGAGTCACTTGGTCCAAACTCAAGACACGCAGCGCTGACAGACAGCGCGTGAAGGTCTCCCACACGTTTGACTGATGACAGGGCAGTCAGAAAAACGGTTTTGAGTGAAAGGTATTTCAAATCCACGGATTGAAGTGGTTCGAAAGGGGGGGCTTTCATAGTTTCGAGAACTATAGAAAGATCCCAGATAGGAACCGATGGGGGCGCGGGGGGTTCATCCTTCTAGCTCCCCTGAGGAAGTGGATGACCAGCTCGTTTTTACCCCATGACTGGCCGTGCAGGGGTTCAGCGAACGCCGCAACGGCCGCCACATACACTTTGAGCGTGGATGGGGATCTGCCCTTATCCAGCAGCTCTTGTAGAAATACGAGCAGCGACGACACCCCACATGTCCGCGGGTCCAGGTCTCTGTCGGTGCACCATTTTGAGAACAGAGACCATTTTGACGCATAGAGTCTTCTCGTGGAAGGGGCTCTAGCGTGTATGATGGTGTTTATTACTCCTTCTGGCAGAGCGACGGGTAGTCATTGATCACCCATGCATGCAGCGCCCAGCACTCTGGGTGGGGATGCCAGATTGTGCCGCGAGCTTGAGAGAGGAGATCTGCTCTCACTGGGATGGGCCACGGCGCTGTCAGTGACAGCTGCGTAAGCTCCGGGAACCATGTCTGATTCTCCCAACGCGGGGCTATGAGGAGCACCGAGTGACGCGTTTCCCTGATCCTCTGCATTACCTGTGGCAATAGCGAGACGGGAGGGAAGGCGTAAAGCGGGCATCTGGGCCAGTCCTGGGCCAGCGCGTCCTCGCTTTTCGAGAAAAATATTGGGCAGTGAGTTCTCTTTGGACGCAAAGAGGTCTATCTCTGCTCTGCTGAATAGGTGCCATAACGTCTGGACTGTTTGAGCGTGCAGGGACCATTCCCCTGGGGGAATATTGTCGTTCGGGCCGTCGTTCAGGTGGCCTGGCACGTGCGTCGCCCTCAGCGAGCGCAGGTGGCACTGGGACCAACTCAGTATGCGTTTCGTCAGATGGAAGAGGTTCCTGGATCTGACACCGCCCTGACGGTTTAGGTAGGATACCACAGATCTGTTGTCCGAACGGACCAGGACGTGGTGACCCTGAATGACCGGGAGAAAGCGCACGAGCACGTACTCGACCGCTATCATTTCCAGACAATTTATGTGAAGGAGCTTTTCCTGAACTGACCATAGGCCGAAAACCGGAGAGCCCTCGCAGACCGCGCCCCAACCCGTGTTGGACGCGTCTGTCGAGATGACTTTTCGGCGAGATACAGCTCCCATTGTCACTCCCCGCTGATACCATTCGGCCACTGTCCAGGGCTGCAGAGCTGATATACAGGTCTGAGTCACCTTGATGGGCTGGCGGCCTGTGGCCCAAGCCCGGCGAGACGCGCGGGTGTTTAGCCAATGCTGAAGCGGGCGCATGTGCAGTAAAACCAGCTGAAGTACTGCTGCGGCTGAGGCCATGTAACCTAGCACTCTCTGGAATTTCTTCAGAGGCGTGAGGCTGTTCATCTGAAAAGATGCGGCTAGTCGCTGAACACGGCGTGCGCGCCGTGTAGATAAGCGAGCCGTCATTGCCACGGAGTCTAGTTCTATTCCCAGGAAGGAAATGGTCTGACTGGGCTGTAGTGAGCTCTTGGTCCAATTGACTGCAAGACCCAAACTGTTCAGATGGCTGAGGAGAACTGCTCTGTGAGACAGAAGCTCCATATGTGACTGAGCCATAATCAGCCAGTCGTCCAAATAGTTCAGAATTCGCAAACCCTGACTCCGCAGGGGTGCGAGCGCCGCATCCATGCACTTCGTGAAAGTACGGGGTGCTAAGGACAGGCCGAACGGAAGGACGGTGTATTAATAAACCTGGCCGTCGAAGGCGAATCTCAAGAATGGCCTGTGACGGGGATTTATCTGAATCTGAAAGTATGCATCTTTCAGATCGAGAGAAATAAACCAGTCCCCTGGCGCACATGCGCGAGGAGTTTCCTGATTGTAAGCATTTTGAACGGTCTTTTTGCAAGCACCTTGTTCAAAACCCTGAGATCTAATATGGGTCTGAGGCCACCGTCTTTCTTGGGAACAAGAAAATAACGGCTGTAAAGCCCCGACTCGCTCAGAGAGGGTGGCACTTTTCTATGGCCCTTTTGCACAGAAGGCTTGCTATTTCTGAACGAAGCATGCACGCTGCTTCCGTGTTCACAGTGGTTTCGAGCCGCGCTCTGAAGCAAGGAGGGCGGCGATCGAACTGTAGCAAATAGCCCTGTTGTTTGTGCTTAACACCCACTTGGATATCCCTGGAATAGCTTCCCACGCTTTGAAGCGTAACGCTAGAGGGTGAATGGCCAATTCGCTCTGATTGCCGCACACAGAGCGCTGAACAAAATGTGTGAGCGCGTTTAGTGTGTTTATGCATGATTGCTCGCAGACAGCATGAACAGGCTGTTTTGTGAGTGACTTCCCGATTGGAATGAATGGGGAAAGAGTCACATCTGTTACGTGATGCGCAAGCATAGTCATGGGCACGGAACTTACACACAGAGGAATGTTTGCTGGCCGTGTAACAGAGCGGGCAGAGAATGGGCGCGCGCACGCGTTTGTGGGCGCCTTCATTGACACTGACGCTCGAGCGGTTCGTAACCGCTTTATGTGAGCGTGCTCTGGTGGGGACACGAGACATGCAGTGCTTTTGTGCAGAAGTGAACACTGGATTGTGGGCACATTTTCTACACATAGGGCTGGTCGTGTGACAGAGCGGGCAGAGAATGGGCGCGCGCACGCATTTGTGGGCGCCTTCATTGACTCTGACGCTCGAGCGGTTCGTAAACGCTTTATGAGAGCATGCTCTGATAGGGGCACAGGATGTGTTATGCTTGTGTGTAGGGGCGAACACTGGGTTGTGGGCACTTTTTCTACACATAAGACATGTTTGCTCTTTACAAGATTTATTTGGGTCGCCGTGAAAACGGCGTTTGAGTGCAGGCAAGCGGGCAGTGTCACCGGCTTGTTGGCTGCTAAATTCACCACTGTAGTAGCCTGAGAGAAGGGGACTGACAGGGGGTAAAGCTTTGACGGTGGTCCGGCCACGGCAGGACTGAGCCGTCGTTTGTTCAACAAAGTTAGGAAGACTTCGGTTGCTCTGGTTTCAGCGTTACCTTAAATCGAGGCCCGCGGGGGGGCGGCGGTCTGCGGCGGCTGCCTGAGCGCGATCGAGGGCGGCCGCCCTGTCGACGCTGAGAAGTCTGAGTTTGTTGAACTGGGCGCTGTGAAGAGGCTCGTGCAGGAGGCTGATCACGTGAGCGGCCTGCAGAGGAGCTAGTGCGACGCGGCAGGAAGAGGTTCATGGCTTGGGTGGCTTTCTGGACTTCTGAGAAGCGGTCAACAATGCCACTCACCGTGGAGCCGAAGAGACCGGTCGGAGAGAGCGGTGCGTTGAGGAACGTGGAGCGCTCTGCTTCTCCCATGTCGGCTAGTGTTAGCCACAAGTGTCTCTCGGTCACAGTCAGCGAAGCCATGCACTTCCCTAGAGCATGGGCTGCAGCTTTGGTAGCGCGAAGGGCGAGGTCTGTCGCGCTTCGTAGATCAGTAACAGCCTCTGGGTGCCTGCCTTTCTCATCCCACTCCCGAAGAAGGTCTGCTTGTAGGATCTGTAAAACGGCCATTGAGTGCAGAGCAGATGCGGTTTGGCCGGCGGCGGAATAGGCGGAAGTCGCTCTGCAGGCCTTAGACGGGAGCACAGGCTTGGAACGCCATCTCGCGGAGGGCGGACAAAGGTGTGCTGCTACCGAGTCCTCGACCAGGGGGATGGAGGAGTAGCGTCTCTCAGTGGCGCCGTCCACCGACGCGAGAGAGGTGGAGACGTGGGAACGGGTCCTGGCTGAAAAAGGAGCGTTCCACGACTTTGCAAGCTCCGTATGTAATTCCGGCAGGAAGGGAGCGGCCCGGGCCGCGGGTGTAGAGCGGCGATGGCTTTGAAGAAAGCAGCCGTCGAGTCTGTTGGGTGCCTGCTCAGGGGGCGGTGACCACTCGTGCCCGAGGCGGTCGACGGCCTGTGTGAGGAGGCGTGTTAACTCCCCTCGACTCCGGCGCGGGTCCTGCTGGATTCCTGGGCCGAGGAGGAGGCTTGGGAGCCTGACCACTCCTCGCTGTCCGAAGCCATGATGGAACAGCGGCCCTTATCCTCCACCTTGTCATCCGAGATGGCAGCAGTGCGGCCGCTCGGCGGCAACTGCGGCGTCCCGGGGCGGGGAGGGTGAAAGCGATGCTCGAGGGAGAGGCTCCGGCGAGGCAGTCGCTTCAACCACAGTTTCCGGCAGCCTTTGTGAGCGGCGCTTCTTCCTGCGCTGACTGAAGGTAAGGCGGCGCGGCGGTTTCTGCTTTGAGCGCTTCGAGTCGAGCCCGCAGGGTCGACATCGGTAGCTCCTTGCAGAAATCGCATCCGCCCTCAGTGAGGGCGAGCTCTGCGTGCCCCAGTCCCAGGCAGAGAGCGCAGATGATGTGGCGGTCTCCTGTGCTGAGAAGGGCGCGACATGAGGCGCAAGTGGAGCGAGGCATCTTGAAAAAGACGCTCGTACTCTTTTGTGAATAGTTCGTGAGAACTAGCTTGCTGAATAAAAGGATACGTCATCGGATGGCGTAGCTCGCAGGATGGCTGAAGATGGCTGAGACGGCCGGCTTCTTCTAGCGCTGTCCATGCTTGCTTGATGCCCCTCGAACGGCGACGCGGCTTCCAGGTCAGCGATGCGAAGAGCTTCGCTGAAGAGATGAAAATCAGGGTTCCAGCCTACGAACTACGCTTATATGCACTCTAGTCACGCCCATTTTGGACGCCTCTCATTGGATGCGAGTTCGCCCAAGCTCGTCTATAGGCTGCAGCAGTTGCCACAGAGCAACCTATGAGCTCGCTAGCTAGCCCGCTCAAGGTCTGCAGCTGCCGCACTGCGTTGACAATGGATACAAAAATTAAGGATAATTTTTTGGCTTCAATATCTCAGAAAAGATTAATCTTTCCCGTAAGCTAGCTTACGCAATACGAGAGAACCTCTCGTAAGAGAACTCCACCGGCTGCCTTTCCTTGCATGTTATACTTTATTCAAGGACCCTCTAGCATTTGGGGAACACAGTCGATCGCCTCACGCTCTCACTCTCTCATCGCGCCTTCACACCGTGCAACACATTACCAGGGTAATGCCATGATACAGAATGATTGATCATGTTTCTATTTCAAGACACTGTCATAATATTCCAAGGTACTGGTAAATACAATGGTTTTACTATGCCACATGTCAAAAACATTGGGTTATCACAGACAATGTCTGAAAATAAAAAAAATTAATACCATGTACAATACAATACAAGAAAATTGTTAAATACTCAAAAAACTAAAAATCATTTAAGTATTTATAATTACTACTCTTTAAAAAAAATTAAAAACCCTTTTTGTGTGATAACATGATTTTGGTGCAATAAAATCAAGAATTACATGGTACAATTATGGCTGTTATCTAGTGTAAGGTACTTAAAGTATTTAAAAAGAATAATAATAAATAAAAAGAACAATTAAACTTTGTTATTATACTTTATAATACTTTGCCTAATTAATCTGTAATCCCTTTAAAAGTAACTGTAATCTGATTATGAGTAATTTGTAATCTAATTACAAGTTCTTTATTTTTGCAATGTCTTTATGTAATCCAGATTACATTTCATCTGTCACTATTTAGCACTGCCCACCACCAAGTCTCTATGATATGGCTCGGTACCTAAAGTCATTTTTTCACCCATTTTATTGTCCGCTAGATGAAAACGGGAGGTAAGATCTTTTTTTAAAAGTTATAGCATACCTCTCCTAAACAATTCTATGTCCAAAAGAGTTTGATTACATGGACGTGGAAGATCTGATCCTTAATAAGCACTCATTTCCTGACATGATTTGTATGTGCTGTAGCCTATGACTCACATGTGTAGATGCTGTTTTGAATGGCCTACTCTCATTTGTCATTATACACATCTGGATGCGATTTCTAAATAATAGTGTTTGCTAAGGCAAACCTATTCCAATTGCTTATACTTACACTTAAGTTTATTGGTTATAACAAGGGTTAAGTATTTGAACAAAACCCTAACCCTAAATCTAAAACTGTGCTGCAGAACTCGTTCCGCACAGACTTGTGCTACAGTCTTGAATGATTCCTCAATGTGGATCTTATCAAGAAGACAGGTGCTATTCCTTTTACTAAGCTATCTGACCTTTTTTGCAGACTGATCGAAAGTTTTGCTGCTGAAATCAGCCGGTGCTTACAGAAATTAAAATCATCAGAAGTGTTGTTGATCGTATTGGCACTTGAAATGTTTCCATTGAAATGTCCACAGAGAGGCGCAATAAGCAAGTTGCATTTTTAGTTGTACATTTTGTAATACAGTCAACAGGAATGTTTTTTTATTATTATTAACTAAGCCCCTAACCCAAACCCTAAACCTCATCTTCAGTGGATTACAAATGCAATTTTAGAGCGAAAATGCAACCTCCAAATTCATGGATTCTAAATCAAGATCACTTCCTGGTTTCCACGGGACCAAAAGCGTGTTTTTGAGGCTGCTCACGCAATATGTTATCAGTAGCGCTAGAGGAAAAGATGAACCACTTTAATTGATGCAAAAATGTCTTATGGGGGATTCTGGGGGATTGTAAGAAATTCACCTGAATGGGGTTGATTTCAGGGTACTTGAACTTTCGGAAGAAACATGCCGATTTCCCATGTGATTATATTGGATTTTTGGGTTAACAAACACCTAGAACCTGTATAGCAACCCACTAAAATCCAGTCAGAACACCCTAGCAACCGCATAGCAACATGCTGAAAACCACTGAGAACACCCTAGCAACTCCAGAGCCAACCTAAAACACCCAAGAAATGCAGTGACATTTTTGAACAGGCAACATTGCAACAAACATTTTTTCTTCCAAAAGTGTACAAATCTCTGTGAATAGATCAAATATAAAAAATTTGCCTAAAGCACAACTAGACCGAACCAGTTGAAATAGACACAATTGTTTGTATTGCTCAATTAACAGTGTAATCAACTACAAATTACTTTTCTGAAATTGTAATCTGATTACTAATTTCTTCATCCAAACATTTTACTTTTAAATTAAACGTGTAAACACCTTTTTGCTCAACGAATTCAAAATAATGTCTATATTTTAAACTTGTTTATTGTTGAATTCAAATCATTTTCTCAACCCCCACTCATTGCTCCCTTCCAATAACTGGTTGGGGCGCAGACCCTTCAGCTGTCACAGAAACACAAATAGACATATGAAAATAATTCTTGTTTTCAATTCAACAAAAAAAATACTATTTTAGAAATATGTAACCCGAGTAATTTAGGCAATAAAGTCAGAAACTGTAATCTGATTACTAAACTTTTAAATATAAGTATACAAATATATGTAATGTGTTACACTACTTTTTTCCTTAAAAGTAATTATATTACAGTAAGAATGACTTTGTAATCAGATAACACCCAACACCAGCAATTAGGCCTTTTTCTTGACACGGTGAATCAATATCTTGTTAGTTTGCAAAAATCCAGCAAGAAACGATCTACAACTACATCTACAGTTGATTTTTAATACCTTTTCATGTCAAAGCGCCACAGCTGACATCATCATCTATGTTTTCTTCATGAACAAACCTCTTGTTTGGTAAACAGTATCTGAGAGTGAGTAAAAAGATATCTCTTTTCCATCTTGGCATTTAAAAGTCTCATCTAAAATTTGAGATTTAAAAATACTCAATTGAAAGGAAATAATTCAAGTAACAGAGTGAAATATATACTCTGGTGAAATGCAGGAAGTGTGTGCATAAAGCTCATGATGTAATCCAACCCAATCTTGCAGGCGCTTCATAGAGGAAATTCCTGAACATCTCACACAGGTTTGGGGGAAGTCTTGCTATCAGGCTGCCAGCTACATCCTGCCACCCCAAACTTTGCCTAATTATCATGGCTTAAACTTATCTGGAGGATACTGTTAGGAGGAAGCATTTCCTTATAAAGACAGCATTAGTCTAGGAGTGAAATGTCTTAAATGAATCATCCACGAGGAAGCAAAGTGCTCATCGCACAGTAACCATTATGGAGCTGTTTTCATTGGTTGCAATGCATTATAATGATCTGTGTTAGCACATGTGGGACCAAAGGCTACCTGGAACATCATTTTTGTGCAACGGCAAAAACAAATTAGGTGCATTGTTGGGGTGAATCTAATGAAAACTGTCAGGACTTTCTGTGTGTCGAGGTTTAATATCCATATTTCACCCCAACATCAAAAGAAAAAAAAAAATTCGAAACGATTTACACTTATGTCGATTTTAATTAAAAAAATATTGTGTCAGGACAATATGGTTTTCATTACTATAATACAGTAATGAGAATTATTTATTTTTTTTGTAATGCCAATATGTGGGAGAAATACACATAATCAAAATAAAATAATAAAGTACAATTTGTAAAGTGCAATTGTAACTATATGTCAGGGTTGTATTTGTTGTGCTGAATTAAATTTATGCAGATTTTTATTTAAACAGAGCATTGTGTCAGGACAATATGGTTTTTATTGCATATTATACCTATATAGAGAATGTATTTATTTTTTATTTAGGCTATTTATTTATCATTAGGCAAATAATAAATATGGAGGAGAAATATGCATAACTAATGTGAAAACAAATATCATAGTGTATTTTATTTTTGCGTATTTGTAAAATACAATTTTATAAAGTAAAATTGTAACTATGTTATGGTAGCATTTGTCATACTGCTTTAAATTTATGTAGATTTTAATAAAAAAAATACATTGTGTCATTACTATAATACAGTAATGTGAATTTATTTATTTATTTTTATGTAATGCAATATGGGGGAGAAATGTACACTGTGATATTATTTTAATAATCAACTTGAAAATGATATCAGTGTATTTTTGTACATTTGTAAAGTACAATTGTAACTTTATGTCAGTATATTATTTTTTGTCGTATTTAATTACATTTATCCGGACTTTAATACAGTAATGTGAATTTATTTATTTATTTATCTATTTTTGTGTAATTATAATATGGGGAAGAAATGTGCACAATTGACATGAAAATAATATCACATAGTGCTAACCTTCTTCATGCAAAGTATCATTTCATATTCTTCTCTTTTGATTAAGGAGTGAAATAAGACCTGTACATTTGAGATTCACATTTATTATAAATAGCTTATAACACATTAATACAATAAGTGATTTAATGCATGCCAGAATCATTATCATGCAATTTCTATTTAACATATTTCCATGCTCAAAGCCCACAAATATTGATTTAGCACATCAAGTACAATCTTCACTTTGGTTTGATCTAAGGGCATTGGTTCTGCTGAGGACAGGTTGGGCCAGTTTATAGCCCACAGGACAACATCTCACAAGTACACTTCAGACATCACTTCAACAACGTTGATTATTTACGCAAGGGTATAGGGTAAGCTTGAAGGTGACACTTAACACAATATTTTTACTTTATAGCTGCAATCAGTGTCAAAAGCAAACTTTTAGCAACTTCCTTCCTTTTTTTTACCATAACTACATGGTATAAAGTTTAATATCAGCCCTCAGTTTAACCAGAGGCATCTGAGACCCAAAGGTTAGTAAAGTAACACAAACCAAACCCCTCCAGGTGGTCACCTCTCGTTTCCACATATATTAAATTGTATTTGGACACTATTAATATTATTTGGACACTTAAGACATATTTTTGATGTCATAGATTCGCCAAAAATCACCTTGGGACAGGTTGGTTTAAAGTAGTTTAAATCATCATTTGTTTACAGATGCCTCTTGGTTTCTCTACAAAAGCATCCAAATACTATTTGGAGCCACTGTGCATACACACAGAGGCAAATGCAAATCCTTCAATTGAGTGAAACATTGGTGCTCAGTCTTTCAGAAGCAGATTGTAATGCCCACACCAGGGAATTGAGTTGTTTAATGGTGGAAATCCCCTGGGAGTGTGTGAAAATGCACAATTATCTAATGCTTTTGCTTCAGCAGTCCTGCAACTATCCATTAGTAAATATACTTTGTTATAAAATCAATTGAAAAGCTGGCAATGAATGTGGAAAAGATAGCCAAGATATTACACGGGGATGGAGGTGTAACATGTTATAATAGGAAAACTGCTGCTGTTCTTTGTTCTGTGGACAACGTGACACAAGATTTCACGAGCCTAGAAAACGAATCACAAACCTGAATATTAACCAAACGATGCCATAACCAGCTTGCGTAATGACCCACTTGATTAAACCATATTTTACGAGCGTTTCCTTTAAAAAAAGGTGGAACACTTCTGTTTTTGAAGTGAAACTTACTGCACATGATTAAAAAACAGGTTGAGTTCACAAAATGCTATTGAAGGAAGGGGGCACGCAAGACGCAACGCAACAATTAGTGAGTAAATATATCATCTGTGCGCCACGCAGACCCCCGCCCACCGCTCTGCCCACGCACACGATTGTAAACAATACAGTTTAGACGTATTACCATACACAACAGCAAAACACCCACGCGACGCGAATATAACGCAAATAGAACAATTCCAATACTGTATCGCGCGACATTGTTGATTATAGTAGCGTTCTATTTTATAGCGTCGTGTCGCGCGCTCGCAGTGTTGATGGGTAAAGTCACGTAACTTGATATCGCGATATAAACAAATTAATAAATATCGCGCTATTCTTTTCTTGCGCATCGCTGGTGCGTTTAATGTTTTATTTTCTAGACAGTGCCGCTGTTCCAGAAACGCCCCTTCATGGCTTCAAAATGGCAGCAGCACATGAGCTCTTACTTCCTTAATTCTTCCCACTTCAGAAGTGTATTTCACAATGGCTTCTTCATACCGTGCACAGAGAACAATTATATTTAAAAGCAAATGAGGGATTCATATACAGCCTTAAAAAAAAGCAATAAACCATAATTGTATTAAGCCATTTAATTGTAAACAATGCTCACTTCCTTGAATCTAACTTTATTCATAAACACTAATATAATCAAACGCCCATATTTTGCGTTTCAACAACATAAGACGCGATTACATGTGAATCTTCATAATGTTGACGCAACACAGTAAAGGGATAGTAGCCTATAGAATGACATTTTTTTTTTTACAGGATTTGCATTAAAAACAATCACCCTTGGGTCTCATCTCCACTAGCTTACACGTTTTGTCCCCTCCCATCTCGTTTTCTGACATGCCATTATTGTTAAACATGATAATTACATACAATAATGCAAACACAGCAACACATAAACAACTCAACAAGCGCGTTATAGGTAAATAAAACACTGGAAACTCACATACCCATCCATTGCACAGGGGGAAAGAGGGGCGATGTGAAATAACAATGCAAGCACGGGAAAATGAGCTGCTGTTACTACAGTTCGACTCCCCAGTACAATTTCACTCTCTCAAGCACAAAGGCAAGGCACACACACACACACACACACACACACACACACTTCCTGCTCCTGACGTGAACACACACACAGAGGCATGTACAGACGCTTCTCTGTACAAAATGGCATCCCCCTATGACGGTAAAATAGTGCCAAAATGATTTGCATGCGCAGAGTGAGATTTGTGAAAGCGTATTTCAAAGTGCAAGTGAAATTAGATTTGTATGCACACAGAACGTTTTGTGAAGGTGTAAATCAAGTTGCAAACGTAAGAAACAAATATTAGCAATACTTTAAAGCTTAAGTGTTGTTTGTGTGTTGTGAATCTGTAATTTCGTATTAATACAAAGTACATTTTCCGTGTATTCTTCTGACTTCCTTTTTTTTCCGCACTTACACTTTTGGCACTGTTTTTTCGCCTAAACACGCCCAAAAACATTGCAAACCTGCAATCAGTGATATGCAAGCAAAGGAAGGCTTTAAAGAACAGCAAAACAAATTGACAACGTAAAATCAGTCTGCATGTGTAAAAAAAACTACTGCAACGTGTAAATTACTTCAATAATTCCTAATAATCCGATATACACATTCCATCTTCCATTACACTTTTGGCACAAATTTCTCACTGAAACGAGTTCTGCAAGCGCAAGGGGGAAGGCGGATCTACCTGCTTCTAGTAACCAATAGACCTTTTTCACAGACTGTGATGACGCGTTTCCATCTTATTCAGCTGCATACATCTAGCAAACTTTTTTATATGATCAGTTTTTATATATTGAGTGTAAGTTTTTAACATTATTCTTTGTGTTATGTTACACTGGAATTAGTTTTAAAACAAAAAATTACCACAGCTGCAAGGGGTTTCTATTACAGTTGCTGAGAGAGTGACAGTAAATTTGGCATCTTCTCCCATCTGATTATTTTAATCCACTGTTCTCTATTATTTTTTTATCAAATTAGGTTTTTGTTGACCAGTTTACTCTGATTGGTTTAATAATGTGCAGTAGTGGAGTGTGAAGCGAAACTGACCCATGATTTTACATAGCAACTGGCCCAAAATGTGTTAATGGGGGGGTTGAGCTGGGTGTCGCTGCCCTTTTCTGCGTGTCATTCCTCTGGATATCTCTCCTCTCTTAAATATTAAACAGGAATATTAATACATAAATATTCTTTTATTGTGAGTGTAAAGTTCATTGATATAAATTAGGGCTGTCAATCGAATACAATTTTGAATCGAATTAAATACATGGTGTCCCGAGAAATTAATCATGATTAATCACATATACAAATATTTGCTGAGAAAGCCCCTCACTTAAAAATAATTAAAAAATATAATGATGAAATAGTTATACATAGTTATCTTTAAATATTTAAAAGATTATATATATATATATATATATATATATATATATATATATATATATATATATATATATATATATATATAAACATTTTCAGATAATTAAAATGCATTACATTCTTGTGGCAGAAGAGTTCATCATTGATAAGACAATACAAAAAGCGGCTTTAGAATACAATGTATTGTTTACTACCATATTATTGATCATAAGTCAATCATTGGTATATATTTCACAGCAATCCATTTCAGAAGTGAATTTGTTAATCAGTTCAAGATTTATTATGAGGGCTTGTTTAAGGACCTGTCAATTTACACCTGCGTCAGACATGCTTGTGTAGTGTCTCGGGTGCATTGCGTCATAAACATAACATGTTTAGGTCACTGTGTCAAGTTAAATATAGTTTAATACTTAGAACACATCTTGAGATCCCTTAGTTCGGATTTGCGCTCCATCAAGTGTTTTTGAACGCAAGAACTTAACGCATGTTTGTGTTGTTCTGTCTGCTGGATGGTTGTTTTCTTCACTGTATTAACTGCACGTTGCCACACCGCTGAAATTTCAATTACTGCCCTCTGGAGTAAACAGGTGGTACTACAAGCTTGCATTTCTCAGGAATCTTCCTTATTACAATCCGGGGGCATTGCAAATAATTGCATTAATTTTTTTAAAGCGTTATCTTTAATTAAATTAATCGCACTGAATTAACGTGTTAAATCGACAACCCTAATATAAATATGATTCTCAATCTGGTTTTAAAATGTTTTTACTTGTTGCTGTTCATTATTTTTTATTATATTTTAATAGAGTGCCGAAGTTATGACGTCACTTTGTAGGCCAAAACGCAGAAGTGAATTAGCATTTTAGCACTTCCGGTTCCCTCGCCCTAAAGTCTATGGGTTTTTTGAATGGGTTTTTGCTAAATCACCTGAAATAAGGTCTGTGGTTAACAAAGCCTCTAAATATTTTCACGTTTTGATCTATGAAATAAAACACACCAGTTATAACCTGCTTGTGGTTTTTTAAAAATTATTGTGTCTTAAAAACGGTGATTGCTAACAAGTTGCTAAAAGGGACTACATCCTTTGGCGGGGACTTTAGACGTCATCATGACAAACAGGAAATCTCTCACTAGCCCGCGTTTCAGCCTCACGTTCTTAGAAGTAACAGAAGTTAACTGTGTTATGCTTGTTCAGAGATTATTTGTATAGTTATCTTAAATACATAGAACACTATTATAACTCCTCTATCTCTCCCTAGTTTTACTTACCGAGACTCGATAAATCTTGTCCCTCATGCTGGCCCTTACAATACCGGCAAGTAAACCAGCATCTAATCTGCACTGTTCTACATGTCCAGATTTATAGTGGTTCTCTCCTCGATCTATGGTTTTTCTATCGTCTAAGAAAAAGGACATAAGATTGGAAATTGATACGGCCATAGCTAACGTTAGTGCTTATGAGATGGTAAAATCGCGGGGTTTTTTCTGGCGAATTAGCAAATGGTATGCAAACATACAGTCAAACATAATACAGTGAAAGATAATCTTTAAAGTTTATTTGTGGCACAATGATCAGGCATAATAATCTTAATCACAAAGAAAATAATATTAAGGTTTATATAAACTAACAAAATAATAAACGAATAAATAAAACATTAACAAAAGATTTTAAAAAAAATCTCAGAGAGGCACACATAAACAAAATTAGTTTCTAACATTTTTGGAAAAAACGAATGGGCAATATTTCTCATGAAAAAGTGGATAAGTGTTCATACACAGCGCAGATCATGTTTTTTAAATAAAGTTTGAGGAAGCTTGATGATGACGTTGATCCGCGACCATGGTGTGCTGTAGTCCGTTATAGCCTACCGTTAGCATTTTATATCTGACGGCTTTATTTAGGCTTCAAAATGTATACATTTTGGATTAACTTGTAAATATTATCTTGATAGACAAAACGTGTAAGGGTCACAACTCTTTGTTGAACACAGATCTTATTTTCTGCGATTTTCCAAAAGTCTATGGGGAAAATGCATAGCTTTTCGATCGAGGGAACCCATGCGCCGCTAACTTTAGAATTGTCCTACAAAGTGACGTCATAACTTCGGCACTCTATTACTTTGTATTATCATTGGCATGGCAAATGGGTGGATGGGTGGATGGAACTTGCAGGTATCTTAGAACTAATTCTAGAAAAGAAAATTATATAAGTAAACTCTCTTATCTATCTGTTCAGATAGTTTTTTTTAAATGGCTTACATTATTAATTTGTTTTCTTGCATGAGTTCTGTGATACCAGCTAATTCCATCTATTCTCCAAAATGTCTTGCCAATGATAACTAAAAGGAAATATAATTAAAATAATGAACAGCAACAGGGAAGAAACATTTGAACACCATATTTATATCAATAAAAGTGTCTCCTCAACTTTAACAATAAAAATAAAAGTTTAATATTTAAGAGAGGAGAGATACTGTGGCAGGAGGGCGGGACCGGGTGTGTAGGGTCACGACCCGGCCCCGCCCTCCGCCCTGCCACAGATACCCAGAGGAACGATGCTGAGTCATATGAAGAAGAAACTGTCTGTCACGTTATTAAACCAATCAGGTCAGAGTAAATTGGTCAAGTCAAGGAAAACCTTGATTGGTTACTAGAAGCAGGTAAACTAACATCCCCCCAATGCTTGCAAAACACTTTTCAGTGAGAAATTTATGCCAAAAGTGTGAGTGCAACAAAAGGGAAGACGGAACAGTGTATATCGGATTATCAACAAACACAAGTCATTTAGAGTAGTTTCTTTTACACATAAAGACTGATTCTATGCGGTCAATCTGTTTTTGCTGATCTTTAAACCCTTTCTTTGTTTGCACATCGCTGATTGTAGGTTTGTAATGTTTTTGGTCATGCTAAGGTGAAAAAACTGTGCAAAAAGTGAAAGCATGAAAAGTCAGAATAATATACACCCCATTTACTTTGTGATTACAGATTCACAACACATGAATTACACTTAAACATTAAAGGATTGCTAATAATTATTTTCTTACGATTGCACTTTGATTTACACTTTCACAAATCTTACTCTGCACATGGAAATTTTTCTATCGCACTTGTAACTTCATTTACACTTTTAAAAATGTTGCACTGCGCTTGCAAATCATTTAGGCACTATTTTACCTTCATACTCCCCTTTCTGCATACACTTCTTTTGAATAATTCAAAACACATAATATGTTGTTGCCAATATAGAGTTCGTTGTATACTCACAACATATGGGGACAACAATAAGCTCTGCGCATCCACTATGGTCAAGCCCTGTTTGCCAGCATTGGGTTTGGCATCGTTTGATGATAGGATCAGCACTAGGAGCTCAGTATGATCTTGTTCGGGGAATGTATATTAATTATGGTAATGGACCTTGGGGGAAAAGCTTTAAAAGAACCAGACACGTCCAATAAACATGCAGTTGATATATTCATTACATCTGTTTGTTTTTAAAATAAAGCCAGACATGTCCTGGAAAATAAAAACATAAGCCTTACGAACCTTTCTGGATGAGATGAATCATTAATAAATTAATAATGGTCCAGTTTCGCCTATTACTTTGTTTCAATGGTGACTGTAATGTCAAGAATGCAAATATGTTATCATGGCTACAGAAAGCCTGAGGCATGTAAGAACTTGTAACACTGGTTGGACAGGCTAAACTGCAGCAAAAACGTGTATGACACAAAAAAGTGTTGTGTAATAGCACATTCATACGTGTAAGCTAATGCGTTAGAAATCTGAATCAGCATTTAAAAGTTTACTTCTGCGTTTGGCATTGTTACAAATGTACATCTGAGTAATTTTATCTTTATGTATCTTCTTGAGAGACAGTGGAGGTCATTGTGAATGGCTTTATTATATTATCTTAAAACAATCACTAGAGCGCATTGCTAAATTGCAAGAAGTAGGCCTACTTTTATTATTCAGAGGATAATAACAAACAATGAGTGTTAAAATGCAAAAGGAAATAAACAAATATTAAGCTGCATAAATAATTTACATAAATATATCGACCACATTTCTCCAACACACTAGATGACGCTGTGACGTGGGGAGATTCTGGCGATGTCCGTTTAATAGTTTTTTTACCCATGGGTTTTCGGCATCCTCAATATTTATGTGAAGAAACAAAATAACGAAATAAATGTCATTTTTAAATATGAATTTAAATAACCTATAATTAAAGTTTCTTCTAATCCTCTCATTTTGCTTTGTTCACATTTGAAGTATGTCTCTTATAATTTTAACAAAATGTCATATTCACATGTGTATATTTGTTTTGTTTTCATTTTGTCAATATGTCTATATTGTTTTTGTTCATAGTGTGTATATTTGTGTTGTCTACACTGTAGCCTGTGTCTGATTTTAATTTTATTATTGTGTTATTGTATTTTTGTATGAGTAAGCACATCGTGACCAATGTACAATCCTGAGTCAAATTCCTCGTATGTGTACACATACCTGGCAATAAAACTGATTCTGATTTTAGTTTGTATTTCATCCTTTATCACTAACATATTTATATGAGGAGAAACAGATATTTAAATGTCAATATAAATGTAAATAACGCATAATGAACGTGTCTGCTAATCCTTATGTTTTGGTTCTTATTAGAAGCACTGCACTTGATATACTATTAACTAAATTTCATAATCACAACTGCAAATGAGCTTTTGTCTGTAAATCTTTATATAATATTTCTTTAATTATTTTCGTTTTTATATACATTTTAATTTAGAATATGAACTATAAGAGTCTCTTGAACAAAACAGCAGTCTCAGTATTTGTGATTTTACATTATATATATATATATATAATGTAAATATATATATATTCTTTCTTTTTGTTATTTGCTTGCAAGTGTTTTTTGTCCTTTAAAATAAAAGTCCTGCCGAGAATCTGTACCGGAAGTAAACAGGGCGAATGATCTCGCAGAAAAAAATGTGTTACTGGAGTAAAGGGCAAATTCACAACAGTTGTTTGCACAGTACGGTGTCGAGTGGCAATTAAATGTTAAATTCATTTGAGCTCTTCGCCCTTCTTTCTCCTCCCAGCACAGATCACAGACACGCCGCAGAATGTTGCAGAATACAGGGTGAGTTCCGATCAGACACAGAAAAACTCAAATCATGTGGAAAAAAAAGTTAATTTGGTTTTATTTAGCGGATGCGTAATGCAATGTTTCTATTTAATGACTTTGCTTTTTGTTGGTTTGTATGAAATGCTTGTTTTAGAGTCATTCATGCACTGTTCATGACTTTAGCTCAGTTGGGAATGACATTGGTGAGTTGGACAGATTGCCAAAATGTTGCATCCAGCCAGTACTGCACCAAGTTCACATTAATCTATTGAAAATATATGATTCATGTCAGTTGATTTGGCATCGCAGCATATTGCAGATAAACATATTTGTCATGTCCCCTTTCATATTTATAGTATGTTTTTTCTAAAGTAGAATAAGTTGACCTTAACATTGATATTGTGCAAATGCATCACAGATCTTAGTTTTGAAAATATTATTTTATCTTACCAACTTACAATTTACAAGTATTATTTAATATAATGTAAAGTAATAATATTACATTTATCCAAACTATGAACTGAAACAAATGGAACCATTACATTTTTTTTTTTTTTAGCTTTGTCAATGACTGATATTGGTTGTTGCCGCTACCGATATCTAATGTGTTGAAAAAGGCAGACGTTTTTAAAATCGATTTGTTTAATGTAAAAAATGACATTGAATTAAGAAGGGCCCCGGGCCACCAGGGGGCCCCACAAAGCAAGGTATTTATTTATTTATTTATTTATTTCAATTTATTTTTGTATATTGTTATTTATTGTTTTCATAGTCATTTATTGTTCATTTGTATAGTTAATATACATTATCAATATACATATATTGATAATTTTTAGTTAATTTTATTTTTATTTATTGTTAATTATTGTTGTCTTGTGTAAATAATGTATTCCAATTTAAGCTAATATATTCCAATTTTCAGACTTAGAAGTTGTTGAAGAAGTATTGTTGTGTCAATCTTGGGTGGGCCCGCATATGCTTCGAAACGGCCTTGAGTGTTAGTGTGTTTCCATCTTTAAATAATTGTGTTATGTATTGGTGTTTGTATAGTATGCTTTGATTGATCAGATGATTGTATGTTTCCGCATCAATTTAAGGAAGCTGGCAGGATGTACCCTCTTCATTACTGGTGCGAGTCGGGGTATTGGCAAGGCTATAGGTCTCAAAGCTGCGAGGGATGGTGCCAATGTGGTCATCGCTGCCAAAACCGCCGATCCTCACCCCAAACTGCCTGGCACCATCTACACAGCCGCAGCAGAAAGTGAGCTACGCAAACCTCTCTTGACACACTTGGACAGTGTTTTGTGTGATAATAGGAACATGACCAGATGATATCTGTTTGGTAGTTGAAGCTGTGGGAGGGAGAGCGCTGCCCTGCATTGTAGATGTCCGTGATGAGAAGCAGATAAATGATGCTGTGGAACAGGCAGTTGAGAAATTTGGAGGTGACTCACGGCATTTTAAATGTCTTTAGATGGCACATCTTTTACAGTGCTCAAACAAAAAGAGTTTTAATTCATTTCTCACGTTCTGATGACAGGGATTGACATCTTGGTGAACAATGCCAGTGCCATCAATTTGACAGGAACTGTGGGTACTCCAATGAAGAAAGTGGACCTTATGCTGGGCATTAATCTAAGGGGAACATATTTGACGTGAGTAGAAATCTTTTCTCTTGAGGTTGGGCGGTATATTGAATATTCATGAATATATTCATGATTATATTTCTAGCAATATTGTAAATATTGTTTTAATTTGAATGTACTTTTTGTTTGATGCATACAAATGAAAATAATTGAATGTTCTTCCTTGTGTTGATTAAGCAAAAATGCAATGTGAAAAATTGAGTTTTAGTTATTCCTAGGGATGCACCAATGTGATACCTGAATCGGTATCGCTCCGTTACTAACATTTTCAATTGGATTGGCCGAGGAGACCGATCCAAATCCAAGTGTTAGTCATGGTCATTACCGTCAAGCTACAAACATTTATTTCCATCCAGAGTTGCATTAATTTTTGTTTCTTAAAAACTATCAGTCATTATCTGCCCTTTCCACCACCTTAGTTATCGTATCAGCAAAATTCACTATCGGTAGACATCTACATGAAAAGTTTTGAAAGTATGTGGCCAATTGGTTAAAATGGTCCTCTGATTTAAAAAAAAAAAAAAAGCACAGTTTTTAGCCATGTCTGAGCATACATAATCATAAATATTGAGATGTATAACTAATATTATCAAAAGTAGGGCTGGGTGATATATCTCATGGCGACGATATAAAGTGTCAATCGACAGAGATTTTGCTATATCGTTTATATCGGGAATGAGTACGCCGGTTATTTGCATGCGCTGGTTTAGCGGCAGATTCAGTAACGGAACTATGCGGTAATTACGGTTCTGAGTGCTCTACAGCGAAGGATGCAGAAGTGATCTGACTGACACATTCTGCCGGGACAGCATCACTGTGATCCAGACACCTTTTAACATGTCGAGGTGCGCTTAACTTCTCTTAGATCACATCAGCAAAAATGCATAAATTACTGGAGGCATACAGATGAGCGGTGTAGTTAAGAACATTAATGAGCGCTTGTTATTAAAACAGGTGCGACATCTGGTTCACAAAAACTGACACAGATTAGAAAAATTTAATCTGCAAACTATCTCGCGACCACAATCAAATAAATTATCAAACAATCTTTTTACCACCTTAAAATGAAGTTTTTTTTTTTTTTGAATAATATTGGTCAACAACATATCAGACTGAAATGTGGCATAATGTGTAATTGAGTATTATGGTAAATTTGATTGGTTATTTTATTTTGAACTTAAGCAAAAATACAATATGGTTATTTATTATGTTAGCCGATTTGTATTGGTTTTCCAGAAAAAATTGCTATATCACGATATAATTGTGATAACGATTTTGGTCATAGGTGAACATTTCCAGATGTAATTTTGTTAAGCAATATTGCCCGGCCCTACAGCCAATTTTCACGCATTTTCAAGTGGGTTTAATTTGAAATTTGTGAAGTTTATGAGGTGATTCTACGTGGTAAAGCTCATGTTGTCATTTACCCTGTTCACTGTTTTCATTACAGGTCTAAACTGTGTATCCCACATCTACTGAAGAGCAAGAATCCTCACATTCTCAATCTCAGTCCACCTCTCAACCTAAACCCCATCTGGTTCAAAAACCACACAGGTGTGCAGGACTAGTGGGCATTGAATGTGGCATGCATTTCTACATTTAATGCTCAAGGCCTTCCTTTTAAAATTCCAATTGTCATTGGTATAAAAATAATGAAACTCATCACATTCTCTTTTCCATGTCTGTGTAGCGTACACAATGGCAAAGTATGGCATGTCCATGTGTGTACTCGGAATGGCCGAAGAGTTCAAAGGGTCTATTGCTGTTAATGCTTTATGGCCCAGGACAGGTAATGCCCAGTTTAATAAATCAATTAAATAAATACATTAGAACATCTTTATGCTAACATAGCCACATTTTTGACTTTACCAAAACACTCTGGTCCATACAGCTTATACTGGCCAAGAACTGCCCACTTAGACCTCTTAACCATGGTGCATTTTGTTTTTCCATGGCATTTAGGGGCAGGTAAATTTGAAATAGTTGATACCCCAATAACAGACCAGTGTGGAAAAAACTCATGTAATATTAATGAAAAACAAAAGTAAGAGCTTTAGCCTTCTGTCTGTCTTTAGCCATCCAGACAGCTGCTATGGAAATGTTGGGTGGTGCTGGAGTGGGTAAACAGTGCAGGAAGGTGGAGATCATGGCTGATGCAGCGTATGCCATCTTCAAGAAACCTGCCAGCTTCACTGGACAGTTTGCCATTGATGATGACATTCTCAAAAAGGAGGGCATTAAAGACTTTGATGTATATGCTGTTGAACCAGGTTGGTCTTGTGCAATTACGTATTTCATATTAAAATAGTTTTAACCCTCCGGGACCCCTGTTATTAAAAATGCAACACTAAATATGAAATAAGAAGTTACCAAAATGAAATATGCATCGCTCACTGAAACAATTTCTTACGATTTTGAAACAAATCTGGCAATCTTTCAAGGCAATATTTGACTGAAGTATCCAAACATGTTAAGTGATGAAAAAATGACAACATCTTGTTGTCATTTTGTGCTAACATATTTAAGAGCATTTTTCTGAATGCTGCAAAAATGCAGCTTTGGGCCTCAGCTGTAGGCAAGGCAAGGCACGTTTATTTATAGCGCGCATTTCATATACAATAGCTATTCAAAGTGCTTAGCATAAAAATTATAAAGAAAATAGAACATAAAATAAATTTTAAAACCAATTAAGAACAAGAAATAAGACTAAAAAGTAAAATACATTCAAGAAAGTAAAATTAATAAAAAAGAAATACAGAAATAAAACGATACAGTGCAATCAGTAAGTGCAGCACAGTGCTCAGTAAATAAATGCACAGCTTTACAGATCCGTTTTCAGTCTGGATTTGAATGTGGCTACTGTTGAAGCACATCTGACCTCTTCTGGAAGCTGGTTCCAGCAGCAGGTGGCATAATAGCTATCTCTGTCTCACCTTAATTTGAGTTTGACTTGATCCTAATGATCTGAGAGGTCTATTAGGTTTATATTCAACAAGTGTATCTGAAATGTATTTAGGTCCGAGGCCATTGAGTGATTTATAAATTAGTTATAGTACTTTAAAATAAATCCTAAATATTCACCCTTTGCTATATTGAAAGCATTTCAACTAATTATTATATGATGTTTTACCTTTTGAATTTCATAGTTTTTATATATATATATATACACAGTCATTTCAAACCAGACGATTCCAACATCACCATTCCTTCAAATAACACTAGGCTCTGAACAAACAAATTTAAGTTTAAAAAGTGGAATTTTCCCCCATATATCCATTATGTAGATCTTCACCTGCACAATTGTAAGGGGTCTTCATTGCCGTATTGTGCGCTTCATAATGCGCCACACATTCTCAGTTGGAGATGGTCAGGACTGCAGGCAGGCCAATCCAGCACCCGCACTCTCTGCTTATTTGGCCAGTATGTGGTTTGATGTTGTCCTACTGAAAATTTCGGGACGTCCCTGGAAAAGACGGTGCTGGATGGCAGTATATGCTGCCATATATGCATTAATGGTGCCCTCACAGATGTGCGATTCCAAAAAACACAGTTCCACTGTTCTACTTTCCGTCTAAGATGAGACCAAGACCAGATAATTCAGCAGCGCTTCTGGACAGTGTTGATGTAGGGCTTCTGCTTTGCATTGTAAAGTCTTAACTTGTAACTGCAGCGGCGAATGGTGTTGACTAACAAAGGTTTACTAAAGTAATCCTAAACCCATGTTCATGATATCCATTACAGATGAATGACGTTTTTTTAAGACATCTTTTTTAAGTGGTTTTCGTCTTGCCCTTTTACGCATCGAGATTTGACCAGATTCCTTGAATCTTTTAACGATATTGTGAACGGTAGAGTGTGAAATGGCCAAAATCCTTCCAATTTGTCTTTGGGGAAGATTATTTGCTGAGGCATCTGTTGGCAAATTGACAAGTCTTGAATGATCGTTGCTCTTGAACGACTAGGCTGTTTTTTAAAGGCTCCTTTAAATGTGAAACAGGAGATGTTAAACAGACATAATTGCCTGTTTAACATCTCCTGTTTCACATCGCCTTGTTATTTCAACTCGTCCAATTGTTATTAGTCTTAAATCACACTTGTCTCAACTTTTTTGGAGCGTGTTGCAATCATCTGATTTAAACTTATTGTAAATTTTCAAAGAAACTATGAAATTCACAAGGTAAAACATAGTATAATGTTTATCTGTAGTGCTTTCAATATAGCAAAGGGTGAATCTAATTTACAAATCACACATTTTGTTTTTATTAGCATTTTTCATACTGTCCCAACATTTTTGAAATTGGGGTTGTAAGTCTTGACTGGATACAAAACATCTCATTCTCGCTATCGAGATGATAGTAGGCTGATTTAGTTATTGCTTTGATGTGACTACTGAAACTAAGGTCTGACTCCAAAATGACAACAACATTCCTTACTTGATTTTTTGTCTTTAGGCCCTTGGAGTCAAGGTGTGTGTTCACCTTGGGAATTTTGCCTTTGTTGCCAAATACCTCTGTCTTGTCATTGTTTAACTAAAGGAAGTTCCGCCACACCCAACTGTTAATTTCATCAATGCAATGGCACAGAGAGTCTATGGGGCTGTAGTCATTTGGCAATAGGACTAGGCAAATCTGGGTGTCATTTGCATAGCTATGGTACACATTATGGTTCTTTGTCATAATTTGGCCTAGTGGGAGCATATATAGGTTGGACAGAAGCAGTGCAAGTATTGAGCCTTGAAGTACTCCACACGTCATGGATGTCCACTCAGATTCATAGTTGCCTATGTTCACATAGTAACCCCTCCCTTCTAGATATGACCTGTACCAACTGAGGACCATCCCAGAGAGCCCTACCCAGTTTTCCAATCTATCTAGGAGAATGTTGTGGTCAAAAGTGTCAAAGGCAGCACTGTGATCTAGTAATACCAGCACTGATATTTTGCCTGAATCAGTATTTAGTCAAATATCATGAAGGATCTTTATGAGCACCGTATCTGTGCTGTGATGCCGTCAGAAAGCAGACTGGACAATTTTCCAAGGAACCATTCAAGTTTAAGAATCTGTTCAGCTGATTGAAATCAGCCTTTTCAATGATTGTGCCTATGAAGGGTAGATTTGAGATTGGTCTGTAGTTGTTTAATAAAGAGTTCCAGATTGCTCTTTTTTTTTTTTTTTTTAGAAGGAACTCATGTTTTATTATTCAAACAATGGAGCCCATTCAGTATGTTATAGATAAACAATTTCAAATTATTTTCAGCAGTTGTTGTTTTGTGTTATTTGTGGAGGTTCAAGACATACAGAAGATTATTCAGACGATATGTTGCAAGGAGTGATTTTCTTCAATGTTTTCTCTATTGTACGTAAATATATTTTAATATGAGTATTTATTACAGTTTTAAAGAGTCATATGAATTTATCCATTCTGGTTTTAAAAATAAATTATTTGTATATATGATTTTTGTTATAAATTTTTTTTTAGGTGTTCAAAACTCCCACTTACTGACTGGTCTTTGTAAAAAAAAAAATAAAATAACAGTGAGGAAACTTTACAAAACCCAATGTTTTTCCAAAATTCTCCCCAAAATTCATTCCAAAAATGTGTATAAACCTCACAGTTGGCTTCCTAAAAACACATTTAAGCAGGAAAAATAAAACCCCATCAATTTCAATGCTTGGGTTCATTTTAAAGGATGGAACTTAAAGTATTTTGAATTAAATGGAAACTTTGAATCTTTTGTAGGTCATCCATTGCTTCCTGACTTTTTCTTGGATGAACAGCCAGAGGAGCTAGTCAAGCGAATGGAGGAGCATGGTAAGCTCTAATGGGCATAACCAACACATTTCATCCTTTTGTTCTTCTTACTCTTGGTCCGCCCCAAAGTACACATGAAAATATCATCTTTGGTATGGTTTATGTGAGCTACGGTTTGCAATTGTTGTGAATGCATTCTGGTATGGAAACATATCATTTGCATGTTTGTATGCTCCTGATCTCACTTTCTGTAATATAATGCATTTTTTAAATCTTCTTTTCTTCTAATTGTTTTTGCAGCTCACATTCTTTGCATCGCTTGTGTTGTAAGCATGGCAGACAAAAGAGTGTTTCTTTTTGAGCATGTACACTGATGAGCCAAAACTAATTTGCTGTCCTCAGCATGCTGCCAAAACAGCGTTGACCCGTTGAGGGATGGACTCTACAAGACCCCTGAAGGTGTCCTGTGGTATCTGGCACCAAGACATTAGCAGCAGAACCTTTAAGTCCTGTAAGTTGCGAGGTGGAGCCACCATGGATCGGACTTGTTGGTCAAGCACATCCCACAGATGCTCAATCGGATTGAGATCTGGGGAATTTGGATGCCAGGGTAATTTGGATGCTTCAACTCTTCATCATGTTTCTCAACCATTCCTGAACAATGTGTGCAGTGTGGCAGGGCGCATTATCCTGTTAGAAGAGGCCACTCGCCATCAGAAAATACCATTGCCACGAAGGGGAGTACCTGGTGTGCAACGATGTTTAGGTAGGTGGGACATACACATGAATGGCCGGACCCAGTGTTTCCCAGCAGAACATTGCCAAGTACATGGCCATCCATGTGATGTAAAAGAAAACAAGACTCATCGGAGAAGGTGTCCTCCTTCCACTGCTCCAAGGTCCGGTTCCGACACTCGCGTGGACAGGGGTCATCATGGGCTCTCTGACCAGTCTGCGGCTACGCAAAACTATATGCAGCAGGGTACGATGCACTGTGTATTGACACATTCCTCCCTTACCCACCATTAAACTTTCTGTGACTTATGTCACAGTAGACCTTCTGTCGGTTCATACTAGACGGGATAGCTTTCGTTGCCCTCACGCATTGATGCGTCTTGGGCGCCCAACATCCTGTCGCCGGTTTGTGGTTTGTCCCTCCTTGTACCACTGTCAGTAGGTACTCACCACTGCTGACCGGGAGCACCCCACAAGCCTTGCCATTTCAGAAATGCTCTGACACAGTCGTCTGTCCAAACAATTTGGCCCTTGTTAAAGTTGCTCAGGTCTTTACTCCTGCCATTTCTCCTGGATTCAACATGTTGACTACGAGAACTGATCGTTTGCTTGCCATCTAATCTACCCGGACCTTGACATGTGGCCTTGTAAGGAGATGATAAACGTTATTCACTTCACCTGTGAGTGGTCATAATATTTTGGCTCATCGTTGTAAAGTTTTGACTGTAAATCAAAAGGGACAAATACTTTAATAACAGTGAAATTGCCCTCATCTTATCCTCAGTTGTTACCTAGCATAAGTGATACACAGATGTTGCTAGTAGTCATGGTGGTATGTTCATTGATGATTCAATCATACCATTGTTTGGACCTAAAAGTACAATGTTGAAAGAAACCTGTTGGGTTAGACAGTTTGAATCAACTCTGGTTTGGACAAGGCAATTTAATCAAATGTAAAAAATAAATAAAACGTTAAGACTGAACCCATTCTTGTGTTAAAATCTAGATGCACACAGCAAAACAAATGGAACAGAATGCAGATGTTTTCAGACACTTTTTTTAAGAGTTAAAATTCTTTAATGCATCCCTCCTGCGTGAGATTCATTCAAAGTCTTTCTATCAAATCAGTCCACTCGGCAGCCATGTAGCAGCCAATAATGTAATAAATACTGTTAATGTATTACTGCCAAAAATGTTATACATTTTTTATAATTTTTTTATTAACCCAGCCAATAATGTAAGAACTAATTACATTATGGGCAAAAAGTTATTACGTTATTGGTTCAGAAATGTTATTATATTATTGCAAAGTTATTACATTATTGGAAAGTTATTACATTATTGGCTTATTTGAAATACTCTCGGGCATGTAAACAAGCGGCATGACAGTGCAGCGCCTATCTACTTGAATGTGGAAAGACCAAAATCTCCAACACTTGTATCATAAATTGTGCTTTTTCACATCAGACTATAATTTTCCCGGCTTGCATAGCTAATGTGCACACACGTTCTCTGGATGATTGACAGGCGATGGCTGTATCTAAAAGGTGATTGGCTTATTTACCTGTAAGGCGGGACTTCTTTTATACATCCATTGACCATTGGACATTTCAATTTCTCACATTCATTTTAATAGAAGTGCCCCGTCTCCGTGAAATAGTCTTTGATGCGGGCCAAGGGTCAGATTTGTCTGTCTTGTGCATGTTTTCAAAAAACAAAAACAAAAAAGTTGGTACAAATGTTTTCAAATTTCTCTTCAGGTGCTTCTCCAATTTTCAAGAGTAGAAAAACAAGTCCAGATTCAGTCACCGCTGGAGCTATTGCTGACACATTCAATGTAATCAGGGGAGTTCTCAATCCAGATATTGTGAAAAGTACACAAGGAGTGTATAGATTTGATTTATCAGGTGACTAATATGATATCACATTTTAACTATTCCAATTACTTTAAAGACCCCTTGAAGTTCTGTGGCTTTTAGTGCATTTCTGTTATCTTTGAGCCCATTTATATGCTGGTATACTCATAAATATTGTTAAAAAATATGCTTTTAGCTGGTATACACATTTACAGTAGATAGGGTTCCCTCCCCCTAATTCCACCTGCCATCGACTAGCAACAGATACAAAAAAAAAAGAGAGAGATTAGTCTACATATGTCCCACCCCAACTTCCTGTTTCATTAGGAAATATGTCAGCACAGGAAAGAAACCTACATTGTTAAGCCATTTCATGGGGTCTTTAATTTTACATCATTCTTTATTATTATTAAAGGAACAGTTCACCCAAATATGAAAATTCTCTAATTTGTCTCATCCCATCCCAGAATGTGTATGACATTCTTATGTCTGCTGAACACAAACTAAGATTTTTAGAAGAATATTTCAGCTCTTTAGGGCCAAGTGAATAGTGACCAAAACTTTGAAGCTCCAAAAAGCACATAAAGGCAGCATAAAATGAATCCATAAGTTAAATCTTCCTCTAAATTATATGATATGTGTGGGTGAGAAACAGATCAATATTTAAGTCCTTTTGAACTATAAATCTCCACTTGAACTTTCACATTTGTTATGTTTCTGGTGATTCACATTCTTTGCACTTATCGCCACCTACTGAAAAAAGGACTTGCAAGTGCATATTGATCTGTTATTCGCCCACACCTATCATATTACTTCTGAAGATACATATTTAACCACATGAGTCGTATGGATTCCTTTTTTGCTACCTTTATGTGCTTTTTGGAGCTTGAAAGGATACTATTCACTTGCATTGTATGGACCTGCACACCTGAAATATTCTTCTAAATATCTTTGTTTGTGTTCTGCAGAAGAAAGAAAGTCATACACATCTGGGATGTTTATGAGTAATGAGTAAACAATGAGAGAATTTTCATTTTTGGGTGACCTATCCCTTTATATATAAAGAATATTAACGAATGCATTTCAAATCATGTTTTTTTTAAGTTCATTGATATGATTTACAGGTGAGCATGCTGGAGTCTGGTATCTTGACCTGAAGAATGATGCAGGAAGTGCTGGCAGAGGGGAACCTCCTGTCAAAGCTGATGTCGTCATGACGATGGACAGTGCTGATTTCATCAAGATGTTTTCAGGTATCAACCAAATAGTGCATATCACACTCTACAGACATCCTCAGATAACTGTATCATCCTGATCATAACATCAGCATTTAGAGTTTAAAAAACAGATTCATTTCAAATTGTCTTTATCAACAGGGAAATTAAAGCCGACCATGGCCTTCATGTCTGGAAAGCTGAAGATTAAGGGCGACATGGGTCTGGCCATCAAAATGGAGAAGATGATGGCCTTGATGAAGTCTAAGCTGTGATATAATAAATCAATCTCCTGCCATAATTCATGTACATGATTTAACAGTGTGTTAGTTTGCTCTTTTTCTACATCACTGTTTTTAATAAAACATAATTGTCCTTAAATTGGTTTATCACGTTATGCTGTTTAACACTAATGTTATTACAACTGCCAGATTTGTGGTAAGATAAAAAGTAGCATTAAAAGTTATTTGCCAACATGGTAACTTGTAGGTTTTAGTTATGATTACTTAAAGCACTTTAATGTTTTTAAAGTGCTTTAAGTTGGCATTTAGATATGAATATGGCCTGATATAAATACAAATAACTCGGCAAAATATATTGTATTGTCACGCATGAATTGTGTAACATAGAACTTCAATATAAAATCCACACATTTTGTATAGAAAATACAAAGTGACAATATGTTATATGCCAGGGATAAGAAATGACTGTACCTTTTGAAAAGAGTTAAAAAAATATATATAAAATGTATATATAAAAATTGTGTATATCTGTAATAAAAAAGTGTTAAAACAAGGCTTGCTCTTATTAAATTTACACTTATTTGTAAAATATTAAACAAATGCAACACATCTGATTCAAGAATTGTATTCTCAAATTTCAACGAAATTTAAAATAGAAATAGAAAATATCTGTAA